>NC_061533.1:15268750-15582500 GCF_022379125.1 Scophthalmus maximus | reverse complement strand
GTTACATTGCTTAAAAACAAACAGTTAATTATCCGAAAGCTCAAATGTGGCGCGATAGTCAGTGTTATGATCAGTTTGCGTTCGAATTAAACGCATTACTGCTCGCGTGGTTTTAATCGATGTGCTTCCACAGCTTAGCAAAACCAACACACACACACACAAAAAAATGACAGTCGACATAGGATAAGGCAATTATAAGACTCCCCCACTATTCACGGCGGTGGGGTTTTTCATTAAAAGTCGTTCGCGGCGGCGGAGATTCCTGGTGTAAAGAAACGGCCCTGCAGACGCAGCTCTGCGCGGAGCGGAGCGGAGCTGAGGAGCAGAGAGGGAGAGAGGGAGGGAGAGAGGGAGAGAGAGAGAGAGAGGGAGAGAGGGTATGAGGCGGTCCTTGTGTCAGAGGGTCCCACAACGCAGAGCGCCATCTAGCAAACAAAGGTAGAAACAATAACGGCGCGGAGGGTCTGCGGCGGAGAGGGAGACTGTCTTTACGCACAGTGCACACAGGCGCGCAGAGGGACGCCGCAACAAAGCGCCGCGGTGTCGCGCTCTCAAACACCGCAACAACTTTGTGCCGTGCCGTGCCGTGCTATGGATGCGTGCCGTTTGTACAATATTATCACACGAAGTTAATCTGATGAATTAATAAACATATGACGTCTGCGGCTCCCCCCCCCCCCTTTAAAATATATATTATTATTCCACCGGATCCGAGGGGGTCAAGGTGGCAAACCAGCCGACCAGTGGTCCGGCTGGAAACGGGGAGAACTTTATAATGTCAGAGTGGGTGAGGGAGGGGAGAGGGGCGACTTGTGACTCCCCCCACTTGACAAACTCAATCGATACTATCGCTCTCGAGCTCCATCGCGGCGTTTTACCGGGGACGTGCGTGTGTACCGCGAGCAAACAATACATCTTCTGTCGAGTACATAGTTGCGAATCAATTTTATCGTATTATACAGTACGTCTGCTGCTGCTGCTGAGAGGTGTTAAGAGGTGTGGTTTGACCGGAGAGGGGGGGAAGGGGGAGGGGGGGAATGGTCAGTAACATGTTTCCATCGTCGCCCACTCGCAGTAATCTCCCCCACTCCTCCTCACCGCAGCCCAATGCTTCACACATAAAGACCGGACTAAGTTGTCATCCCTTTAACGTCGCTGCTGGTAATGATAAGTGCAATAACAGCAAGAGCAGTTACAGCCGCACTATAAGCAGATATAATAATAGCAGCTGTGGTAAGAGCCTGATCCCGATTCAATTAGTGCAGTTTCATTGAACCGGCTCATTCTTCTTGTTATTAGTTATCTCAGTGCAAACTATAACCGGTGAGTTTGTTTACGTAATCATCTTATATATCAATAGGTGCTGTAAACTGAAAAGGTTTTTTTTTCATGATCCTATAGATCATTTACACCCAGGTCGAATTAACAAATAAAGACTTTCATTTGTGTTTGTTTCTTTATGCCTGCATGGGGAGCAAAATAAATCTAAATTTGCAATTTTGACACATCACTTAAACATGACATTGAAGTGTAATAATACTAAAGACAGCTTGTGAGTGATTAGTCGTCTTCTTTTCTTCTTCTTTTTGCGATGATATATGAACCGAGGTGTCAGGGGCAAAAATTCTCATATTCGTTATCTTGTCACTCTCTCCTCGACAACCAGCAATTTGTGACAATTTGGGCTCGCTCAGGGTTTTCAATAATCCACCACAGCTCCCATTCTGGAAATAAAGTTTGGTCTGCACGAGCACGTACGAATATATAGTTTCAGAAATAATTACAATGCAATTTTGCAGTGGCCCTCACCTAATTGTATTATGAAATGATGATGATGATGATGATGAAGCGGTGTGTGTGTGTGTTTGTGTGTGTGTGTGTGTGTGCGTGTGTGTGCGTGTGTGTGTGCGTGTGTGTGCGTGAGTGTGTGTGTGTGTGCCTGTGTGTGTGTGTGTGTGTGTGGCAGGAGGGTGCATTGATCGATTGATTAATTAATAGGGAGAAAAAACATTAGCATTAACGTGTAACACTAGGAGACACTGTACTAAATGTCATGAGCATGCAGTCGTTGGTGATTTGAAGAATTGAGATTAATATAAAATGATAGAATCCCACTCTATAAAAATATAGAACAAACATTTAAGTTATGTGTGTGACACACATTCTCTACTTTTCACGGCGTTCACTGTGTCGTGCAGTTTATTATACACTGTGTTTATACCTTCCCACTTTTCCTCTCTTTTTTTTCCGCAGAAGTAAATCCTTGATAATTTGCACTATTTACCAAAATTGTAGCACATATAATCAGAAAATCATAGACTTGCATGGCAGAGCCCCGTTTTGGTTCTAGGAAGAAACCTCTGATGGAGGGTTCCCTCTCTCCCTTTCCACAGTCTAGGTGCTGCAAACAACACCGCGAGATTACACGAAATGCTGCTGATGCGCAGCAGTAAAGGAACTTTCTGACGACCGCACTGGCCTCCTCATTTGAATTCATCCGGTGTTCAATTTGCACAAATCACAGAGGGAACCACGAAAGGAGAACTTTCGGAAGCCCTTTTCTCTTGTGCACCTATACAAAACCTCTGTGATCCACTGTGTGGACCACGTTTTTTATTTTCTGCTGCATGTTCTGCAGGTCACGTGACAGCCCACCTTCCTCCCTTACGCACCCGCCGCCTGCGCGGAAAGGGAAGAGTGAAGATGTGACGGGGCGTATTTGAAGTATGACGAGCTTTGTGGTCCGCTCCTTTTCATTCCTCTTGCCTCAAATATACACCCGCTTTCAAATAAGCCTCTTTGGCAATCTCATGCCGACCCCCCCTCCAACACACACAAGCACACCCCCTGCCACCTTGACATGAATGGGCGACTGACCTTTAGGGCCGTGTCCACTCTGCGGTCCAGTTTTATCCAAATAAGCCTTCTTCCCCCACCCTGCCTCATATGGTGCCAGCAATTCTTCACTGATATCATCAGCGGATGCAAATGAATTTGGACGGGGGTGGGGGGGGTGGAGGGTGGAGGGGGGGTGCAGGAGTGGAGGGGGCTGGTGTTGGTGGTGTAGTCATGGACAAAATACCACACTGGCTGCAGAATGCTGCATGTGGAGAGATGGGAATATTGAATACCCCGCCACCAGAACCATCCCCGAATTCAATATTGCAGAAAAAAAGAAGACACATTCCTATTCCAGAAATCTTGGCTGTGAAATACCACCAAGGAAAAAAGAGAATCGCCATTCAAATGAGATGCGTTTATTTCTGCATGGCCTTTGAAGAGAAGAGAGAGGTCGTGTCACTCAAAAGAAGGAAAGGGCCACTCCGCTATACCCCCCCCCCCTCCTATTTGCTCTCCCTCTCTCCCACCCTTCCCTTCCCCTCTTCTCCCGCTCCGACCGACCCCCATTCACTCGAGCGCGCACGCACGCGTATTTTCACTATAGCGCGCTGGCTTTGGGGGCGACAGAGGCTAGATTAGAGCTTTGCTCCTTTAACAAGGCAGAGGAGGCACTTTTATAATAACAGCGGCGATATGTGGGGCCACAAAGAGTTTGCAGCCACAGGGCGACCGGTCTTCTGTAGAGTGGCCCACTAGGCCCTGGGCAAGCCACAGAAACCATAACGTGCAGGATCCAAAACCCCAGTGGTTACAGTGCGTGAAGAGGTTATTAACAGGCCGGGCACATAGGAAGGGCCACTTCTAAATCTCCAGAAGGCAACACCAAACCCCAAACAAACTGGCATTGCCCAACTTAAGTTTCACCACACCAACGTTGCCAGAGCAATGATCAGGTATCATTTAGTTTGTAGAGAGCAATACATCCCTCGTTGACGATTTAAGAGAGTGTTCCTACAAGACTATACTGCCATCCCCTCAGCACAGCAGCGTAACGTGGACACACTCATTTGATGGATGGTGCTGAGTAGGATGGAAAAAGGGACATGTATTTATCAACATGCCACAAGTCCTCTGAGGTGAGAGAGGGAGAGAGAGGGAGAGAGGGAGAGAGGGAGGGAGGGAGGGAGAGAGACACTAAAGGGAGTCAATGGGAAACCTTACCACTGTCAGGAACGGTTCTCAGTGGCATAGATGAAAAATACCCTTCAATGCATCGTTCCAGTAAATCATAACAGACCTACAGCATCTTAACACAGACAGCAACAATATGAGCTGCAACTTTAACACCAACATGGTCCGCGATAGATAAATAGATAGACAGATATAGATAGATAGATAGATAGATAGATAGATAGATAGATAGATATAGATAGATAGATAGATAGATAGATAGATAGATAGATAGATATAGATAGATAGATAGATAGATAGATAGATAGATAGATATACAGACATATATAGATAGATAGATAGATAGATAGATAGATAGATATAGATAGATAGATAGATAGATAGATAGATAGATATACAGACATATATAGATAGATAGATAGATAGATAGATAGATATATAGATATAGATAGATAGATAGATATACAGATATATATAGATAGACAGATAGATATAGATAGATAGATAGATAGATAGATAGATAGATAGATGTAGATAGATAGATAGATAGATAGATATACAGACATATATAGATAGATAGATAGATAGATAGATATATAGATATAGATAAATAGATAGATATACAGACATATATAGATAGACAGATAGATAAATAAATCTGCAGCAGCCTTAGCTCACAACAAAACATATTTATCACTGATAAAAAAATAGATAATTAAACAATTCAAGGTTTGCTTTGTTATATTCAGATGATAATTTGTATCTGCACAATTGCACCCAGAAATGAAAGGGTGACTTATTCCACGTGAGAAGAAAATGTCACACAAATCACTATATAAACGGAATTTAGTCCATTAACCAAATCCTTAATGGCAAACGCCACTAGGTGTTCAGTGGCCAGGCTGGATACCTGTTCAAAAGCTTTACCAAATTAATGTCAGTGGATATTATAGCGGAGGACTACAGAGGTTATGGGCTCAGTGGATTATATCTTCACAAGCATTATTCTGCCTGAGTGACTGGCTGCAAAAAAAAACACAAAAAAACTCACACAACTCTACAACAAAGATTGGTCAGGCATGAATGCGGCCTGTGTGTTTTGTCTTCATAACATATTAATCCATCAAACCATGAAGTGGGGGCTATTCGAGCTCTATATACTTGAATGAGATTTTAAGATGTCTTTCTTCTTTAACCCTTAAAAGGAAACTTCAGAGCGGTTTAAAAAAAACTTTTTTTTCTTCCCATTTTCTTTGTGATTTTTCGCCCCCTTCTTTTTTTGCATATAATGCAGTGAAAAATGGGTCCCCGTTAAATTCTATCTCCGCATTTGATGTAATTGCAACAAAACGCTGCTGAGCAAAAAGAGGAAAAAGAGAGAGAGAGGAGCTCGCTGACTGTGGTGGCACAGTCGCTCACCATCTGGAGAGTATTAGAAAGAGAAGCCGTAAATATTGCTGAAAAGCCCAGGCGTTATCAGGTATGTAAGCCGGGGCCTTGCTGCGTGGCCTCCCATATGTTGACATAATCAGACTGTCGGGGTGTCTATTAAAACGTATCTGAATTTAATAAATGAACACAGCGATTACAATTTATTTTTTTTAAATTTGTTTGTGCAGCGATCCCAATGAGTCCCAGTTGTTGGTGTGTTTACATGGTTTTCAGGAGGTGGATTATGGGATGGCTCGGGGGATGTTAACGCGGCACTGCGAGGTTGCTGTTGCGTCTGGACCCGGAGCAACAGGTCGAGTGGCCTCAGCTTCCAGCCCCCCCCCCCCCCCCCCCCCTTCCCCCGCGTACTGTACATGTCGTCAACAGCTCATGGAGTTATGATCAAGTCGCTTCGTCTAACGCGGTGGCATCATCACATCCTGTCAGACTTGACTCAAGGAACGAGGAGTTCCTCTCGAGCTGCAAACAATCTGTTACATCCGATTCACGCTTTCCCTTTTAAAACCAAGCATTTCCTTTCCGACCAACCGGGTCCCCCCCCCAAGGTTGTGTGATTTATTCCACACAGGATTTATACATGTAGACACAAACACACACACACGCGCACACACACACACACACACACACAAACACACACACACACACAAACACACACACACACACACACACACACACAAACACACGCGCACACACACACACACACACACACAAACACACACACACACACAAACACACACACACACACACACACACACACACAAACACACGCGCGCGCACACACACCTCCACTCACGCAAACAAAGGTCCACATACTTTTCGTATATAGACTAACAAGTGAAAAACTTGTGAAAAACTCTGGAGATTTAATGCAACGTGTTGATTACACACACGTACCGTCCTCTTACACTTTTTAGGTATATGTATATATATATATATATATATATCCCTCCTCCCCTTTCTTTCACACTTCTCCCTCTCTTTCTCACTCACTCCCCCTGGCTTTATCCGTTTCAGTCCGAGGAACACACAAGAACACTGTGCAAAAGACACACACACACACACACACACACACACGCGCGCGCGGGCGCGCACGCAGACAGGAAAGTGAGAGAGGAGGAGGAGAGACAGAGGGAGAGAGAGAGAGACAGAACGTCAAAAAGAGCCTTACTTTTTGTCTTTTCCTGCTGTGAATCTTCATCCATCCGTCGCTGACAGAGTTTGACTTGATCCAACCGTTTCTTCGTCAGTGTTTGAAGAAAAAAAAAAGAAAGTCTGCGGCCGTGCGCTTTAATTAATATATTTCTGGTCTGTGTCCCGAACTCAGAAGCTTTAGAGAGAGAAGAGGAGTGCAGATTGAGACATATTGAGCCCGCTTTAAAAGGATCATTTCATCATGTGGGAGGTTGGGACACACAAAGTTTGGACCCGTGACTGGCATTCCGGAGAGACATGCATATTTTAAAACAACAAAGCAAGACAGAGACCGGGGGCCCCGGGGTGGGAGGGGAGAGAACTTGGAAAGAAGTTACTATCAGATGAACAGCTGTCATTGTTGGGCAAAGACTTGAGCGCATATTAAGATATAGTCATCCGAAAAAAGAAAAAAAGGAGCTTTTCCAAGAAATGTCAGTGGTCGTCTCCTCATCACACATTCAGGTCTTTATCGTTTTAATTCATCCAACGACAAAAATGTGTTTAGTTTCAAAAAGAAGAAAAAATAATTATATTTGTAAATAATTCATATAGGTCACTAATACACACGTTTTCTTGCTGTCCAAGCGTCACTGAGTCTGTGTTTATTCTATTCTGCATATTATGGTCAATAACATCGTTCTTTGAGGACTATTGGACAAACCCTTTTAAAAATTGTGACGCAAAATTGGACACGACGCCCTTTTCACGTGAGTGTAAAAATATTGACCTACTACTGAAACGGAATAAGGATTATCACGATTAACCTTCTCATGGAGGCTGTAGATTTTTTTTTTAATCCTCAATTTTGAAACAGTTAAAGTTACAATTTTTTAAACGTCTCCCACTTTGTCAAGTCCCACACAATTCTCTCCAAGCCTGTGTGCTTAGCGCTGTCACTTCGGCACAGTTTTTACAACATCTACCCCCCCACCCCCTTCTCTTTTTTTTACGGGAAGGTTTTCTCTCTTGTGCACAGGGTCCATTCGTGCAAAAAAGAAAAAGAAAAAGAGGAGAAGGCATAAATAAAAATGTGTTTGCTGTGACGAGAGATCTGTCCGCTGGAAATGAAGGGCCAGGGGATGAAGACAAAGGGGGCAAAACGCATGCAGTGGTGTAGAGCTGGATATCTCTGTTAGTTGTCAGCGTTTAGTCCATGGCTGTGGAATGCTAATGAGTGAGGTCTCTCTCCCTTTCTCTCTCTCTTTCTCAACCCCCCCTCTCTTTCTATTCCCCCCCCTCACCCTCCACCCCCACCCCGCTGTCTCTCCTTCTCTCTCCCACCCTCTCTCTCTCTCTCGGGGAGAAAAACCGGATCGATAGCTGACCCGATGGTTTTGGCCGATGCTTTATTTATCCGGCCGAGCAATGATATTATCAGCCTTGAACGTTATATACAGCAGACGTCTTCCTAAATCAACACAAAGAGATCCGCTTACACAGCGATCCGGGCTTTCTCACAACCACCTCTCTCTCTCTCCCTCTCATTCCCTCTCCCTCGGCCAGGGGCGAGCGCACACACGCGTACGTATGCGCTGGTAGATACACGCTTTTACGCACGGGCATGCAAAGAACGCGCCCGCACACATACACACAGAAAGACCTCACACATCTATGGAAAAAACAACACCTTCCATTGCTCACACAGTTGCGACAATCACTACACAAACTTGCGTGTGCGTGCGCACAAACACGCTCGCGCGGACACACGCGCGCGCGGGCATGGGGAGGCGCCCCCGGGAGGCATCCCCCTTATGTTACATTCACAACCAGGGATATTTTATACCCCGCCGGACTGGATTTGATCCATGGCTTAAAGGTTGCCTATAAGGTCCGCGTCCGGATCTCCGAGCAGCACACTGTAATTATAAGACATGATTCTCTCTTCATTGACTGTGTGTACAGTCAATACGACACGAAACTCGCGCTGTTTGCTGGGATATAATGCGCACATCTCACGGGAATCCATTTAATTTTTGGACATGTGTCCTCCCTGTGTACCGTTCCCAGCCATTTTGCAAGCTCGCGCTGGACGCGGTGCGTGGCAGACACGGCGAAGCACTTGTTGTCTCGTGCTGTCATCCTTTTTACGCACGAGACAATATGAGAAATAAGCCGTGTCATACTTCAGAGGGCCCCCCATTCACACACGGAGCCGCTATTTGGAAATTGTTATTGTCTCAAACAACAGTATTTGTCAAATGTGACCGGGGGAAAACCAGGCAACTATAAGTGAAACGAAGTGACGTGTGACGCCAATAGGACATTTCCACTGCCGCATGAAAACCGTTGGCTTTGCATTGAGGGGTTTTGGAGAAATAGGTTCGCTGACAACTTAGGATAATAAATGCTTCGCTCTCAGACAGATATCTCAAACGTGAAATCGCACCCAGCTGCTTGTGTGAGGCAAACAAATAGCCCCCCGTGTTAGGAGTCCTCCACTTGTGGTCTGATGAATGGAACCAGACAAAGGTAAATGGTTATTTAACTCATTTCGTAGTAACACTTTGGTAACCGGAGTTTCCGAAATTACAGACACAAATGGGGCCTATAGTGAGCCACATATCCATCTCCTTTACCCACCGCAGCTCGGGCCAACCTGACGGTGCATGTGCTTCTCTCTTGCACTTTCCATTTCCCTTTATTTTATTCAGCATTGGCACTAATACTGTTGCCATCACATCGGAAGATAGGTGGTTTGATGATAAACGTCTGGTTTAAAAAAAGAAGAAGTTTTTGTAATAAAGATGATCATTTGAAAGTGGGCAGAGTCAAATTCGCTCCACTGCCTAAATAGAAAATATCACTTTTTCCTCGAGTCCTCGTGTGTTTCGCTTGTGTATCGCCTTGTGCAGAAACGGTTAATTGGGAACACATGCCACAATTTCATCTGTTTTTTGAACTATGGCTTTATATAGCCTGTAGTGTACCAATTGTGGAACAGAATGCTCTCAGCGAGAGGATAAAAGATAGTTACTCTGCAGGGATTTAGAATACATTATGTGGAGGCAACCAGCTGAAAGCTGCGTTTGATAACCCCGCAAAAGCATTTTAGTCCAGATCCACACAAAACAACAAGGACGACCTGGGCTCGTTTGTGACGGCCATGGCGACGCCATGTTCATTCTCCTTGGTTCAACCCCCCACATTTATTATCACATCCTCCTCGCCGTCCAGGAAACGATCCTCTGGATTATTCAAGAATGCAGTAAAGCCATTTAGCTACACGCTAAATAATTCCCGAGCTTCGGGAACGATCAGTTTTCCAGAGCTGCGGTTTGGAGGTCGGTGTTCACGTGTGTCTCTGTCTGTATCTCCTGGTCAATTCGACACATTGTGCCTCCGGTGTGAAAGCAGAAAGGGGAAAGGCCCCATCGGCTCATTTTTGTTCTGCAACTTTCACCTGACCTCCGGGCTGCGGGAGAATTACCTCCACGATAAGGAGGCAGCGATCCAACCTTGGAGAAATATCACATTTGCGTTCGTACAGTGAGCAACCGCGAGTCTGTCTGACAGCTGCAGACTGGCCGAGTGGGGCTCGCAGGTACAACGTGTCTGAGGAGACATTCATCATGTGAGGGGCAGAGAGCATCTGAGGACAACCTAAAGCACGACCCATAGCGTCGTTCCAGCACGAGCCAACTAATGAATACCTTGATACTGTAGCCTTGGAACAAGACAGCCAATGCAAACAAATAACCCGCGGCCAGAGATACCCCTCCCCCAACCCTATAAGGCAGATAACAAATATGGCGTTATGAAATTCAGGCATTTGCAAGCGCGCTCCGTTGCAGTTCTGCTGCCGTCCTCCTGTCCTGTCCCCCATCAGACGAAGATGTGGGCAATATGGCACACAAGCAACACGTCTGGTGATGAAGAGAGGAGGACTAACAGGCGAATTTAATAATTGTCACACCGAAACCCCATTTCCCTCTTCATAACGCCTCCCGGTTATCACATTTTTAGCACTCTAGGTGCGAGTGAGTGTACGTGACACGGGGACGACACAGGGAGGGCAGATCCAGGTCCATAACTGGGCTTCCTGTGTCATTTGCAGAGTGTATGGAGACGAGAAAAGAGGGGACACACACACACACACACACACACACACACACACACACACACACACACAGGGACCAATGCAAGGACGGAAACTGTAACCCATCTAACACATTGAGGACTTATCGATGTACTCATTACACTCTGAATGTATAAGGCAAACCAAGGCCACATCATACACACACGCTCTCTCTCTCACACAGACACACACACACACACACTCAATCGTGTCTGCACTGCCTCCACAGTCCCTTTACCTCCCCCCCCCCCCCCCTCTCCTCCCCCCTCCTCCTCTCTATTCCCACACAATGCATCACACTCGGTGTTCCTATCGACTGGCTTACATGCTGTAAAATACATTTTCCAGATTGATCACGCATATCACAGCAGCTTTGCGGCGGGGCCTAACCCTTTTGCCAAAAACGACGCCCACATCAATACCGAGGCATGCACCATCAAGGCAGTGTTTTTAAGAGCAGGGGAGAGGGGGCATATTGTTTGGTTTGTCGAGAATCACCTTGATTAAGCCACAGGCGGTGGGATAGAGGTGGCTCTGTGTGGCGCGCAGGCTTCCCTTGCTGTCTGGGAAAAATATTAAACATTAATGCGCTCGCGGGCTGGCAGAGGGCTCGCTGCTGTAGAGTCCCTCATAGGCTCGCCTCCTTTGTGCTCGCAATGCCAGTTATGTCAGTGGGTTCGTGGAAATGTGAGGTATATGCAACCGTTATGTAATTACCACACTTAATCCCGCGTAGCAGCTCGTTTTCGCCGGTGTAAGAGAGGTAAACAGTGTATTCGGAATGACATGTCTGAGTACAGGGTAATGCACGGTAGTGACTCAGTAATAACCCGAGGCAGCATTTGCGCCTTTTTCACACAGAAGCCCCAGAGGCGAGAGACGGTTTGAAGTAAGACCGAGCATCTTGACAATCGCTTCCAGGAAAATGCTTGAGAATGAGACATTGTTGCCTATTTCTTTTTTTAATAGTACAGTCACCATCACACAACTTCATCAACCGACCCTTCTGCAAAAAGCTGCATCATGGAGTAAGCAAATTGAAGGCAACAACCAATAAAATTCAAGAAACAATGGAAATTTTCAAGACGAAACAAACAAAATGTATTTGAAATGATATATTAAAAGTGCTTTTGATTTTCATGTCTCTCCTCTTTGACTGATGATCGACTCCACGCGCATTCATGGCCCGGGGAAAGGCGCCCCAGACGTCCTCTCAGTAAAAATGTCCTGGAGGTCAGTTTGCTGCTGTTGCAGGTCCATCGTATCAATTGGGGAAAAAGTTCAACCATCAGTGGTGATATTGTCATAGCGATTAGACTGTTTCTTATTTGTCTAAATTTCTTTATTTTTCTGTTTTTAAATTCTCACTTCAATTTTAATTCTTGGAGAACATAGCTTCGACAACATATATCGCACTCATTATAAGAAGCAAAAGGTTATATCAAAAAATTATTAGTATAGAATCACAGAAACCCTGGTTTAGAACCAGAAAAAATACAAAACAGAGAGGTACATAGACACAGGACAATTCTTATAATTGCTTGGAAACATTATTTTTCCCGCTAAGTCTTGATTCTTTTTTTCTTACTGCGCATATGATGTTTTTCATTTTATTTGTATTTTTTTTACAAAAAAAAAAAAGGAAAATAAAGACTAGTATTTTACAAAATGAAGAGTATTGTTCTTGAAGATGAGGGGTGGATTTACACAGGTGTAAAGTCCAGTTCCAATATTTTTCTGTACATAATGTATTCCATCACAGTCCCAGAAGACAAGAAAAAAAGTAATGTCTTCCAAGTTTTCTCAGAAAAGGTCCTATATATAGTCTTCTTGGAGGAGGATGGGGTGAGGGGCGCTGAATTTTGGTCCTTTTTTCCCTCTCTTTTTTCCACTTTCATATAAGGATCATTGGATGGACATGTAAGGCCAGTTGAAGCTGCTCCCGGATAATAGCATATCCCTGATGAGGGTTTCAATAGGAGTTTTACCTACCAAGCGGACGAAGAACAGCTGCTCGATTACCGACGAGGAGACGGTGCGCAGAGAGGGCAGCCGCAGCAGGAGCTTCCCAAAGCGGCTGGGCTGGTTCGGGTACTGGCTCCTCACGTACTCCTCCAGGGCGCACTGGGATTTCTCCTGTAGGCTCTCGATGTGAGCAGCGTCCGACAGACCGCAAGCGTCTGAGAAACACACACCACAGAGAAAACCAAACACGGTGGTTAGGCCCCTCACGTCTCCACAACCCAAAGGCACAACATGCTTTTTTTCCCTCCAACTTCGACATTTCAAGAAACGATACCTGTGCACTGCAAATGCATTATAAAAAATGTGATATTTCATCAAAAAGAAATCCGCATGTAGTTGTCACAACAACAATTGAGAAACGGCGATATGAAATAAACTGCATCACTTTCTCTTCCAGTCTGATTCTTTCTTTCTTTTTAAACGTGTAGCATGTAAAACACACGCCTGACTTTTTCTGTGGAAAATGTGAACACAAACCCACATGGTCATATTGCCTCACGTGGGGTCTTACAGCTCCGGATAAGTGCACACTTTGCCTTTCCCCAATTTACATCCTGCAAAAAGCACCGTGGTTATCATTCAAACATCAGCCTTTACGTGTTATTGACAAAGTGGAATGAACAAACACACTGCCCAAACATGCTGCACCACACCGAGCCAGTGGGACTGTCATGCAGAATAAACAAGGGGGCTTGCTTGCTGCTGGAGTAGGGGTTTGCGCAACACAGTGCAGGACACATCCCTGCCTCTTCTTACGACAAGAATAAAGAGCTGCATGTAAGGAAAACTGGAGTTGTGCGCGTGTCAAGGGGGGGAAGAAGTGATGGGGCCAAATGTTCCAAAGGGAGGCTACACGGGCCTGAAGGCCGCTTGCTCGTCACGTCTGGACTCGGGGGATTCAAGTATAAGGAAACATAAACGGCACTGATGAATCTGAAATTACACTGGGTGTAATGTGACCTAATTACTCCGCAGTAAGCTGTTAAGTCATTTCGCTGCTCTTCTCTCCATAGACCAGCCTTGGCCTGTTTTTTGTGTGTGTGTGTGTGTGTCTTTTCTTCCACGGAGCCTATAGGACGGGCCGCTGGAAGCAATCACATTTATTAGCGGAGGCGAAGTCAATATTCGCGACATAAAATGTTCGAAAATGAGCCTGTGCGTGCGACGCGGGCGGCTCCGTGCGTATTTGGTTGCTCACTGGTGGCTCGTGTGCGCGGCCACGCTTCGATATAGACGAAAGCATAAAAAAGAGAGGCTTTGTTGGTGTATTGCGACGCTTTGTATCACACAACACAAGCATGCGTGTCGTGCTGCTTATAAACTGCTGGAAAGGCAAGAAGCGCAACCGCTGGCGTTGCTCCTATGGTCCCACATGGAGCCGAGGCTGTCCCGAAGAGATTTCTGCATTGAGCTGTGCTTCTTTCTTTTCTTTTCTTTTTTTTCTTCTCAAACTACACACGAGGAAGGCGGCTCGAGCTCTCGACCACTGCCACATGAAACACCGGGCAGATGCTTTTAAGCCTATTCGCGATTTCCTCCGCGCTATAACTCACTATGGCCAGACACAATAACCTTGTGAACCCGGGGGCAACGCTGAGATCTCGGGGTGATTTAGTGTGACCTTAGTCCGGCCGGCCAGTGCCCCCGCGTATGCAAATCCCCGTGGACTTAACGCTGAGTGTCCCCTTTTTAAAAAATCCGCAGCGATCAATACGGCTGGAATGAATTACATTTGGAGATTTTCTTGTAAATTATAATACTTTGGCGTGGCATGTTGCAAACTCGGCGATGCGGCGCGTCGAAAGCATCGCGGGGGGAATGGGCAGCAGTTGAATGTATAGTGTCAAGAGAAAGCTGGTCAAAGACACCCCATAGTTCTCCATAAGGCCTGCCCGCAACCCTGCACCCCACAGCCTCAATAGACCGGGACATGGGAACAGATAGCTTCCAGATTCTGCAAACGACTGTTTCTGTGGTGTAGCTGCAGCAGACACTGCAGTGTGCACAAGTGGAGAGGGCACTGTTAACGTGAGACAACGACCCGGCGACTGTGGTGAAATATTTCAGGCTGACCGTCATTATTTATGCATAAAATAGTGACAGGTCTGGTGTTATTAAGGGGCAAACAATCCACGCCGGTTTTGGCAAAGAGCCACGTGACTCGCCACAGCCAACACATACAGCCTGCATCGACCTCACCGAATGATGTGTGACAAAACACGGAGGTAATGTTAATGTGCATGCGTCTGAAGTTTCTCTGGGTAATCCGGGGTGAATTACCGAAAGACCGCGCGCTATAGGAAAATATGGTCAAATGTGTCAGTGCACGAGGAAATATTACAGGAGGAGCAGACTAATAGCGAGTAGAGTGAATCTAACAGACTGTCACGTTGCTTAAGTTCGGCAACTGAGGCGACATACGCACTTATTTGTGTTAAAACATATATTTACCTCTCAGCATGCATTCAGCATTTTGGCGTCTCAAATGAGCCTAATGCCAAACCACCCAAAACTGAAAGTAGGTATTATGGCTGCTGAAAGTAAATATATATATATATATATATTTTTTAAAAAGGTCCTCTAACTGTAGGAAAACTTGTGTGGTATTTGCCTAAAAGAAGAAGAAAACACTTTAAATGTGGTTTAGTAGATGGAGAATAATCTCTGTGTTCCCACTTACAAGTTTCGTGAGAACTTTATAAATTTAGTTTGAATAATTTATATCATGATTACATACAACTTATTATCACTCATACACAAACACTGCATGATAATTTATGAGACAAATGTTAGACACAATTAATATAATATAATATAATATAATATAATATAATATAATATAATATAATATAATATAATATAATATAATATAATATAATATCATATCATATCATATATAGTAAATGTGAAGTAAATTTACAGTTGTGGATCCCTGACAATACGTAAATAATTAACAATAATTACTGACGTGTGCCAGGAGACAAGTGCAACAACTGTCAATGTAAAACTGAGTTAAGACGCTTTCCAGGGATAATGGATGTGGGGATTATTTCAATAAAAATACGAATACGAAAACCACATTAAAACGAAATGTTTTGTCATAAACGTGTCCAATTGTGGATTTTGTACGACCGTGTGGCAAAATTTTTGTAATTGGCCAAATGTGAGACAGTGAGTTCAAAACTTTGAGATAAGTTCAGAAGTAGTTTTGGGGCCTGTGAGTTCAGTGAATTAAGACTCATCATCCTCATCACAGAACTCCCTCGACATAACAGGCCTAATGGCACTGAGTGTACACAACAAGCTCCAAAATTGCGTCTAAATTACGCACGGAGAGTAAATGAGGACCTCCAGGACCTTGCCCCAGTCAGCCATCAATTAAGCTATCGACAGATGTAGGTTCCTTTTGAAAATGACTGCTGGTGACTGTTCGAGGCGTGCGCGTCAAGAGAAACTACATGCCCAATAACTACGAAAATGAATAGGTCAGCTAAGACGAACCTACAAACCATCTACAGCTACAGCAGCGTTATACTCTGTGTCCCACAGAAGCGACGCACTGACATATGAATCAACTTCCATCAGCCTTTTTTTGATCTAAGTCTGCTAAGGATTATTTCCTGCCCCCCCCCCCTCCCAAGACATGTGTTTGTGCACGCAAAACAAGGATGAAAGCACGCGACAACAGCCATAAACGCATCAGCTGTCATATATCACCCAGTGATGGACTATTTCATCTTTACGCTCAATTATTTGACACCTGTTCCAAAATTTGTGGACGCGAACCTACAATGACGGCGTGAGCTCGGACGTGTACAGGAAAAAAAGTTTAACTCCAAAACTATTCAATATTTACACATTTGAGGGTGTCAGTTGTCTCCTAATTTTTTTGAAAAGACGACTGAGCTGAGTGTTACACTTAAAAACTTGAGGCGCTCCCTCAATCTGGATTTGTTTACACGTCTAATGCTGCGGCTACAACTGACATGGGAATGCATGTAAGTGGATATGTAGCAAGCTGTTGACAAAATAGCTATTCCATCGGCAACACAAACAT
This sequence comes from Scophthalmus maximus, assembly GCF_022379125.1. NCBI lineage: Eukaryota > Metazoa > Chordata > Actinopteri > Pleuronectiformes > Scophthalmidae > Scophthalmus > Scophthalmus maximus. The sequence continues at coordinate 15,565,665 of NC_061533.1, read as the reverse complement.
CTCGTAAACTCAGATTTGGGACCAGCCTGTGCTTGACAGTCATATCCTTGATGCCTCCCTGCGCTTCGTCCCGCGAGCCTCGCTCCCGCTAACATACGTGTGTAACTATGGGCCTCATTTGATTACAGACATGCTCCTATGTGACATGTTGGACACCCACCTGATGTAAAGAGCACGATGGCCTTGAGGCAGCTGTACTCTGCCGAGTCTACGTGCAGCGTCTTAAGCTTCTCCACTTGCTCCTGGAAGATCCGGATGTGATCCATGAAAGCCACGACGCGGTCCGCGGACATCGGGGAGGCGTGCAGGCCCGCCGCGGCGAGCAGAGGGGCCACATGCAGGGGCATGGAGCACTGGGCCGCGTTAAGCACAAACAACTCGCTCCACGTCAGCCTGAGAAGGGACACCTGGTCGGTGATCTGCAGGTCGGGGAAGAAGGGGATGTTCCTCGCCCACTCCACGGCGCTGAAGAGCAAGCGAGCCGCCAGCTCGCAGATGTTCTCGATCCCCATGATGTTGTTGGGCTGCATGCACTGGCTCCCGTACCGGGACGTCGGGTAGGGCTCGGCCCGCAGCAGTAACGAGATGTATCCGGACAGATAGCAGTGGCCATTCAGGGGGTCCCCGTTCGTCAGCGCGTACTGGCCTGGGTTGGGCTGGGTTGGAGGCATTCGTCCTCGCTGAACCGCTGACGAAAAGAAAGAGAAAAAGAGGAAATGTGCATCCAGGACTGATAAACATTGTTCACGAATAGTAAACGTCAGGCAGGCTACAGCTCGTGGGCTTTCTTCTCAGTAAAACGGCGTACACACGGAATTCAAAAGGCAGCACGCATCTCAAAACATGTTGACCATAGCGTGTGCTGTGTGCAACACTATATTATTACAGATTATACTTTCGACAGCATGAATATCTCATCGAAACAGATGTGCTGTGTCCCTCAACCTTCACACTGATCGCAGTTGTATTTAGGCAGACAGGCTACATGGGCTTTGAGCAAATTGAAAATACAGTCACTTTTTACACGGAAAACACACACATTTGATCATGTCCAAATGTCAAATTGCCAAATTACAATTATCGATATTTTAAGACATGAGCACACATTGTTTCCAGTAGCCTACCTACGCCACTTGAGCATTATATTTATGTGGGGTTTTGTTTATTTGAATAATTATTAATTGGGGACAAACATATTACCGACATGACTGATAATTGCAGCTGAATGCAGCGACATTTGTACATTTGAGCCACATGAAAAGGTCAGCCGGGAATAATAGGAATTCGGCCGGTGTTTGGTAATAAAATTAAATATTAATGCGAGTCAGTGTACATTATACGTGGGCTTGTGGTGTGTGTGTGTGCCACACATAGTAGATTTTAAAGATGTTTGCATGAATTGGAATCTAAGGCTCAACACGGAGGGGAAAGTTGTTATACGGCCTGTAATACGCCAGGCAAAAAAACAATGAGCCACGAACAACTTCAGCGGCGTTATTCGGCGAGTCTGGGCTGTGGAGTCAGCACGAGGAGCTGGGGACAGACGTGGGCTGCTGGTGGGTTCATTTTTACATCCACACGCACAGCCTCGCGATCCCTATACTATTATTAATGAGTTGGCCGCACGTATACTTCTGAAAGAGACTATCAGCCTTGTACACTGTACACAGTGCGAACACACACACATACACACATGCACGCACAACACACACACACACACACACACAGACATTCAGACACACACATACACACACTCTTCTGCTCTAAAAACCTGTGCGTAAAACGCGCCCGTTGTGCGCTTAATGCCTGTGCTTGGTAATAGCAGCATTTAGGCTGCAAGAAAAACAAAATGAAAGGGTCAGCGAGACGAGCCGCTTTGTTCGGGCGACCTGCATTCACCAGCATAGCTGCTGTGGCTGCGCTGGCCTTTTACCCTCCTCTCACTGTAGACACAGAGACTACAACCGTTCATGCAAACACCCCTCAAAAACACGGATGGAGAGACCGCAGTATGCCCAGCCGTATAGCCTGTGACCTTAATGCAACATGGCAGCCCTGTTCGTCTGCAATACATATCGGATGCGTAATCATGAGTTTAAGAGACATATTGATATATATATTCACCTTCCCGGCGCATTCCCACTTTTAAACATTTCTTCAGCCGACAGTATTGGCACTGGTTTCGGTGGTGCTGGTCAATGGGACAGTTCCTATTGGCACGACATGAGTACGTTAAGTTCCTCCGTACACTCCTCTTGAAGAAACTTTTGCATCCCTCGCAGGTGAACTGGCCGTAGTGTTTGCCGCTCGATTTGTCTCCGCAAACCACACATTCAATATGCTGCTGACTCTGTCCAGAATTCTGACTCCCCTTGTCCCCGGCGGTGCCCGGTGTGGACGGGGGTCCCGGCTGGCTGGGGGTCTGCGGAGTGTGCGGCGCCGCCGACGCCGTCTGCTGCTGCTCCCTCGCCGGCTGCGCTGCTGGGTTGGGGCCGCTCGGAGGTCCTCCGGCCACGTCTTCCTGCGGATCTCGCCAGACGCTAACTACCATTGCCATATCTCGGCCCCGGAAAGTGCTATAAAGCGAAATGATCGCCGGTGTTTAGGAAGCGCAGAGGAGGAAAATAGATCTCAAAAGACGGGGCAATGCAAAGTCAAATCGGAGCACGCAATCTCAGATGGGGTAAGAAGGGCAGAACAACGCGATCAATACATTCAGAATACAGGAGGGCGATTGAATAGGCACCCGATCAGGATTTGCAAGTATCGGGAGGCCAGTTCCAAGGTAAATTGCAGTCAGCCATTCAGGAATCCCCAATCTTGAAGGAAACCCGAGTCCAGACGTAACAAATTGCAGTTTGATATAAAATAGCCACAAAGGAAAGGCAGGAGCGATTCACATGGACGCAGGAACGAGTAACAAAAAAAAAAACCTTTTGCTGGAAAGACGCGATCCAAAGTGCTGCGGAGATAAATTCCTTTCTCTTTCCTTCCCCTTGCTCCTTTGCACTCCCGTCTTCGCCGTGTCGGAGTGGAGGAAAAACTGAAGAGCCGGATTTTTACATCTATATTCTTAAACAAACATCATCATCTCGCCCAGCAGCGAAAGAAAACCGCGTCGCCGAACGAAGTGCCCATGTATAGTTTCACCTCTCTCCAGCAGGAGGAACGGAGATACGAAGAGAAAAGATAAAAAAAAAAGAAGAGGAAAAACACCAACAACTAATAGAATATGCAAGAAGAAGGAGAGACCCAAAAAATGAATGCGCTTAAACGAGAGGACCAGCAGAGCAATGTTTCCGAAACGGGGGATCTGCGCGAATGTCTGTATATAGTGAACTTTGACACTACTATTGAAACTGACACGTTTCTATGGAGATCGCTGCGCCTTATATGGTGCTCGTGTCAAGGAGCCAAGAGAGGGGCTGCTGGAGACTGATAATCAAAGGCGACTGACTGGCCAGAGCCCTGCATAGAGGAGGAGGAGAGGAGGAGAGGGGGGGGATAGGGAGAGAGAGAAAATGGGAGGCTAAGGTTATAGCCAAGCCCTCTCCTTCTCTCCATTGGTTAGTCCCACTCGGTTCGTTCACTGCAAAAAATGTCCATCCCGATAACTCATTGGATCTCGTGTACGAATGTTAAAAATATGATTTTTCCCCCCCCCCCGAAAAGTCAGTAGGAAAATGAGCAGTTCACAGAATATCACTGGTTCCCAGCCCCAGTTCGAATCATTTGTATTTTATTTTTTTAAAAAAGGAGTCAATATCTTGAAATAAGGCTGCGTATACGGGGAGATGTATATTTAAACATGAAGAGTCGATGCAATAACACTCACACTGATGAGCTGACCGGCACCGGGCACAAGTGGGAGCATCTCGACCCGATGGAGGATTCAATCTCCCGGTTTTTTGGTAAAATCCAAGATTTTTCCAGTCTCGATGCTGAACCGACTCGGAGCCGAGGATGGATATTTTTTGTAGTGTTGCCATCTCCGCCTGGCGGGGCTGGGGGCTCTGACAGGCACAATTTACATTGAGCTCGCCCCGCGCTGCTATTTACTTTGAAACCTGATTAGTATGGGCCGTCTATTGTCACCAAAAAGAGGAAGAAACCCTGGATAGAATAGCTGAAAAAGCGGGATAGAGGCAAAGGGGTGGGGGGGTGGAGGGGGGGGGGGGGGGACGACAAAGGTTTTTACGCACGACAAATAAACCAAAAAACTGTGCGCAGCGGCGAAAAGGGGACTCTGGCACAGAAATTCCCCAAAGTTTCAAAATGGTTTGTCTGGGTCCAGTATCTTTATTATAGAATTAACGGGTGTCATTATTGGTCTGAGGCGGATTTATATTTTCGCACGTTGTTTTGTCTTTGGCATGCGCATTGCGGTAAATCCCTGTCTGTAATCGGCACAGTCTCGCTGATTAAAACTTACAATTTAGTTTAAATGAGCTTATAAAGGGAGAAGAAACGTCAATGGGAAGACTGATGCATGAAAGAGCGTGCTATACAAACGGGATGCCGCGCCAGCGGCCGGAAATCTCTATAAATAGCCGGAGCAATAAGCAATATTCAATAATTACCGAGGTCCTGTAGTCTCCACAATCACTGAGCTGGTGTCACATTATGTCTTAATAATGACAGTAATTCTAAATCATGTGAAGTTGCTGGGAATTTGCATGGGGATTCCGGCGTTTTCTGTATCGGGGTTTCTGCAGGCGGACTACCTCTGCGACTCAGAAATGTCTGGATCGCGCTGCCATCTAGCGTACATTGTACAATTACAGCCTCATATTAATGTACACACAAGTCATCAAACATGAATTTTTAAAACTGAAAAGTAGATTACATTTTTTTTTAGAATAAGCCAAATTCATGCGTCCGGGTTCCTCTTGTCCTTTGTGGCTTTTTGAAAAGTGCAATCTTTTGATTTAAGGCTGAATAACCAAGAATAAACTTTCAAAAGAACAACGATAAATATAGGTTGTAATACAACAAAATATAAAAGCTGTCTCAAAAGTTCACTGCCATTGGACACGTCGTGATTTAGATGGAGCACGAAGTCAAAAAATGTTGTTTGCAAATAATCTCCAGAAAAACACTGTAATGCACAATGTTGTAATAATGGAATAACCATTCATAATACAGCAAGTTGTTGTTTAATATATATATTCAGAGTGCCCCCTCACAGATCTTTACCCACACAGAGATATTAGCAGATACAATGGAGCGCAAATATGCAAGTGCCCCCTTTGGAAGCGCATAGGAGGGATGGGTTGTTTTTTAAGTATTCAACATGAGAGCTTTCTCTCCCGTCCCTGTCTCGGACACTCCACTGAAACTCCCCGGCCATGTCTCCGGCTCTTTGAAAAGGTGAAACCAATGAGATTAAATCGGACAAAGAATCTTTTTTCTTCTCCCTCTGTAAAGTGTATCATTAAGATTTAACTCCGCAGATTGGAACGCGGCTCCGCGGGAGCGGAGAGGAGAGGAGAGGGGCAGCGAATGGCAGCAGGGTAGAGGCTCTGGTGGAGAGCTGCGGAGCGGCGAGGGGGAAAAACGGGGAGAAAGTGGACGGCGGGACATTAGGAGAAGAAGCGCCAGAGTCGGCGGAGCAGCGTTCCGCCTGGATCAAACCCGCCGCAGCGGAGGCAAGTACACCTTCTTCTTCTTTTTTTATTATTCCCCTACTTCGCCAATACGCTCCAAGCGCGCGCGGCGGCTCTCGGAGCGAAGCCCCGTTTCTCCGCGCGCGACTCCACAGTCGCGTCGCGTCCCCGCACCACGCAGCGACCCGGGCCGAGCCACCGACACAACTTTCCACCGGGCAGTCGCGTCGCTTTCTATCCACTTTGACGCAGATTATCGACTGTCGTTCGTCCGTTTTCCACCAGACAGAACTGATGTTATCACAGGCTGGTTTGTTGTGGAGCCGCTGGACACAGGAGCCCTCTTTTCTTCTCTGTGTGTGTTGTTGTTTTTGTTGTGTTTTTTTGTTGCCCGTCCCGTGCCCCCCACCTGCGAGGCGATTTGTTGTGTGAACACATAGTACAACGATCGATGGCAGGCAGTTTGTCTCAGCTATAGTGTCACCGGATAAAGAGGCTGATCAGGGCGAGCAGCCGCAGCATGCACCGTCTCCTGTCCCAAAGTGCCACTTTAGCAAACTACTGTAAAATCAAATGAACAAATAAACAAACAGATAAATAAAAACACATCACATGAGGTAAAAACCCTCCATGTGTGAAAAAGGACGCGTAAGATGACACGCACTGCGATCTGCACAACGTTATGGATATGAAGGGGCTGTAATAGAAATTAAAAACTAAAATAAAGGACGTATAGCAACACGTGCAACGCATCACAAACTGTAGCTCCAAGCAGCTTTGCAAAATAACATAATATTAATACATTAATGACGTTGACTTCAACCGTGGGTGCAGTGAGTTCATTGCCCTTTTTTAAAAACCCAAGTAATATTAATATTTCATTGACCACTTTTTACGGCTTCTGTCTTTTCCTTTTTCAACAGTGGGAACACGTGAAGAATAACATAAGCACATTATTATTATTAAACACGTCTCGGACACGTCAGGCAATGGATGCAGTTGCGCTTTACTTTGATGAAGGGGGATATTTTCAATATCCAGGTACAATCCGAGTGGAATAATCCACACAGGGATTATCGACGACTCCCTAAATTCCCCCTGTGTGAAAGTTTTGTCAAAGGACTTTACCGTGAAATATTTATGAGGAATAACAAAAAAAACATACAAGTTTTAGCAAATCTCTTATGACCAGCAAGTGATCCCCCTTTTTACACGCTGGTGCAGCGGGACCTTGTATGCAGCTGTAATACAGCTGAAACCAACAAGCAGCACTATCAGTTGGGAAAACACTGAGGTCACGAGTGCAAGGCCCCCCAATAAAACAACACATGGCCACGAGATCCCGTTTTGGAGCATTCGAAACGGAAGCAGAGATTTATAAATGGTCGAGGGCCGTGTTTATTATTGATTGGGTGTAATCACATCAGGGTTATAACCACAGCACATAGTCAATAAGACATTGCATGGGCTTAGAGGGTGACTCGCTTCGCAAGGGGGCCTCTGCTCCACACACACACACACACACACACACACACGCCACATGCAGCTGATGCTGATCCCTGCGACTTCAACGGGCTGTCGGCAAAATATTAAAATCATTCAACAACCCCAAAAAAACTCCCGCAACAACTAATAATGTGCTGAGCAACTTCATGCGTGGGATTATGAGCATCGTCAAGACATCTCCATGTTGGATCCTGGCTCTCCTAGTTTGAATAACAGACACAGATTAACAGTCGAATGGGTCACGTGTGGCAATAAGATGCAGCTCCAGACCTCAAGAACAACTTTTACGCGTGTGGGACCGCGCGTACGTGCGGCGCGGCGAAGTTTGTCGTCCAAGTTATTTTCATTAATGATGAAGTTACATATTATATATATTACGTAGACTATTTATGTGGTAATTTGTATTTAAGATGGTGATTTTCGTGAACTGTCCGAGCTTATATCATCCACGTTGTTGTTGTGTTTCACTCTGGTGAAATAACAAAGACAAGATGTAGACGCGCACCATGTTACAGCCTATAGGTGCCACACTGACAATTAATTAGGACAATTTGATCCCTTGTCTGTCTCTCAACAAGATATTTTGAGTGTAATTTGTTTTTACAAACGTGCCTCCGGATCATTTGTTTGCAACATGCTAGCAGTTGTCCTGCTGTGGCACATTGATTTATGCTTCTTTTTTTTACAACGGCATTTTAATTTTTTTTAATTATGATGAAATCAAATTAGACACGAAAACGAAATGACATTAAAACGCTCGACAGGTTAGAAACAATAGTAATTGACACATGTTTATTTAAACACTGAAACTATTTCTAAAGTGAAGTAACTTTCCCCCTCTCTCCCCTGCGCCTCTGCAGTCTGTAAAATGGCACTTTGTGATTTTAACCGTGCGCACGGAACAAACAGTAACACTCCCATATTTTGCGAGTCCCCCCAAAAAAATCAAACTTATGCTTTTGTTTGAATTGGAGGTTTTGTTGCTTTGAGTGGATGTGTGTTGAAGAGAGAGGAGGGGTCGAGGGCTGTGCGTGTGTGTGTGTGTGTGTGTGTGAGAGAGAGAGAGAGAGAGAGAGGGGGGGGTGCTTCTTTTTGTCCCAAATCTGATCCCCAAATTATTCTGGGGGGCTCAGATTGGTGTGAAAGGGACGAGAAGGTCACTTGAAATCGCCTTTTATCCGCCCCCCCCCCCCCCCCCCCCCCCCCCTATGGATCAGCAACTTTCAATAGACATAATCTAATCGCTGTTAATGGAATGGCCATTCATGAGAAATAGTGGAAATATCGTCGAGCCAATGGGCTGCAGACATTTTACTAGCGAGGCATTTTAACGGGCAACAAGAGTTCACTAAATAGCACGAGTATCGATGATAATCACTGGAAACTCTGCAAAACGGGGGGGGGGGGGTTACATGTCAAATTAAAAAGCGAATGACGCAAACAGCAATCTGTGTATTCACGTCAGATATGTGTCTACGTGTAATAAAATAAAGCTGCGTATTCCTATGTAATCCCGTCATAATGCCGCGTAATATTCTGATAAACTTATCATTGTTGCCTATGAGGCCTGAAGTTTAACTGTAAAACTGCATTAGGCATGTGAATCATCTCGGTTCTTACAGTCGACGTCATTGTTTAGGCTATTTCCTCATTATTTTTAATATGCCTTCGGCTCTCCAGAGATTTGAGATCCTTCACTTTTTCGACGTGATGAATGAAAGTCTCTTTCCAGGGTTTTCTTTCTTTTCTTTTTTTTTGCATCCCACACTATAATTGAGGACAATAACGGCAATGACTTTCCCAATTAGACTTGAGGTTGGAGTTAAGTTGGAGGGACTGTCAGTTTATGCTATGGGCAATGGCTTTATTGCTCACTAACCATCATTTCTTTAGAGTCTGTGTGCTAATTACTTTGGATGGTCCCTGAGACGGAGATTATAAATCCATTAGCACTCAAACCCTCGTGGTTCCACAGTGCAAACACTGTAATTTTGAAGCGCACACACACACAAACACACACACACACACACGCACACACACACACACACACACACACAGCAAACCCAAAGTACCGGGAGCTGAAGGGAAGCAGATTTTCGACGGCGTGTGCACTTGTGAGGGGATCCACTGTGAACGGAAGCCTGGCGTGTATCAGTCAGCAGCTATACAGAGCAGGACGTGTCCTGACTGGACGGGTCCTGATGGAGGGACGTGTCCTGACGGGACGGGTCCTGATGGAGGGACGTGTCCTGACGGGACGTGTCCTGACGGGACGGGACGTGTCCGATCGGACCGTGGCCGCTGCGGCTTCACCACGACCTGCTCGTGTTACTGTGACGTCGACGTGGCGCATCACTGTCATCACCAAGGCAACCACGTCGTTTTAACATTTCCTCTCAACTTCGGGAGAATCAGTTCTTGTTATTCCCCAAATAAAGGGCCTTTGAAATATCCAGCGAGAGATGCGCGGGGTTCCCTGAGGACTACGGTGAATTCAAACAGGACTTAATACCTGTTTGACTGCGTTTAAAGAAGGTAACCGCCAAGTAAAGATTAAAAAAAGAAAAGAAAAGGAGCAAGCCAAATGGGGGGGGGGGGGGGCATCTCACCCTTAAAGTAATTTATTTCAGGGAAACCGGAGGGCAAAGGTGGAATTCTTGAGAAATTCAACAAGGATAAGGGAGCTTTAGGAATTCTGCACGCAGATTACCTTTCATCCCATCCTCACATTATCCGACAACACACTGTCGAAATACAGCCCCCCGCGACAAGGGAGCCAGATTAGCCTCCGACACCAAGAAGAGGGCAAAACAATCTTTTAAAGGAGTATTGCGATCATTGAGGGGGGGGGGGCATCGAGAGAGACGATGACACACCGAGGGTCCCCGGATCATAACAGGTCCCGTCGGTGTCTCCTCGGTCAAAGAGTGGATGGTGACGCCATCCAAAATGAATGAATAACAATTTACCCACCTCTGTCTTTAATGCCTGCATTCATGTTAATGAGGGGTAAAATGCACATCAAACAAGAAAATATGAAAGTGAGCAAAGCTGAAGGAGGATGGACTCGTTTATGTGGACGTGTAAACAAATGAGTCCTCGTTCTCTTCCTCTGACTGTCGTTGGATTGTTGTTTGTATAATGTCGGTTGTGATGTCCTGGGTCCTGATGTTGGGAATGACCCCCCCCCCCCCCCACACACACACACACTCCTTTTTTTAACATCAACTAGTTTGATTGTTTAACTTCTGGTTAGCACTGTATTATTTATTTTTTCCTTCCTCCCCCCCACTCAAAAAACAAACACCACCAAGTAGTAATTAGAAGTGTAGTGTAGCCGAACCGTCACCATGCTGCAGCTGACAATGACCGAGCAACACTGGAGCAGACTAGTTCACATCAGTGCAGAGCAGAAACACAAAGTGATTCCCCCACAAACTCTAAAACAAGCGTACTTATTTATTTTCACTTAGCAACCTTGAAAAGTATTTTTCTGCCATGATTTAATATATACTGAATAATGACATGACAATTCCAACCCTCCTAAACATGTGTGAATTATTATTATCATCATGCAAAAAAATGTTGCACATATAACAAAGCAATTGTGTGACACGCACATTTTCAACATAATACATTTTCTGATTGAAAACACAATTAGGCTTAACATTTAAACCAAAAGACCCCCACCATCTCACACACACCCACACATAAAGAAAACCCTCTTGATATTTTGTGTCTTTTCCTTTGAAACGTGTGTGTGTGTGTGTGTGTGTGTGTGTGTGTGTGTGTGTGTGTGTGTGTGTGTGTTAAAAGAAAGGACAGTGAAGTGAAGGCGGCCTGTGTTTAGTGTCCAGACCTGGCAGATTGTGACCTTATCAATGTGAAACTCCTCAGATAAATTATTCATAGCACCTGTTTGATGTGTCCGGCCAAAGAATGACAAAGGTGTAAGATTCAAGACGCATCTCAAAGCCATGAGCATCAGCTGCTGTGCTACTTCGTCCTGTTGTTAGAGCGGAAGAAAGGAAGGAGGCAGGCAGCATGCCTGAAAAATAAACAACCCAAAATTAACAATAATTCTCTCTTAACAGGGGCGTGCAGGAGAGAGTGACCAGAGAACAGCCACAGAAAGTAAGTGTATGATAATAATCTCTTGCAGATGCATTAATTAAACTCAACTGTACCTCAATCTACTCTACTATCTTCAGTTTTTAAGGTGCGGCTGCCGCCGGCCTTTGTCTTAACGTCATGTGACTCACAGGTGTCCAGTATGTCGGTCACTGAAGTGGGCCACCCACACTGGCACCGCCTGCTTTATCCTCACTTTAATTTGAAACTCGAAGCGGAGTTGTTTGTGTGTGTCTGTGATTCCGCGGGCCTCACTCTGCCCTCTGTAACCAGGTGTGTGTGTGTCGTGTGTCTCCTCGCAGGCAGAGAGCGACACGGTGGCCGGGGCGTTGGGACACACAGTCCGGGGACGTGACAAGGACTTGACGCCGGGATGAGATGTAATTTATGGCGAGTGCTGCGTGATTGTAGGGACAGTGATGCTGATGCCACTGCTTAGCACGAGTGTGGGGATCACTCAGTATGACGGCCCTGTAGGGGCAAAGATACTGAATCACACGTGGTAAATGTAACATCAAAAGTATAACCTCAAATCAATTAGCCACTGTCAGGAGAGGTTTGAGATTTGTTACTTGGTGTAGACGGCCATTAGTGCTACTCTTCTTCACGCCGTTTCTATGTTGCTCTCGTAGTTTACAGCTGCGTTTCATACCACAAGTGAAGTTATCTGCTCACCAAGGTACCTACGGGCGTTGGGGCAAAGACAACATCGATGCTTGGACTGATATATGACTAAAATAGTCCCGTGTCTTGTCAGCTCGTCTTTTAGCTGGAGTTCTCATCTTGGTAGATCTCTAGACTGCTACAGTAAAAAAAAGATGCATTGGAAAAAGAAGAAAAAAAACGTTAACCAAGAATTTCTGTCAACTTTATTGAAATTGACAACACCAAGATACACATAAATGCCCACATTGTCAAAAACAAGCGATTCCAAGCATAACATAATCACAATAAACCAGCTACTTTAACGTAACTTTAATACCATCTCAAATTTACTTTGCTCGGTTTTTATGAGGCAGCGAGTTTCCATATGTTTTTTTCTTTTTTTAAGTGAAGCCAACTCATAGTCAAAGCTTTTCACTCAGAAATGAATCCAAGCATCCTGGAAATCAAATTATTATTAATATTTTTTTCTTTCTTTTGGGAAACTGGCAGCTTGTCCTTTCATAGCTAGAGGTCAACTTAACACGCAGCATTAATAAAACAAATATGACTAGGATGGATATGCATGATGATATACACAGATGTACTGCGCATGAGCTTGAATCATGTGTGAGAGAGTGCGGAGGGGGGAGACTGACACATCTTTCTGTTTACTCGTCTGTGTGTGTGGGTCTCTGTCTCTGTGTCTGTGTGTGTGTGTGTGTGTGTGTGTGTGTGTGTGTGATAGCCAAGCGAGTTTCCCTCAGATGTTCCTTTTGACCTTTGACCCAAGAGTTGGGGTCAAGCCCTGACAAATGAGACGGTCTAGTTCTGGCCAGAACTGCAAACATTCCACAACAATCTTCTGTCCTCCTCCCCTCCCCTCATATCCGTCACTCTTTACCCCTTCACTCCTCTCACTCTCCACCGTCTCCCCCACAACTTAAGAGGGAGCCAGAGAAAGTTGTCATGGCACACAGACATACTCTATTGCATTCGCTGCGGCAATCTTAAATCACACACACACCCTTCAAATAAAGAAATTACAGCATTGGTTAAAACGGAATACCCGCGGCATCTGCCCTGTTTACAGAATGAGAGAAAACAACAGAGTGGATCTTAGCGGAGAGGCTGTGTTGAAGATTTGGATATTACCAGCCTGCAGTTTGAGAAGCACACTGTGTGTGTGTGTGTGTGTGTGTGTGTGTGTGTGTGTGTGTGTTTGGAAAGCTTGTCAGTGATGTCAAGGATGAGAAATGTTGCAGTGTGGTTTTTTACACATGCTGCTGGCTCTAGCATTTCCGGCAACATTTCTCACTCTGCCTCCCTCACACCATCCGCTCTGCTGCAATATCCCCACATTTTTTTCCATCCTTTCACTTCTTCCCCTGCCCTCCCTCCCTCCCTCCATGCTCGCCGTCTGCCTGCTCTCTGACCACTTTTGCTCCCTCTACCCTTCCTCTCTGCTGGCCCACCCTGCCCAAGCTCAACCTCTCCCTCCCTTCTCTCTTCTTCCAGCACACTCACCCCCCCCCCCCCCTTCTTTTTTCCTCCACCAACTATTTTCTCTGATTTTCTAACATGCCATTCCACAGAATGCTACCACCTGTGTCTCGAGGGGGTAAAGGGGGCTATTGGTATTCCTCTTCAAAAAACTGGTTAAGGTGAGTGGCACCACCTATTACAGTGAAACAGCAAATAATGGTTCTGGTTGTTGTGCTACTGCATTAACTTTTCCCCCCCTCATGCATTGACCCCGGCTTCCTAAGCAACTCCACCCTCCGTCAGAGCTCTAGCTAAAAGTCACCGCTGTAAAAACACACATAGTCACTATCAATGAGTGTCAGCACAGACGCCACAGTGCCACAAAGGAGCCTGGAGACCAACAAAGCTGGCTGATACAGTAACACTGGGTGGAACATGCTCTTGAACTTGCTTTCATAATGATGTAATATGACTAAAAGGCAATGCAACGCAGTCCTAATAAAAACACATCAATCCCGATATGTGTGTATGTGTTTTTTTCCCCCCCGCTCTTCACTCCCAGTTGAACTGTGATACCATTTGATGTTGGTTGTTATGTGATTCATTGGAGGGTACAGCTGCTTCACATGGATCTTGGCCTGGACAAGACTGCGGCTGATCACATGACTCCGTCACGTGGAGAGATCCGAGCTCTCATTGGCTGCGCACCGACGCATCACCGTGGTGAATCTGGGCGCATGCACGCAGCTCCCCCGCTTTGAATAGCAAAAGGGTGGGATGCGCTTTAGTGTAGTTTTGCCTTCTCAGGCAAGAGGGCAGTGAGCCTCCGTCATGTCTGTCGGTGGGAGACACCTGGACCTTGATCCGTTGCTGCGATGATCCGCAATGCATGTCGCAGCTGGGAAACGTCAAGCAACGAGTGGGACCACTGCACGACCGGGCATCTTCCTGATTCCTCCCTGGTTTCTCCCTGACCTTTTCACATCCTAGTTATGCCCATGCATTGATGACCAGTTATGAGACTCTGTCATCACTCTGTGCCATCAGCCATCAGCCTGGTGGGGCCAAATCAGGCAGCAAGTGATAGGCAACAGGGGAAGCGTGGAGGCATATGTGTGTAATCACGGCCATGTCCATGGCGCAGCTCAGCTGATTGTGTTTCTGTTCCTGTCCTCCTCCTCCTGCTCTGTATGTCCACAGGCAGCTCAAAGATGTAATGGAAGGGCTTAGAGCCCCTTGATTCCCTGCCACCACCCACCGTTACCCCAGTGTTACTGTAGCACGGATGTCTTCCCCCTGTCCCCCGGGGCCTCGGTACCGCTCTCCCCCACCCCTTTTTCTCAACCAGCATCACCCACCAACCCAGTCCCCCGACCCCCAATCCCTCCACCTCCTCGCCTCGCTCCCTGATTCAGTGTGTAAAAGCACCCCCTGAATGATGGATTACAGTGTCACCGCTGCCTGCGAAGGATTAATTTGTTTCATTGATTTCTCTTTAGGCAGAATGCCAGCGTCTGCCGCTTCCCACCTTTTCCCCAAGACTCGCAGCTGTAATAGACGGTAATGGCCTAAGACAAATCAACCCTTTTCTTGTAAAAATAGCACCAAATAACCCTCCCCACTCTCCAGCCTGCACTCTACTCACGAGCACACCAGGAGAGGGGGAGGGCACAGTGGTGGTGGGATATCAGGGGGGTGTTCGATTTATCCTCACCCTCCATCTCTATCACTCTATCTGGCTATCCTTCCATACCACCGTCCCTCCTTATCCAGCGCTGAGCCAGAGGAGACCATCGAGTCCCTCTAACAAAGCCATAAGTCTGCCGTACTTACAGCTCCCTCTCAGGCCCTACAATGGATGGGTACTGACAGCGTTGTCTGGAGGGGGCTGTGGGAGTTAGGCCATTCTCTCCAGTAATGGAAGCAGTTACTGCCGTTCCCTACACACCTGCAGGAACAGCTAACTGTTAACCACTGTGATCTATGGCAAGGCCTTACTGCACACGGCTATGGTTGAAGTGTTGCACTGACACCAGTGAATTAAGGAATGTCTGCACAACACATCTCTCTGTCTCTGCTATGGCGCATGAAGTTATCCGACTGTACGTTAAGACCCATGGGGGGAAAAAAGCGTCGGAGTTATTTACAAACAAATTCGTGGCGGTGAATGCGTGTTGGTGAAGCTCTCAACGCGGCAGACTGACAATCCAGCATTCCTGACATTCACTGATTTAACACAGACGTAAGATGCAGCCACGTCTTTACTACCCTGTCACTGCTTTGAAACCCAAAAGCAGTGACATGGGAAACCCAAACTGCCTGTAACATTAAGCACACCACTACAGGCTGACTGTCCTCCAATGCTTTCCAATCCTACAGAGATTTATGAGCAGAACCAGATCCATTAATCCATTGTTGATTTGCTGTGGCTGCCCTGCAGGGTTTTTAGGATCAGATATCATACAGTGCTGAAACTCACCCCGTCGTGCAGCAGGGCGGACTGCAACACCCTGACTGTTGCCACGAATGCTGCACCGAGCATTAGGAAATGAAACACAAGTAAGTGTTTTTCAGTTTAAAAAAAAAAAAAAAGTCATGGCACATTTGAAATTGCTGCACGTCCTCCACCAGTCTCGCCCAGACACAGTGTGGGTGACAGATATATGAACTTTTGACAAAAAAAACACTGTCACTTACTTTAAAAACTGCATCATAAAACAGAGTGACAACCCATACAGGGCTCAGTACGAGTGAATTAGAGCTGGTACACAATGTGATAATGACCCCGGCTGCAGGGAAATCTCATCAGCTCCCTGCAATCAATTTAACAGTGTTTACAAAGCCACGGACTGAGGTTTGTGCTCGGGGACGGAGCACTGGTCACCTGGTGTTCCACTAGATCCCCCTGCTAAGCTGGCCTCTCCTGGGTAAACCTCCACAAAGCCCCCTCATGTCTGACACCACCAGGTCCTTCAAATACTCCTCTCAGACAGAGGATTAGGTAATCTCACCGTGATACTGTCTTTTTCTCTATTTCTATCATTTTTCCTCCTCTCTCTTTGTCACTCCCTCTCTCTCCACCCCTCCATTCTCATACATTACATCCTCCCTCCACGCTCTCTCGCCCGACTGTTGAAGTGCCTGTTCGACTCGGGGCACATCTATCCTCAGGGGTCCTTACATTCTTAAGTGCCTCCAGAAAAAGGTTAGTTGGCAGGTAATTGTCCAGCTGTGGTCGGGCTTATCTTAATTGTGGGTGCTTCAGTGCAAGCTGCACTTCCTTTGATGAAGAGACTTATGTGGAATGAAAGGAGAAGATAGGCGGAAGTACCGGGTTGTAGTGGATCCAATATATTCCTTTGGTTGTTTGTACTTGGAAGATGATCAATGAGGGAGTCATTTTTCTTATTTGCAAATTGAAAATGAAAAATAAAATTTGATCACATATTATTCTTTTAATATCGTCTTTATTGTTCATTTTTACAAAATGTGTTTTTAGTAAATTATAACAAAGTCATTTTTTGTTTTGACTATAAATGCATAGTGGAAAAAGCAAAGCTGACCTATACTTATATATATATCCATGTCAATAAGAAGCTTTAGGGGGGGTTAGTGTTTGCATTACCCCAGTCAAAGGTCGTGACTGACCAATAAAATATTTCCAGGGCGCCATCAATAACTCCGACATGCAGACTAATACAGTATGGGATTGTGGGTAGGGGGAGGAAGCCTGCTGCATTTGCTTCGAGCAGAATGGATGAACGAGAGGCCAAAAGGTTACTGGACAGACTTCGGCCCCCTGCCCCTGCAGCCTCTCATACGAGCATTTGATAGCGACAGGCGCAATTATAAAGGTATACTTCAGACAGGTCAAATGGGAGAGGGCAAAGTGCAGAACCTTTAAAGCACTGGCTGGAGTCAAAGGTTAGGATGGACATAGGACATCATAGAGTGCTGTCGGGCAAGGGGTAATGGAATCGGCGTCATAAATAAACAAATGAGAGAAGGAAAAAGGGTTCATATCGTGTCTTTATTGAAACACTTTGAATAGACAGAGGAAATTACACGCGTTGCTCATGATTAGAATCTCAAATTATGGCCTTAAAGGCTGTTTGGTCTGGCTACACTAGCTACTTGGTTGATGTGTGTGTGTGTGTGTGTGTGTGTGTGTGTGTGTGTTCATATACTGTACGTTATCCGAGGGAACCATCAGGCTTCATACTATTAAATATGAATAGCCCAAGGTCAGGGAAGGTTGTGGCATGCATTTAGCACCAGTGACCAATGCCAACTGTAAAGGTCAAAGTGGAATTGCCTGAGTTGCAGCAATACGGCGTTTGCTCATCCACATTTATGCATCCCATCTGCGGTGATTTATGGAGGGAGATAAGCGTATGGATGGGAAGAAAACACTCTCTTTCTCCTATCCCGTCAGACTCAGTAAATATACTACTCACTTATATCAATCACCATGTCACAGCGAATCGCCACTGTATGCTTCCTGCTCAGATTAAAAACTGCCTTTGTCTTGCTCCGCCTTCTCCCTCCAGCTCTGGGGAACACACTGGCGGTATTGTTGCTATTTCACAAGCTTTATATTAGCATTTCAAACAGCTGTGGTACAAAAACAGTGAGATATTCAAAGTCAGCAGAATTCTTTAGTTATGCGCCCTCTTCTATGGAGACGTTCCATACTATATCAATCATTATAGATGTAAGGTCCTCAACTGATCTGGAAAAAAATACTGAGGAGTAAATGGTATGCTTTAAAAAAATCTCTTAGGTGACAAAATGTTTAAAAAACATATAATGTTACTTCACTTCTATTTATTTTTAGGCAATGCTGTTGTATTTTCCTTCAACAGGCCTCCATGCATCTGGCTTGCATGAGAAAAAAGAAAAATAATTCAAACCTCTATGCTGTTACTTACATCAGAATTTCACAACATTAAAAAGAGTTCAGATTGAGGCAGGTTTTATGCTTATGTGACAAATCACTGTCGATTAAGATCAATTTACCCTCCTCTGTCCTCTGTAGGACAAAATTCCTGAGCTGCAGCCAGACAGGCTGTTCAGCATTTTGCAGCGGCGACCGCTCTAGGGGATTTGGCTTGGGCCAGCGATTAACTCGATATCCCCGGCTTCTTGAATTGCGTAGGCCTCTTGAACATGAACATGTTCCCCATGTCCCTTTGGCTCCTTAAATGTGAAAACCAGCCCGTCACTGGTGCACCACAGCCTTTTGCGAACTACCCCCAAGTGGTTCAGAATCCAGCCAGAGAAAAGTCCAAAAAGAAAACATGCTTTTGAACTGCCGGCCAAAGCGGAAACATGGTCTAGTAAGCTGCTTTTTTTTTACCTGAACCATTGAGAAGTATTTTCCTTTCCTCCAATAATAATAAATTTGCTCTTTTTTTCCTTTATTACACATTGTTTTTCCATGGTAAGATCAAAGAGTGATAATGCTCGACACCATATAGGCAACAGTGTAAATGTAGTTCTCCATTAGTCTGTATTTCAGCTCGCATGCGACTTGAATTTAAAAAAAACCTCTTTAGCACAAGAAAAACTGCAGTAGCCAAGGCATAGAATGTTTCTCCTCGGGAAATCATATCAGTTTCATTGCATCAACCGTAGAGGTCATCTTCGAGGATCGGATTCTTACCATTTTAATACCAGCGATGACATTTCCCCACACACCAGCCGTCACACCATCTATTCCCCCCCTGTGAGAGCAACAGTTCTAAAGGCTGTTTATATACAGGACAAGTTCTGTATGATCTGTCATATTCATCTCTATTTCCCATTCACCATGGGGCATTTGAACCACATTAGAATCTATTACCACCATGCAGATTCAGCCCCCGCTGACAATACAAATCATGATAAGATGGAGCAGTGACTCCATAAACACCCCCGCTTATATATCACATCATATGAGCTGGGCTGGATAGCAGATCGTACTTGTCATCCCTGTGTGATCGTCTATTTATATGGATGGACTAAAGGTAAGGATATCATTACATCTCGGTCTATCTTTAACCTGTGTCTGTTACTGTCGCATTCAGACAATAGATATAAATAGTTGTGTGTGTGTGTGTGTGCGTGTGCGTTTATCTGTGGGAGAATCCATCACTCAGCAGTAGGAGTTCCAACTCAGCTGCTTGTGAGGAGAGATTTATGTTGTAATGCATCAAATCAACAGACCTTTACAGTAAAATATGATTTTATCAATAGGCCTGATCAATAGTGCATGCAAGACGCTGTGTAATTATTATAGAGGTCCGGATCAATAAAACTGTCACGCATGAGCTCCTGCCAAAGGCTACGGAGCTGCGACTCACAGACAGTCAAAGAAAGGTTTGTGTCGTGGCCCTGGGATGTTTGATTACCTGTACATAAGGTCATATTCTTCGATGTGCTGTAACTTATCACGACCAGCTCACCTGAGACGAGATTCAGGGAGGGAGAGTTTTGCCAGACTAACTGCCGCACAGAAACTCTTTTAAGACTATATTTATACGATGTGTTTTACTGACCAATTAATGGAGTTGGGTCTGTTTAAAAAACAGTCATTGTCGGTGAATTGCGTTTCCTCGCACCTCTGCCGACATTAGACATTGTAAATGATGGAGACACAGATGACTGTCTTTACTGGAGTGAGGATCATTTGTCCTGAAGCAAAGCAATCTGAGAGTGGAGGGAAAAGACTGTCAAAAAGAGCTTTGTATTACACTGTGGTATGAGCACTCTGCATTAACACACACACACACACACACACACACACACACACACACACACACACACACTGTACACCAGAGAGAGCGCGTGAGGCAGGGACCAATGAGGCAGTTTATATCGGGATTTTGTTTCACAGCCACGGCCTCCTGGGAGAGTGGGGTCTGCCAATAACACTTAAGAGACAGAGCAGGAAAAGTAAGTGCTTTTATTACATCTCATCACTCATGTAATTTCTGGCAGCATTTGTGATTACAGATCAAGTGATTGACTAACTACACATTCGGTGGCTGAGTTATGAACCGGGTGCCTACCATTCCAGCCCCGGCAGATTCTCCGTGTCAGCTGTAACTCATCCTCTCCCTGGGTGCTAAATCAAAGGGCACACTGCGGCCGGAAGAGTTAAATAATAACTTGGGCTTTATTGTAAATCTGTCAGAAATTACACCTGCACACACATCGTCTCGGGCCTGATGCTGTACTGCATGGGGTGAAGAGGCTGGATGGAGGGGGATCAATAGAGGCCCCAATGGAGGTATTGATGGATGACAGATGAAGTTGGTGTCTATGTGTGCGTGTGTTTGTTATGGGTGTGTACATGTGTGTAAGGGGGCAGGAATCACCCTGGGGTTAGGTAGAGAGCACGGCTCAGGGTGTTTAATCGACAAGCCTCACCTTGAATCGATTGGCGAGAATCTCGCAGGGCAAATACGTGATACACAGCCAGCACTTACTCACACACACCGAAAACAAACTGTGGGGAGTTTAAGGGATGACGGGGTGGGATGGGCAGATGTCTCAATGTCATCACTGCTACATGTCTGTAGGGCCAGAGTTGAGTTTGTTACTCACTAAAGCAAATCTATGACCCAACTCAAAAACTATTTTATTATATTATTCATCAGTCTCCTGGATCTGCAAATCAATACGATTTCAAATACCAAAACATTAGTATCTTTTTTTATCACGTCAAAACAGGGATCAAAGTAATAAATAGCTTTGATGTCTGCAATTATTCTTAACACATCTGAAATCACAATTGCTAAAGTCATAATTTAAACACAACTAATAACATACAGGTGGTACAATCATTCAATATAGGTGTATAAAATGATTCATAAAGTAGCACTTTAAATGATAAATAGTATTACTGTTATTATTATTGGTGTTTTAATTAATAGTAGTATTAATAAGCAGTATTAAGATTAAAAAGACAGAATTTAACCCTTATTCTGACGTTACACAGGGCCACGTTTTGTTGAGCGTAGAAACCCCCCCATCACGAGCGGCACTTAAAATAAATTCCTGACAAGAGGCATTACCATGTGGTTGTGGTCGACACTGTGGCAAAGAACCAGTTTGCATAGAGTACAAGGCTAATGAAGGACCTCTCTCCAAGAAACATGAAAACAAAACAGAGCAAAGAAAACTCAAAGGAATTATCCTATTTACTTCCTGAAACCTCACCATATAGTATTATCTCTGCAACAAATCAATTTCCTCACACTCAAAGGAGCCATAGTAGCATGCACATGTGACTCATACTGCAGAGATGGGCAGCCATGAAAACACTCGACCGTGAAATGTCTTACAAGAGGCCAAGATCTGAGAGGGCGTTATGTCTTTAATAAACAGCATACTGTAAGTATTAAAATCAATGTGGCTTGGTAGTGTGTAGGAAAGAAAAAAACCTCAACCCTCTCAAGTTCTTCAAGGACTCTGCAACTCCTACACGCAGCTTTTCACTGCAAGACCAAAGCCTAAAGCTTTCAGATGAGGCCAAGGTTCATGAGAGTCATTGACTGAAATGTTTTTTTAAGAAGAGCATATTTGCCAAATCACAGTTTGGGGTAAAGTGGAGCCCTTTTAAGCCGATCTGAAGTCAGTTCTGGAGAGTTCTTGCAGAGCAAATGAAGCTGTTTGTCAGTCGTTTTGGAGTCAAAAGTATTTGGCTTTGCATGTGGTCTCCAAAAATGCATAACCAAGTACATAATAGACTGCACATTCTCTCTCCATAGCCAGTCTGAGTTTTGTATTATCTAGGAGGGGATAACAATATTTAGATTTCAAAAAGCCCTCATATCCTGACATGAAAGGGTAACATCAGACAAAAATTCTTGGTCCACTGGTGGACAGAACTGGGTCTGTGGGCTTTTATAGATTCTTCCAAGAAGTACCAAGGGAGGAAACTCTCCTGTGTGTAGGGCAGTACCTGAATGGTTCAGAAGAGGAACGAGTCGGAGACAGGGTGGATTGGACTTGTGGTCCCGGGTGGAGAGAAGGGGACATCTGAATTTGTTGTCCAGGGGTCAGATGGGGGGAGGAATTGTAAATCGGAGACTCAAGGCCAGTGTGTAGTCTGGTTCTTGAATGGTGACGGGAGGCTACCCTCTGAGCCCCAGGAGCTGAACATCTCGCAGGAGGTCTGGGTTTTAGTCGAAGATTGGGACTCTGCAAGATGCTGCTATCACTTCCAGATTTTTGGAGCAGTTCAGTCATACGTGTAGATCTCTCCTGAAATACAAACACATGTGGAAAAAATACCCCAAACAAACACAAGAATTCTTGTGAATACAGTCTACATTGTACTAAATATTCACATCTTAGGTGCTGGGTAAATTATTCGGCGCTATAATGTAAATTATGCTTTCATCTTTAAACTCAGCCAAAGCAATTCAATAGTGCGTCTCAAAGTTCAAAATCACTTAATATCGCCATCTCGGACATTCATACAAAGTCTAACAAATAAAGTGTTGAGGCAAATGGCCCTGTGATGTTGCCAGCTCATCCTGGTAAAAGTGAAAATGATGTTTGCATTACACTCACGTAGATAAAAGAGGTTAGTAGGAAATAAAACTTGATATGTGAAAACAGGGATGTTTGTACCGTTCCCATGGAACAGTGACAGGCTGGAGCAGTTGGATATATTCTTTATAGCACTCACTGTTTGAGCCTCAGCTAAAAGTCTGCTATGAGATTTTTGTCCCGTCAGTAGCCTTGGCAAGGTGCCGGCGATGGGCCTGCATGGCTCTCCCGCTGACTTGGGTAAAAGATGCAAAGTGGTGAAGACTGTGCCTCTGCTGGCTCTGCATGGTTCTTTCCTCAGCTCCAGAGGCCCTGCTGTTCTGCAACCCTCCCTCTCTGTCCCCTGGCTGGATTTGATTGATGAGTGGTCATTTCCTCTCCTGTCCATCGCCGTTGCAGACCTGGCTATGGCGAATGCTGAATCATGCAACGCTCCGTCGCCCTCGTCATTGTTTGGCCTTTCTTCACCATTTTCTTCGTTCCCGGCACTCTCACTTTCTTCATCTTCCCCTGCCTCCTCAGAGCCTTGTGGTCTCTCCAGATCCTGTAAGGAGGATACGCAACAGCTATTTAGGTTGTTTCCGGACTTATTACTTTTTCTGTTGAGTAATAAGTAGAGCATCATACAAAAGTTGCCTAACACTGGACTCTACATACCCAGGACCTGAAAAAAGGAAAAGACACTTGACAGTGTCACAGTAAATCCACTTCTTAAACTGGGACTTAGATATGGTATTTCTGGTTAACCTGCATGTACAGCAGTCATAATGCATGTATGTGTGCATAGACATGTGCATGTGTATATGTGGGGATGAGAGAATTGCCCTGGTAAAAGTTGCCTTCACAAATACACAGTGTAATTCTAATTGGCTTTATTAGGGGGCTTAGATCTAATACCAGCTCCGTGCACTGCCTTAGGCTCTGTGTGTGTGTGTGTGTGTGTGTGTGTGTACCTCTGTTTGATGTTTACGACTCACCAGATCTCTCATAGAATGTTCTCTATGTAACAGACATGAGTGGATGGACTTACACAGCTCTACCACAGCAATAAAACTAGAATCCCTCCTCAGCGCGGGTGCAGCACGTTCCTCCCGTCTGAGAGCAGAGCCCCAGTCAATAGGCAAAGACAGTATTTAGAAGTTCAAGTCCAATGAAGCCGCAGCACTGTAGCACCAGATGTAATGAAAGAGACTTAAGGCGAGAGAAAAGCTGCATGAAACTGCACTGCAACATTTGACCCCATTTAAAAACTTGATACCAATTAGAGAGTTCTGGGTGTAAATTATTTAAGACATCCCTCTAACGCACACACAAATAATTTTACGGGCATGCACGCATGTATGAATGGATGTGCATGTGCATCAACACAATTTCACACATGAACCAATGAACATATACGCACACTCCCGTGCACAAACTCACACGCACACACACAGATTCCACCATGCTCTGGAAACAGACTTCTTAATGAAGCCTTTCCCAAGTGAAAGTAGAGCAGAAATATATACTGGCCCATTTCTGCCTTCAGTTCACTCTCCTCTCCTCGCTGCTCCCCCCCCTCACCTTCTCCACATCATTTGTTTTATTCATGTTTCGTTGTCTCTCTCTTTTGTCTCTGAGTTAAATCACAACCCCTAATTTATGGCTACAGGCAAAGACACTTCTGCAAACAAACGGGCTGATGAGAGGGGATGACTGAAAACATACAGTGCGCGGCGAGTGTTGTGTGTAAATCTTAAACTGTCTGGTACTGTCGTTTTTTATCTGTGGTTATTTACATAGGAAATGACAACGTGTGTAAGAGAATGGCTCTGATGCAAAATGAAATAGGCTGTGCACTGGGGGAGAGGGGAAGTGAGCGAGAGAGAGAGAGAGAGAGAGGAGGGGTGGGGGGGTAAATCCAGTGACACTGAGTGGGGAGCACTCAGGTGTGGTGAGAGGATTATACAAAACCCTGAGTATGAATGACAGTAAACACCTGAATGACAGAGATGGGGAGGGGCAGGAGCTTAGGTGTGTGTGTGTGGCTCGGGGTGACAATTTACTAGTCGTCACCGATATTCTGAAAGGTGAGTGAATATATTCACAACTGTGCTGTTTACTCAAGTGCAACTTGTTATAATATATCACTCGTTACACACGTGTACAAAGAAACTAGTCAAAATGGAGAATGAAAGTGGGTTTGAGAAGCAAACAACGGACACGTGGGTATGAGGATGTCCACAACAACGAGACACGAGACTGTGAGGAAGAGGAAGACATCAATCAGGAGCAATCCACTGCTGTTGAGTTAACGAGTGAGTTACAGATTGAGTAATGCAGCATGCGAGCAAGTCAATAAAAGGGCCATAGAGCAAGAGAGAGGAGGTGTGTTTGTCTTACTTGCACTGTGTTTTCTTTCTCCATGTGCTCCGTCGGACGGGGAATGAAGACAAGGTCTCCACAGAGGGCTCCAGGTTCTGGGTGATCACTCTCTCTGTTCTTCTCCCCGCTCCCTGAAATACAAACACACCTCTCAGCAACGCCAATCAACTCTTTTTTTCTATCTATTTAATCCAATCTTTTATGCATGAAGTTCTGTATGTGACTTGATCATTTAAAGAGTGTTTAGATTTCCAAATTTCTGTGCAACTGAGCAAGCAGGAGGCAGGTCAAAATATCTTACGATGCACTGTCAATACCACCCTGCTGGTTTTTGTTAACTTAAACGGAAAGCCACTTTTCTTGCAAGCTATCAGAAGGAGCGCCAACGCGTTCGCCTCCAGCTCTTGTGGAATACTCAAATATGTCTTTAACCTTTGGCTTGAGGTTAAATTCAGAAGAGAGCTATACATGTCGATTCCTAGATCTGCTCTTAGTGAAATCCCTCACCTCTAGAGCTATATCACTGTACAGTGCTGACTCTACATGAAGCGTGACCCCGTTTCCCCCACGTCGACCCCCTTCTTCTCTGCACAGCCTTGGAAGATAGAGGAGCACAGGGGAAAGGCATGCCAAGGCAGTAGACACTTTTAAGCAAAGATTAAAGGTTTTTCTTTTTAATCAGTCATTTGGCAGCGATGTTAGCATTTCACCCTGGTGCGGCTAAGGATCAATTTTTAATGCTGCTGTGCAGAGAGCAGACAGGGTGATTGGCAAGAGAGAAGCTATTTACAAAGGAGCTATTTACAAATTTTCCATAGAAATATGCAGAGGGCACAATTGACGTCTCTTACAGAATTTTAAATAAGCATTCTCCCTTTTCACTTTGTCACGAGGCACGACCTCTGTGAGCCCCAGATGATCGCTGCTCTGCGAGTGCATCTGTCTGAGTGCATGTGTGTTCTCTCACGTGTCTCACATGTAAGAATAATAACGGAATCTATATCTCTCCCTTGTGTGGCATTGTGTTACATTTCTCCGTGTTGTGCTGCCAGGGGCTGGGTAACTAGGTCAATCAACCCCGGTGTAAACACATCAGAAGAATCCACCAAGAACATGCTAATGACAATGACTCTTTTTAAATTTATATATCTCTACTTTTCCACAGTGAAACTTTTCATGCGCAGTATAACTCCTTGAGGGATGTCAACTTAAGCTTGTTTATATAGAAGGAAAAACAATAGCAGGTAGCCAGCTCCCATACATACATGGATGTACCGGTGCTGAATGCCCTCCTCAAGAAAAAGTCACAACCAAGTACAAAGCATGCTTCATGAATTAAACTGGCTTTGTGTAAATATTTGTTTTCCTCTGAGTGGGACAAGAATCACGTTACTGTGAACCGAAAGGGAATTTCAGTGTAGGTGGTGACCTGGGAGGTGTACAAGACACAGCACAAAGGAGGACAGACAACTAAAATTTAAAAGACCCACACAAGTTCATGTCAGAGCTGCCCTGACACTACTGCCCCTCGCCCCATATATCAGTCTTCAAATCCATCCATGAATCAATCCATATATACATCCATCCATTCTCCAACCGTCCATTCATCCGTTATCCAGCCATCCACTCATTCATGCATTCAACCGGCCTTCCAGCCGACCGACCCACACACCATTGATCCGATGATTGACCCTGCACTGGCTGGATCAATACTCTCTTAAATGGCATCATTGTAAGCGCTTAGGCACAATGGCCAGCCGTTGTTTGTGCAGTTCATTTCCAAGGTAGCGAGGCCTTGCAGGGCTCTAACCTGAGTCAACTCGCCTTTCTCCTCTGCTTACATGATAGCACCGAGGAGCAGAGAGGGGGCACCGGGAAAAAAAGAAAGATATTGAGCAGCCAGCATCGACGTGCAACAAAAGGGGCAGCGGTCCATGCACAACTACCTGCAATGACTGACTATTAGACACTTCAGATTAAGATGTCTGTGGACCCAGCAGGTTTACGGACACATAACACACGTATAGACAGACAGACGAGAGTAACATCCATTAATTAATCCAACATTAACAGATGAAGTGTGACCTCGACACAATGACACGGTAAAGTTCAACTGAAATAATTTTACCCACATACATTTAGCATTTTATAGGAATTATTAAGGCAGATCAGTGCAGTAAAGGTGTTATATGAACAATATTAACCTGGAGGAGCAGTGGTATTCAGTAAACTCATGTTAAGTATATCAGCGTGCAGTCTGCTGTGGCTTGGTGTGCATACAGAAACCCTGTTGGGTTAGAGCTGGGTCTGGGTCTTGGCATTAAATGACTGGGACTCTGACAAGTCTCAGAGTTCTGTCACTGCGGTTCACGGGTCTTGTTAGCCAAGGTGTCGGCAGGGGTGGAAATGACTGTGTGCGTGTGTGTGTGTGTTTGTGTGTGTGTGTACATTTGTGTGAGGTGAACATAGACAGCACTCCTACCTCCACCTCCTCACCTGAC
This sequence comes from Scophthalmus maximus, assembly GCF_022379125.1. NCBI lineage: Eukaryota > Metazoa > Chordata > Actinopteri > Pleuronectiformes > Scophthalmidae > Scophthalmus > Scophthalmus maximus. The sequence continues at coordinate 15,537,887 of NC_061533.1, read as the reverse complement.
ACCAGCAATAAAACTAAACAGGCCAAGGTGCTGTGTGTGTGTGTGTGTGCGCATGGAAAAAAAGGGGCATGTGTGCTGCAGGGTTGTTGCTGCTGTCACCAATTTGCCGGGGCCTCAAGACGGGGAGTTGGAGCAAGGTGACGGAGCTGTAGCTTGATAAACACAGAAGCCCTGCTTCGATTTCCCATCCAGTCCACTTTGGAAACACATGGCTCTTCCTGGGCGCTCCTGGCCCAGGGACGGAGGAGGAGGGGGCCAACGGGGAGGAGTGAAGGAAGAAGGAGAGCCACAAGAGAAACACAGTAATGGGTGTGCTGCGAGGGAGAAGAGCAGTCAGGAGGAAGGTGGCGTGAGGGAGTAATGGAGGGGAGGTTGGAGATAGGAAGAGGGTAGAGAGAGGTGACAGGCCTTGTGGGGTGTCAGGTGTGTTTACATCTAACTACATGAAAAAACTTCCAAGCTTCCATAGACTGAGAAAGAAAGAAAGAAGGCTGTAAATGCACCTCAAAACAACAAGTTACACTCAGAGGATTCTTGAAAAGCTGAAAATACACACACAAGTTCATCGTCCTCTTCTTCCTCTCACTCATAATCTTTCGGTCTCCCATTCCCCCCATCTCTTCCCTCCTTTTGCTTGGAAACAACTTGCAGTCTTTTCAGCTGACGTCTGACGTTTAAAGACCAGTTGGAGGAGCAGAGGAGTGTCAGTGAGGCACTGAACTCCCCTCTGCCCCCCTAGAGAGTTAAGGAGATCACATTTGAACCCCCCCACCCCCCCAACCGAACCCCACCCTGCCGCTCCTCTCCTCCGTGCCTCAACACCAACATAAGAGGACAAGTGTGGGCTCTAAGCACCAGTGATCAAACACAAGCGGCTGTTGGGTGTGCTAGGCTCAGGACGGTTGGCCTAATAGGATTGGAAGCCCCCAGGTGAGCCAAAGGACACCTCCAATCAGCGTGATTAGCCAGAGGCTGAGCAGCATTTCCAGCTGCAGCGATGAGTGATGTACAGTACTAAAAGGATCACATGTGTTGTGCAGAATGCAAGCGAGTCATGCCGTGTTTGACGGCGCATGTCTACGGTTTGTGCGCGATTGATGGGAGTTTAAAGTTGCGCACAGTTTTAATGTGTCAGGATGATCTTGAGATTTTGACTGTTTGCTAATCATTACTAAGTTCACAGATGCGTACGACGTGTGGAGCTGGGGAATAATCTTGTGTTTCGGGGGCCACTTATAAAAACAGTGTACAGCATGTTGCGCGCATGTATGCGCACAGCCTTAATGCAACTCTAAACAACATGGCACAAATAAATGTGAAGATGTCCATGCTCGCATAGCAAAAGTCTCACTCTCTACACTTCCACCGCCAGTACATGCATGGGCAAACACACACACACACACACACACACACACACACATAACATGCCCCAGATACACGCACACACACACGCACAGGCTTTTATAAACTCATCATATCCAAAAAACAATTACAAGAGTCTAAGCTCATCACTGACTAAGCAAAAGTCATTCAGCGTGTAAAACACACAATATAATTAGCACACATCAAGCTGCTGGGTCCTACTGTGCATTAATGATGCTTCCCTCTGAAGTGAATTATGGTTTGATGAGTGAAAAGTGAGCGAGGAGGGGCTTTGAGGAGGAGCAAGACACAATTTAGAGGAAGGGAAGAGAAACCAGTTTGGAGGGGAAAGGGAAGACTAGGAAGAATATGTCTGGTTTACCTTTGCAGAGCCGCTGTCATTAACCCAGACATTTTTTTTACCAAAGAGATATGTGTGAACCTTTAGGGATGGAGGATGGTGTACTCACTTGTGGTGAGGGCCATCACGTGCCAGGTACCACAGGCAACATCACACACCTGCATGAAACAATCACAGCTTTTAGAATTTAAAACAGAGCACAATTTCAAGTCTCGCTGCAAATTGACCTTTTTCCATTATGTTGAATGGAATTAAACTGTAGTTACAGAATAAATGACATAAGATGTCCATGTGGTAAATCTGTGACATCTACATCAGCTGCGAAAAGGCTAATCGCCAACTGTGACATCATTAATTGCAGGGTGGCTAGGAGTGCAGTATTCTATAAAACCCACCGAAAGCAGCACTCAGCGTTCAGTCCTATGTGATTCAGTGTGGACTTACCCTTTAAGAATTTATGCATATCCAGCTAAAACTCACATACTCAGAAGATCCTGAGGCTTTCATCTACTTGAGGAGCCCTGAAAACATAATTTGCAGTCTTGCACACACACACACACACACACACACACACACACACACACACACACACACACACACACACACACACACACACACACACACACACACACACACACACACACACACACACACACACACACACACACCTCTCTGCCTGCCAGTGGAACAGGCTGGGGGGTCTGGAGCCTTTTGGGGCCTGGACGATCACTGACCAGGGACACACAGGGGATCTGTCCCCAGAGATACAGCTCCCCACCTGCTGCAGATAAGGACAAAAGGGGGAAATGTTGAGAAACATGCAGAGTCAGATTGCAACATATTACCTTAACTACGAAAAGTAAAATGACTCCTGTGATCGTCTCAGATTGTTCCCACTGTGAACATGTCACCAGCTCCTGACCATGGGCCTTTGATCATATTTACATTGGACAGTAGAAACAACATGTTTATTTTGGTGAAATAACAAAGCTATTAAAAAATTTAGAGCTGTTAAAAATGGGCCCGAAAATTACACCCTGTCAGTTTGGTTTAGTTTAGAGAAGGGAAATGATGTACAGCACATTATTGAAACGGTAACCCCGCCCACACTGCGCACACACTCACCTTGCTTCATGGCATGCTGAGCAGAGGGAGCACATTCTCAGCTGGCACTTATCACACACACACACACACACACACACACACACACACACACTGTACGTACTCACATAGAGCAAACACTCAAGCATCCACTCACTCATACCACCTCAGTCTGCCTATTTAAACCTGCCACTAATAAATTTATATTTACTGCCTGCATTGAGGACTTTTAAATTATGGCATACGATAAACCTGGCACACACATCTCAAAAGCTCTTTCAGGGGATGTTAAAGCAATATAGTAAGCAATTTTCCAAAGTGGATTACAAATTTCACATCCAGGTTTTATTGCACATTACGATAACTTAACCACATCTAAATGTTCTGCATAAATGGGAAATATGCGCTGCTTAATATGCTATTTTTCATTTTTTAAGAAGCGCTTTGCAAACCCTGCCAAGCAAGGGAGCATGCTGGTTTGTGTGGTGGGGGAGTCAATAATCTTTATGAGGTGGATTTTAATTACAAGGAGATAACTGAGTATCCTCCTCACGGCAGGCCTCCATCAATCTCTATCCTGCATCAAGCCTTGCCACCCTTAACACACACACGCGCACATGCACACGCACACGCGCACACGCACACACACACACACACACACACACACACACACACACAGATACCCTTTCAGGCATGATTGATCAATCAATCAGTGTATTATTTTCATTTCAGTGAAGCAAAACCTTATAAAAGCATCTGAGGCAGGCGTGTCTAGGTTTTACCTAACACGGAGACATGTGCTTACACTACTAACATACACGACCATAGTGTATACATACAGTGTGACACACACACACACACACACACACACACACACACACACAACACACACACACACACACACACACACACACACACACACAACACACACACACACACACACACACACACACACACACACCCTTGCACAGAGACGCTGGCAGGGTAATCCAGCTAAAAAAGGTTAAGGCTGATGTTTTCCCAAAGAACGACCGTCTGTGAAAGGTCAAATCAATCATGTGCTAAGCATGGCTCATAAGCAATCCATAAAGAGCTTGTTTTAAATAATAACATTTTATAGATCAACTAAAGACATAATGTACCAAAGGCAAGCAGGGCTCTACTCTCCAAATAGTCCTCGCCACGGCAAGAATTCAAATGGGAGCAAACTTAATATGTTCACTGCAGTTCATTTAATGAACCGGTGGCATTTTGAGCGAAACTACGCGCGCAGTGCCAGCAGACGTCTCTGTTCAACAATAGGCAATTCTTTTAACGGTATATTGCAGCAGAGCGGTGCGCTGTAAATGTGCCCTGGTCTTGAAGCAAGTACAATGCTCTTTCTCTTTTAGGGGCTGATGTTACATTTGTTGTGTAACCACTTTAATTCCATCTGTCTGACAGAAGGCAAGCAGCGATTGAAGGAGAAGAAGCTGCTTGACACTTTGTAATGGTGCAAATGAATTGGAACTAGTTTCATGGCAGTTCAGTCGCTCTCTATGGAGCAGAGGGTGAGATGCATCAGACTGCTGAAAAATCATACAAGTGAGAGACTTCAGACAGAGAGAGGTAAAAAACCTGCACCTATCTGTTTTTAAATTTAGTTGGCGAAGAGAGCTTTGAGTTTTAGTTTTTTTTTTGGGGGGGGGGGGATTTCAGGAAAGACAGTCGGGCTCGTGGAAAAGCTGATGTAAAGCGAAGGTGTTTCCTTATCTCCCAGTCTTAGTAATAATAAAGTAGCAACAGGGAAAGACATATCTTTGCAGGGTATAGTTTAGTGGATATCTGGTTAAACAACAAATCAGTTCATTGTGTACTTCATCACACACATAAGACAGAAATGGGCTGCAGCATTGCACAATTAGCCTGGATTGTTTAAGAGATATTGAGAGCTAATGAGGTTGAATTTGTGCTCCAAGTGATGTCATTTGAGGACACTGAATCCTTGTTGTGTTAATTAAAACTCAATGCAATGATGTAGATGAAAAATTAGCATGGCTCAAAGCCACAGTGAGGAATACTGCTGGGAAAATAAGGAAGTTAATACTTATTTTTTGTATATTATGTGGACTGAATACACCTTTTCTAGATTTTGGAAAAAAACGATCACAATGAAAGATATCTGTAGTTGGTTAGGGACTATCTGAGGGATAGAAAAAAACCTCACTGTGGTTTACCACGGCAGGTTGGATACCTGGCTCACCTGTGACAGCGGCACTGTAGCTGTCCCCAGCTTGTATCTGTGTGACTTCGGCTAGCTGAGAATAGTTGAGAAGACAAGGAGTAGAAATGTGAATCCTGTCCTCTCCAAGTCCAAGCTGTCCCTGCAAGCAGAATAATGATGCAGTGTCAGTCACAGGATTAAATAAAAGTTTAATCCCAGTGATTTCATCGCTCGTAGACAGAATAGTTAAATAAAGACACATGCCAAAGTGGCATTTCAATTTTGGGTAAAAAAAAAAGATGAAATTTCCCGTTAACTGTGGCAGTGGCAAATGACTGCGCTCAATCTTTCACCCCATCCTGATTCACGCTGCCTTGCTATTCCTGAATGTAAACATGCTTGTTGGATTTGTCAAAGAGTGTCATGATTTAAGTGCGTCTTTGTAAAGCCCCCTTATAATATCTGCTGCGTACGGTTAAATATGACACAGGGAACCGGCAATTCATCGCGGCTCAAATGGCTGTCACCGAGGAGAAAATACTGTTGGAAAAGGCACACTGCATATTTCTTTCACCAGACAAAAAGTCTGCTGTGTTTCATGTTTCATTTACCATCATGTGCAAATGCCTGGCAATGCAATCCCTCATCGGTGAGCGTGTCCGTGTAAAACCTCCATTTAAACACAAAGGCTTAATAACCGCAGCATCTCGTGCAGTACAATGGCATGCATTGTCCTCAATTTACATCTCTGTCTCTGTGTTATAAATGGTGATGGTGTTCAATTTGACTTCTCTCAGCTGTCCTGCTTCTCTCTTTCCTGCTAACTCCGGCAGAGACAAAGGGATTTCTGCACTGTGCTCATGTGCACGCCAGCATACCCTGGCATATGTTTGAAAGTGAGCACAATACGTGTGGGTTTACATTTTAACCCTGTGTGTGTGCGTGTGCGTATGTGTGTGCGTGTGCGTGTGCGTGCGTGGTATGTGTGCCATGCAGTAATCTGGGTCTTTAATTGCTTATTTGAATGTGCGCTACAGTGAGGATTTGTAGACGCGCTGCAGCATATGTTCCTGCTGTGAGTGTGTGTGTGTGTGTCTCTAAGTATTTAAAGGTGTGAGTGTGTGTGTTCTTCCATTGGACTGTGTAAGTGTAAGTTTACTTTTGTTTGGGTACAGTAAGTGAGCAGATGTGTCCATACCTGAGTTTATGCGTCTGCATGTGTTTATACTTGTATATGTGCATTTTGTTGTGTGTGTCTGAGTGAATGAGCACTGTCAGGTGCTGCTCCATGCTGTGCCAGCTGCATCTGGAGCCATCTGTGTTGGGGCTCAGTGGGAGGGGAGTGGATGACTTTAATGTACTTGAACCCCAGACAGACCTTTCCCAGACAGTTGTCAGTATGAAACCAAGATAACTGGGCCCAGTCAAGCTGAACCGGCTGATCTGGGAGGTGAGCAGGAGACAGATGCTTTGGTTACACTGTAACCCCGGTCAGACTCACTAGGGAACCTCTGGCAGTCAGATACACACAAACACTAGAATCTATTTGTTTCAATGATACAATAGAAGTGTTTTATATAATTTTTTTGTGTGAATGATTGTAAACATAAACACTCCTTTCCGCAGTGCAATTATTGTCATGTCCTGCCTCGTGCGGGCTCTGCACAAACGCCACAGAATGTTCCACTAATGTTACGGTTGGTGTGAACACAGAGTTGGTCTGAAAGGAAAATTCTGGAAAGTGTGCAGAGCCAATTTTCTGGACAGTTGCTGAAGTTCATGTCTGAAAACAGCTATATGTGTACGGACATGAAAGAACAAGAAAATGTGTTTCTTAATTTGCAATTCAGCTGGATGCGTCTGTGTTTTTTCGCTCACAGAACATGTTACAGATCTGCGGTTTTGCCAAAGTGGCAGCGTTTGTTTTAGGTCTCGAACAAATATAAACTGTATCTGTGAAAAGAGGATGGAGAGAGAGAGAAAGATGGGTTGATGATGGTTAACAGCTCATTCTCTATAAAATATTTAGCTAATGTTTGCATTATTTGGTTATTCATTTCTCACATCAGTGGCATATGCTTGATTTTATTTTGAAAACCACTGATTAAACATACTACTAATTAGTATTGTGCCTGTGTTCACAATGTGACAAGTTTGCACTTGGCAGGATTTACTCGTCACCCCCTGTACTGTCCCTTTATTCTTCATAAACTATCAGATAATAAAAAAAATAGAGGTATATCGATTCAAAATGATAACGGCACTCCACACTTCGCCCACGAAGCTAAGAACGCCACAGTGCATCAGCAACAATCCTCCACCACAAAGACAACAGAGGCCTAGTAATGATCTTGCAGCATTAATATGATTAGTGAAGCACAAAATCAATTAATGCAGCAGCAGAATCAATAGGTGTCTCTCAGCATATATGTCCTACAGTTAATTAATAAACAAAAAGGACATTAAGCAGCAGAGCATCAGACTGTGGCAACGACTGTCATCAGTCACGACGTGTGTACTGATGGCATCAGCAGGAAGGAAAAGGGAAAACGCAGACAGATATAAATGTGAGCAACGCAAAATACCACACACACCCACAGGCTAAGATGCTTACACCATGTGCACATACATTTGAGAGCATGAACGCATTTACACGCAAACAAACACACACACACACACTCACATACAAACCCAGATATTATTCTTTTTTTCAGGTTTTCTTCATTCACACACAAAGGAGGACCTGTAGATGCATGATATCAATAACACTCATTTTACTCTAAGGCTGCTGCCCAGACCATATTAGCATCAATTTGGAACCAGCCCAGGGTTCGATGGGGCCTGAACTGTGTTGGAACCAGGCCCGGGGTTTCCACAACCATCAGACCGGCTCCTTTATAATCTACCATGCCTGATGAGTCACCCTCTTCATTACATTACAGACGGGGTTGCAATTGACAGGCAGAATAGCCACACTGATCCGGAGCCATTCCTCAGAAGTAAATAAACACATGGTAAATGCTACTACGGAGTTTTCTGTTAAGATCTTGCATGTCAGGCGTGCGTGCTATTATTATATGTGGCCTCATGCGCGTATGCTTGGGTCGGATCTTGTTTTTCCCTGATTCGGTGCATTCAAATGGCCCACTGTCCTCCGTGTTTCCCTGAGAACCAAATTTCCTGGAGGAATTTTGTTTCGTAGGTTACTGTAATCTGTAGTTCATCATCTACGTACAAACATTGTCTGTCCACTGGTCAGAGCTCGCATTTTAAGTGAATTAGTCGCTATGTCAATTTGGGTCCCTGAACAGTTGAACACGCTGTCAGAACTTTAGCAGACGGTTGACTCTAGGCTGCAGATGTATTTGTCTTGATTGAGTTTATGGCATAAGCTACACTGACCTACTGGTTAATTCAATAATCCATAATGTGACGCAATAGTCACAGATCACCAGATATGAATATTTTACATTTAAAAAGAGTAGATGTAAAAGTAATTGTTTACTCCACAAAACATCTGATACACCGCTCTTCGTTCTGCTGCAGCATACCACTGTTATGCTGTTAACATATTGATTGGGGCTGTGGCACGCACTCTCTGACATCATTCAAATTCCTTCTCACCTCAATCATGTGATACACCGCAAGCCGTCCGTCTTTTAGTCTCAATAGGAGGAAAACAATGAGATTTCAATCTGTAATACTATTACCAGCCGTAATAGGGTTAGAGCTGCCTGGGTTTACCTTGGTAAGGCAGTGGAGAACTTTATTAGGTTTAAGACCTTTTGCTTTCCTGCTGCTACTGATACATAGGAGCCTTGAAGCCCCAGAGAGAGGAAGGTATCCGCTAAGCAAAAAAAAGTTCAAGATGGCCTCTCCTCTCACGTCTTCTCCAGCGACAAACAAAGTGTTATCGTGCAGGAGGTGGAACCTTTCTTATTTTTTCTCCTCACGTGTTGATGGGAGTAGTTTCGGTGTGGCACTATGTGGCTGATTACAGGGGGAGTCTTAATCAGGTGGCGCAGTCTGCGAGGGGCCCCTGGGGCCGAGGGTGTGCTACATCCTGTCAGACTGCACAGGGAAACAATCAATCATCAGAACGGCTCCAAGACAGAGGAGAGAGAGAGGGCAGAAAGACATGAAAGATGGAGGAAGAGTAAGAAAAAAAAATGCGAAAAAAGAAGGGGTAGGAGTGGAAAGGAACAGGGATCGAGGAAGAGCGAGGGAGTCGGGGGAGACGGAGATAGGAGAAAGAGGTGAAAGAAAGAACGTGATCGGGGAGAGAGAAAATTGACTGTGCCCTTGGAGAGACTAACTTCAAGTTATAAAGACGTGAGGACGTTTATGAAAATCCAATGAGTGTAGTTAGAATAGAAGCCACCCTGCAAAACAAGAGTGCAGCGTGGAAGCCAAGGCCACGTCAAAGCTCATAACAGCTGATATCTAACATTTTCATTGCTCCCCTCGTCTCTGTAACCTTCATGTGCGTGTTTGTTTCACTGTCCTGGCAAAGCGTCATCCTCGCTGTGACGTTGTAAAAACCATCACATGTTGGCCGTGGTTTCAAACGACCTCACAGATAAACACCAGGGGCAGGAGGAAAAAGAATCTGGGAGAGAGGGGGAGAGGGAGAGAGAGGAACAGGGGGATTGAGGTGGGCCTAGGTTTTACACTCTTTGGGCTCTGTCTGGGGGCTGTGTAATGATGCGGCACTTTAAAGCACGTCTTAAATGAAAGGCCAGAACAATCCTCAGTGACAGGTGGGATTCTTTATCTAACAGAAGAGGGGGAGGAGGAGGAGACAGGACAGGGCCAACACACACACACACACACACACACACACACACACACACACACTTGTGGCTCTGCACATTCAAAGGGGCAAGCACGTGCATAAACTAGAGTAGATTCCGTGAAGAGGATTTCCTGCTCTGTCCATGTGAAGCAGAGGAGTTGAAATGGACAAACAGCAGACCCCATAAAGGTGATTTATAGAATTTAAAAAGATGTGCGTTCTTGGCGCACCATGAAGGATATTAAGTGCTTGAAGGGAGGGCTCAGACACGAGCCCTCCAAAACCTTTTAATCTCTACTCTGGAAAAAAAAATTCTCAAAATGTTTTAAAAAATAGAAGAAGCTTCCATGTGTGTGTGTGTGTGTGTGTGTGTGTGTGTGCGAGAGAGAGAGAGAGAGAGGGGGAGAGTGCAAGAGACAAAGCTTGTGCAATATGAAAAAAGCCCGGAGTCCAGTGTTGCTCTTATACTGCTTCTCATGGCAGGGCCAAAAGTGGAAAAATGTTTGGCTCACCTCTTGCCCCATCCCCCAGGAGAAGACATTCCCACCATCTGAGGAAAGAAAGAAAGAGAGAAGGAAAGAAAGGGATAGGGAGAGAGGCAGAGAGAGAGGGGGAGAGAAACACGGTAAACCAACAGTCCAACAATTCAAACGAGGCAACAAATAGAATCCTGGGGTTAAAATAGAAAAAAAAAAAGTGGAGAGAGAGGAGGGAAATGCGTAGCTGACAAAAGTGGCTCAAGCATCATACATCAAGCACTTGTTACCTCTCTCGGTGCTTGTGATTGCACATGACTGCAAACAAGTCAGTGATAAAAATCTGAAGAAAGATGAGACCGATCGGGCTGGCTTTAAAGATCATCAATCACGGCCCCGTAAGCTCAGATATTATTAGTTCAAGTAAAGCTGCACTCTTCCATTTTATGGACATCATAAAAGACTTTGGGGGTGGGGGGTGGAGGTGGAGTGGGGGAGATCCCCCAGTGTTTTAACTAGGACTGGGATGGATGTGTTTGGAAAAGCAGACCGGATGGATGGACAGCTCTAATGTACGTAGCAACGCTAACTGAATCACTCACACCGCACCCGGCTCCCCACGAGAAGGAATGTGGGATGGGAGTGTAAGGCCCCACTTACAATATGTGTAAGTAAAAGTGTACGGTGAAAAGGGGCTTGTGCATGTTTGTGCGATGTCATGTGCGTTGAAGTATGTGCTTGTGTGACCTCTTAGAGGATTGGTGACAGTATGTGTGGACCTTGGTTCTCATTAATACACCACAATAACTGGGACATTGTGTGTGCACTTGCAGTGCATGGTGTCACAGGACAATTACATAAATATATGTATGTGCACAGCCATCTCAGTGTGGCCAATTGGTATGCAGGACCCTCGGTGCAATAGGTTGATCAAAAAGGATCTCAAGTTGTTCCTGAGTTTGTGATAAAGCAGGGTTCAAAATAGCAATAACAGGTGCACAAACTGTGCTCGCTCTCACTGTAAAAATGTGTCACTTTCATTCATCTACTGACAGGTACTTCTATCTTGTGTGATGACTAATGACAGTTTCCACGGGGGCCTGGTTAAACTCATGAATATATTCACACCCATAAAATACAAGTCGAAAAACAATCCCACTTAAAAATATATTGACATTAAAGTTGACTTAGGATTGTACTACTGGATACAAGTTAGTCTTTCTGCTGGTCATATTCTTCTTATTGTTCAGGAATTGTATATCTAAATGTATTTTTTAGGGGAATTAGCACATCAATGTAAACTGTGTAAAGAATAGGCTATAAATATATGACTCAATATGAAATATGAATCCTGTTAAGTAACAAGTTCTTTCTGGATGACGTGCATCATCTTGTCTGATGACGAGCCGTTACATGATCCTGAATGTTGCTTTTGTCTGTCAGCCATTATATGCAGTAATATAATCAGTGTGAAAACTCTATAATCCATGGAGCGATAGAAACACATGTAGGATTGCCTGTGGCCATATTAATTAATGCTTTCTACTAAAAATATTTGTCAGTCCATGCCCCTGCTCCCTGGGCGATGTCTGTTTCCTATTTCACTTATTCCAACTTTTTTCCCTCTCTCTCTCTCTCTCTCTCTCTCTCTCTCTCTGCCCGCCAGTGAGGACATAAAGGCTAGTGTGAAGTCCATCACTGCCTGGTGAATAGCTGCCCTTTGTGCCTCAGAACTTAATTCACTGGCTGAAAGGACCCCAATCCTGCCATAGCACCTCTGAGTGCTGCCTGATTTAAAAGAGTTTGCATGTCCACTGAGATCTGACAGAAAGATTTCTGTTGCATCAAACATCGTACTAGGTTTAATTTGAGTTTCGAGGTATCAAAAATCGAAATCAGAGGGTTGAAAATATGGAAAAGGCTTTTTTTGAGTATTAAAGTGTGAATATAAGCAGTTCAAGCGTCAACACTGCTCTCATAGTCTCTAACGACTACATTGTTGTCAAGGGGACCTACTGTTTTTTTTATGGCTGCCTTGACCTTATTCAATATATAGACGCTCTCACCCCCCATGCATTACCATTTTAACATACCCAAAGCAATGTCATTTGATGTTGCTGCCAGCTCATGGCAACAATGTCATTCGGAGGTTGTGCAGTGAGAAATAATTTGCATTACCAATTCCAGCAACATAACTTTTCTTTTTTCCCACTTTGGCAGTTGTGAAAATGGATTGTTGCAGCGGGCATCAATAACACAACAACCCCTCTGCCCGTCTTTCTCTCTCCTCCCTCGGAGACTTTCGTCAGGCTTGTTGGGCCGGACACTGGTACCCTAGTGAACAAAAGGACTGCACGGCTTAGGGCTGCCCTGGAATGTCAGCGGGTTCACATTTCACATGCAGATGCGTGACCCCAGAGCCCTTTAGTGGGAAGGTGCGCTTTAACCTCACAGAGAAGCAGAAGGGGGTGGGGGTAAGGGGCACCTTAAGGGGGATCTGGGATGGGGGAAGGGTTAAAAAATAAAGAATGAGTTTTCACAGCTTGTATCTGCTCTTTCAATGCTATATATCTCTCTTAGTGCCTATTCCCACTTTCTCTCTCTCCCTTTTCCAAAACACTGCTGCATACTGCTAAACTCAGCTGATATACCTTATAGAATATTATAATTGTCGATATTCTGAAAACTTGTCACAGCCATCTCCTTTATATGTGATCTGTGATGCACTCTCCCTAGTTCGGAGCACATGAAAGCATTAACTTTTAAAGTGCATACTTAAGAATTCTCCCCAAATAATTGAAAAAGCACAATGGGAGGGGTTATGTAAGGCAAAAGTACTGTGAGCTCTGCAAAAGAAACCAAAGCTACTGTCATCTGCTCTCTGTAGGCCCAGCCAGGCACAGTTTCAACTCAAGGGCTTCACACTTCTGTAACTCGTTCTCCTTCCCTCGCTGCTCTCCCTATCCTAACTCTCTCTATACCCGTTTGCCTACCCCCCCCTCCTTTACACTCGATAGTGGGAACTTCAAAGACAACAAGATCTTCTGCAAAAGCACGAAAACTTCAAGGACGTTTGTTTGTTTTGACCCCGCGGCCCCTTGCGGCAACCCTCTACCACCAACTTGCAAGTCCTGCAAAATACATGAGGAAGAGAGACCAAATCCAGAGCTGCATTTTTTTTTTCTCCACCTGCCTACAACACTCATTCTTCCATTTGTTGGGGTTGTGTGACTTTTGTCAAAAGCAGCTCTGGCATATGGCACTGCATCGACTTCAACGACCTCACAAAACTGATGACAAAGTACAAAGTACTAAAGTTTCTAGAGAGGCAGAGGACTATGAACTTTTCAAATACATTTTATATATTTCACTATGAAAATGAAAAAAAAAATCAATACAGCACACACACACAACCACACACACACGCACATACGTTTATGTTTCCACACTGACTCATCTAGCTTGGCCTCTGTAGGTGTCTGGGTTATGATTTCTATTCGGGAAGTACAAAAGGGCCTCATCTATCAGCAGGTTGCTGCCTCCAGCCAGGCCCGGATCTGTCATAACAAGGAAGTAGAGACGATAAAACCGTATAAAAAAATACAACACAGTGCAAACTATGATGCTAAAAGTTACCTAAGATGACTATAAAGCAGAATCAAAAGAGACCACTCAAGTTTATCGGGTTCTCTCTTCATCCCGCGGAAAAAACATGTTTGGATAGGAACAATGTGATCGGTAGGACTGGATACCACACTTCCATACTGGCACCGCCTAAATCACATAGATACAATAGAGGGTACTAAAAAAGGCCTTCTTTTGTTTTTTTGCGAAGATCTAATATTGCTGGTGACTGATAATAGTGTTGGCTGTCTAATAACTTTACACCATTACAGAGAAACCCAGCGGTTCGTTATGGCCAGAGACTGGGCACACACGTTTTTCCTTATCGGGATGACACTTTGCGTATTTCCGCACGGTACGATACAGGCAGGGAATTTGGATGTGGTTTGGGTGGGAAAAGTCTGACACAGACAAGAAAAACAACACATTAAAAACATCATTAACTTGTTTTAACACCTACGCCAGAATCATGTCGAACAGGACGGAGAGACACTACTGATGAGAGCAACAAACCAACCCTCCCTAAACTCCCAGGCTGCAATACACCATACGGCAAAGAATCTGCAGACATGACCCCAACTTACACAGTCGTGAAAGAGTAACTACTACTTAGTAAAGATTTGTATCGTTATCGCTGACTTCTATGGGGATACGAGATGTTGGTCATATATTACAGGGCTACATGAATGGAATAATTTTGTATGAAGTTGCACTGTTTGATCGCAAGAGGAACTGTCCACAGCCATCTTCCACTCAACATGCAAGTCCTCCTGACATTAACACAGCATCCCTCAAAATCCCCACCATTGGATTTCACTCATCTGAGATTACTCAGGGCGGCACCATGACCGGGCTTTTAGCAGGTGATGTTTAGCAGACAAATTGTTCCTGGTTGTTTGCTAAATTCAATGTTAGCTGGCTTGTCAGAAACTCTGATTTTTCTGAAGAAGAACTTCCCAAGTAAAGCCTCTGTTATATGCAGTATAAAGGTCTTGAGTTCGCAGCAGTAACCATTAGACACTGACTTGCAACTGTCTGTTTTGCACTGAAAACTATTTGCACTGATTCCTTACAAGTTTTAAATTTGGTTTCCTAGTACTTTTTTGGAGGGCAGCAGGGTTCCAGGAGGCATAAAAGTCATCATTTTTAATATTGAAATTATGATAGGAGACAACTTTAAGCTGTGGTCGATAGATGAATGGCAATGACCTGAGAACCAGAACTAAGATTTGTACAGTAATGAGTCATTTTGATTTTATTTGGTACTGAAACAAGTATTGTTCATTGAAGTAAAAATATCATTAATGATACTGGTATCAAAGATTTTGTATTACATCCAGCCCTAGTGGCTGGCTTTTGTTGATGTATCAAGGCATTAAAACATGTCCTGCTATTCAAAGACTTTATTTCTACCACTGTTTGATTTATATAAAGACTCAAATCCCTTATTTTGCTCTGAGCTTTCACTGAGGGGGATATTCTGTTTTAATGCAATGTTTGTGCTAAAACTAACAAACAAACCAAACAAATAAGATGGTTTATTGCATTGTCAACTCGTCATCGCGATCACATTCATGATTGCTGTCAATTTGAGTTCTTATCTGTGTCAGAGATTCTGTTCTGCAACAAGTTTGATCTATATTCACGTCAGAGTGCTTGGTTGTTTATTTGTGTAGTCTTAAATATGTGAGAGAGAGAGAGAGAGAGAGAGAGAGAGAGAGTGTGTGTATGTGTGTGTGTGTGCGTGCATGCTCTGTGTTTAGCAGCTCTGCCCTCTAATAGTTGAGACATCTATAGCATCCACAGCAAGGCCAGGGGAGCAAGGGAGCAATCCATAGGCCTGCGTAGCCATGGCAACTAAACAAGGAATAGGCTAGATGTCAGGCGAGCATGGCTAAATTACCCATTAGAGAAAGCAGGAAGGGGAGAGAGGGAATACTGGTCAGGGCACAAGAGGCTAATGGGGAGATAAGATGGCCAACATAACGACTACACACACCCAAACCCACACAGGAACACACATATAAACAGGCACGCGCACACACACGCACGCACGCACGCAAGCACGCACGCACGCACACACGCACACACACACACACACACACACACACACACACACACATATAACGATGGCAAAACAGACAGGGGGTGGCACATAAAGGGGCTGGCGCAAACACATACAGAAATAGGGAAATACAATTAAACATGTACAAACTCTCAAAAAAAATCACACAAACACAATGCCCAGACATGTTAACACACATATAAACATATGCTGATATGCACGTGAGCGAACACACACAAACGCACGCACACACACACACACACACACACACACACACACACACACACACACACACACACACACACACACACACACACACACACACACACAGGCAGGCATACAAAGGGAAGACAAAATGGTTTTAATAAAGACGCCCTCTTGGAGAGGTTGCTCGTGAATGTGAGGGAGATGTATTTATAGGATTCCTCCTGTGAGATCCACTCTGCTCAGAGAGGGAGAGGGAGGGAGAGAGAGAGAGAGAGAGAGAGAGAGAGAGAGAGAGAGAGAGAGAGAGAGAGAGTGTAGTGTCTTTTTGTCCATAGAGAGAGAGAGATTTCTTCATCCTAATCCTTGATGCATGGCCTACTCTGTGAGTCTATACTAATGAATAAAAGAATAAAGAATGAATCGGTGTAAGTATCTAAACCACTGCAGGTGTGAAAAGGTAAAATGGGGTGTTGGCCTGGTGTTTTATTCCTGCTGTGCACAGACACACACTTATATGTATCCAAACAAGCGCAAGTACTCACACTGTGAACAACGTATTCTGTACACACACACACACACACACACACACACACACACACACACACACACACACACACACACACACACACACACACACACACACACACACACACACACACACACACACACACACACACACACACACACACACACACACACACACACCCTCTACACTGAGTCAGGCAGGCTCCTCCTGACTTTAATGCTGCACATTCATTTGCATGCGCCATAATTAGCGTCAGGCACACAGAGGCTGGTCCTGGGGGATCTCTGTGATAACCGCTTCCCCTTCTATTAGGGCTCTCATTCCAAGAGTGTCAGACATTGCACATCTTCATTGTGGGGCCTGCAGCACATCGGCTCAGTGGAACCTCTGCCGCTGTAGCTACTGCTGAAGTAGGCAGGAGGCAAGGCAAGGCAGTGGGGATAAGGGGCTGGAGGACAGGTGGAGGATGCTAGATTCGATGGAGGGCGGTTTATGGAGGAAAGGGGGAAAGAAAACGAGGACTCCGGGACGTGAAGAAAGAAGGAGAGTGAGGTGAGAAGTTTGGAAGATGATGAGAAAGAAGGAAAGAGACAAAGAGAGGTAGTGCATGGGAAAGGCGTTTGCACATTGTGCAGCAGACAGACAGAGACAGGCTGGACAGAGGTAATGAATGCAGTTATTAAATTGTTTCAGCTGCAGAGAGGTCTATTCTTATGCCATTATAAAAGGAACAATTTATCCCCACTGATCGGCCCTGTCTCCTTTCTCCTCGCTCACTTTGATCTGCCAGCATATTGCCTTGATGTGTCCTATTCAATAGCGAATCTGGGGCAATTTTAATGCTTTTGTACCTCGCCACCGCTCCACTTCTCCCTCCCTGTTTAAAAATAGCTGTTAATTATAAGTGCAGTTTAAATGTCTCTAGTGACCCAGAAATGCAGGTTGGAGTGAGAAGAAGGGATTGAGCATCTCCAAGTTTAAAAAGAGCTAGACACCATTTCTTTCCTTCTTTATCATGCTTTCTTCATCTCTCCTTTCTCCTCACACCCCCCTCCCAGGTCTTTGTCTTCTCCAATCACCCTCCCCTCCCCTCCAATTCTACTTCTCCATTCCTTTAGTGTTCCCCAGCATTTCTTTTACTCCATCTCTCGCTCTCTCCTTCTCCTCTGTGGTATTTTTCTGCTCGGTGGGAGCGAACAGGGCTCGAGGATAGGGGATTCAGTTCTTTTTCTCAAGCACACGGGAGAACTGCAACGAGACTTCGGAGACCATGGCTGTGAAACCGCTTCAGTCTGCAGATTGTATGTACGTTACACCAAGTCTTTGTATCTCTCTCCTCAACTTCCTCCTCTTTTGCAGCTGTAGGAGTGGGATGTTGAAAGGAGAGGCATGTGAAGGTGTGCTAGGTAGCACGGCACAAGGCAGAGGCGCAGAGTATACCTGTGGGGAAGAGGAAGGGCTGTGCAGGGACCTGGGGTGTGCACCTGGGGGGTGCAGTGTTATAAATAAAGCATTAGCCTCTTGAAGGAACAGAGATGTGAGGGGCTGTCTCTGCAGCTCCTTTTTCCCCTACTAACTCTAACTAACAGTTAACCGCAGGCATGCTCATGTACTCCTTTCATCGCCGAGGAGGTGCATGCAACGTTACAAAATAATCACAAAGAGATAAACTGTGAGACTCTTGTGTTAAAATCTGGACTTCCCTTTTGACTTAGGAGAGTTTAGGGAAAAAAACTTCCATCTTCTATCTGGCATGACTGACAAAGGCAGATTCATTTCCTTGTGGTTAAGTTGTAGAACTGTGGGAAATAAAGTTAATAAAGTTGAAAAAGTTGAAAAACACCTAAATCAGGCAGTGTTTGTATATTCAACACCTACACAAGGCCTCCTATCCTCTTTAGCTTTACTATCAGATATATTAAACACAAACTTAGTTCCTGCCAAAACACATCACAGTAAAACTCAAAGCCATACTTGATTATATTTTTTAAGGCAGTTTTCTATTGTGTTGTGTGCAAAGGATAGGAAACACTCTGCCTAAACCAGGTATGGAAATCCGCAATGGTGCAAGGACATGGTTTGTGTGTAGCATGTTGAGCCGCTTCAACACAATGCATTGTGACAACGTTTTAAGTTTCATGGCCTAGCATCATGTTCCACACGGCACTGACTTTACACAGGCTGTTAGTATGTTTGGTTCCAGCTCGATAAAGGGAAGTCAGAGCTCATCAGACACCACAGGGTCAAGCTCAGGCTTGTGGTTAGTGCTTTCTTTAAAATACATCAGGATGTTAAGTCACTCGAAAGAAAAAATTAGCCCGACAACATATTGCTCTATTACCATACATGCCTGCTGTGACGCAGTTGTAATAATCAGACAATTTGTACGGAATTCAGATCCTTTTTTCGATCTTATGTTGAAACGTATGCTCGCGTTATTGTTCACACAAATCCTGGTGCAAACAACGACACGAAAGTGATTAGCAACACATGGAGAGAGAATATGAGAATGCTGGGGAAATTGCTCTGAGCCAATTAACTATCCTTCCCCCCTCCACCCCCGACTAATACTCTTATCTCACGTTCTTTCCTTCCCGTTCTCAAGGTGTACATGCCTAAACCTGTCACTAACCAATGGAGATGCAACACAGCTGTCTATCCTCTGACCGGGGGTATAGTGATGATATTATAAAGCAAACGTCTCCCTTCAGTCATGACAGTTTTATTGTACTTTCAGACTTCTTCAGTATTTCCTTGTTTATGAATGTGCATATAATGAAATGGCTATAGGAGGGCATATGCTAACCTCAGCACACTGTAACCTCTACTACTGGATCTAACTAAAAATTAATATGACCTCACATGTCGCTCCACTGGCCGCCAAGGCAATGATATACAGCATGTCTCCATCAGTATCCATGGTCTGGCCTGACAATGGAAATATGTACAGGTGATGACTGAGCAGTGCTGAAACAGGCACTCAGTGCAGGTCCACTCAGTCAAGGCGGGCGAGGACTTGATAGATAAATGAGAACAATGTATTGGTTTGTCCACAGGCGTGGCGGCACTGACAGAACTCATAAAACAAAGTGTTAATGCTGTCCTTGGTAGGGAACGCATGATAGTAAATAAAATGTTATCTAGTAGCTGTGTGAGGAGCATCTTTAAACATCAGCGTTGCCTGAGGAAGCCACACAAGTGTTGGCATTGAAAGTGGCTCTTCAAATGATTCAAAGTCACAAGGCCGCCGCTGTTACGCGAGCTAAAAGACTGTTTCATGCCGGGATGCAAAACTATTCATCTCACCAACTGTAGTTTGCTGTTCTATTATTGCTCACGTAACAGGAAGACAATTTTCAGTTTGGCTTTATGTTAAACAAACAAAATGTGTGTTTATTCGTCAATAAACATGTCAAGTGATAAATCAGGGGCCATCCTGATGCATGAGTTTTTGATAGTCTAATGGTTAGTGTGTTAAATCTTCTATAAACGTCCACAGAGTTCAATTGGCAAGACGGACGTCTGTCTGGTTTCCACAGAACGATGCCGTGGGAGGAGGTGAAATTATGCAAAGGTAAATGATACAGTCACCATTTGTCCCTAAAGACTGGCTCCTGTACGGGAGTTAATGAGTGTGATATTTGACGACTGCATGAAGTATATTTTTTCCATATGTTTATTTACTTGGAATTATCTTAATTGAATTTGATTGGATTCATTTTGCAATTCAATAATCCAATTACAAATAGCCTTGATACATATGTTTTTGTTCAAATTTCTTGTCTTCACTATGGAAGTTTCCTTCCTATTAAGCACCTTATCCTTGAAACGTCCCCAACAGTAGATACACACAAATTGATGCCAATATAGTCCTCTAAAATCATATAACATCTCCGGACCAAACCTAAAAAAAAAATAACCTCGACGATCACAGAGATACAGAGTTTCACCTTATAAATATAGAACAATGAAAGATAAACATGGGGAAAGGAGGAAAAGAATGAGATGAACAAGGATGACGGTGTGGAGATGGGAGTGAGAGATGCGAGTTAATGACCTTGATAAGACCAGGGACATGGAGAGCCTGAGGAGAGGATGTGATGTGCTGCCGTGACAGTGGTGTAGTAGTGCTGGTGACAAGAAGGAGATGAGGAGCCTGCACTTCTTGGCTGGTGTTACACATTAGCGTTGTTTTTAGCCAGGGGCATCAAGGGTGATAGTGTATGTGTGTGTGTTAGTGTGTGTGCTTACAGAGCGAGGTACGAAGACATCCCGGTCGAGGCCTTGCATGGTGACAGAGGCTGATACCAATCTAATGAGATAAGAAACATATGCAAATGAACCTGGCCACAGTTCACACTAATCAGCTTAACGCCCCGATAGATATCAGCTATCTGTCGCACTGCGTGTACACAAACACACACACACACATGCACGCAAGCTCTCAGAAGTTAAAACAGTGCGAGTTGCAATGCCACGAATAGACACAGATACACACAGACAGACCCACCGACAAAACACTCACACAAGTAAACTATCGGTAAGCAAATAAATGTTCACGCGATCGCGCTTTCACAAGCTGTTTTCAGACACGAACTCCGGAAAATTAGGTCCGAACATTTCCCGGAGTTTGCGTTTCACATATGACAAACGCAGCAGGAGAGCGTCCGTGTCAGACGCACTGAAAACAACTGGAACATTCGGTGTAGAGCAAGCAGGAGGCAGGCCATGATGACAATTCCGCTGCGGAAACCAGTGTTTTTGTTTACAATCATCAAGACGCGCGCTCTCTCGCTGTGAATTTCTCCAAAAGTTTTCCAGCCGTATTCTCACATGGGCTCACTCAGACATTTTCCACAAATTTTTATAGGGAGCACGCAGGACAAAGTTTTGGAAAATGGCCCGGGCAACATTAGCGGGCATGGGTGTTCTCACATGCAGCCCCTCCTGAACATTTCAGGAAAAAGTCCAGACTTCAATGCATGTGTGAAAGCAGCATATAATGTGTGGGTATGAAACAAAGAGGTGAGTGGATACCTGTGTGTGTGGGTGATTCATTTCTAGTGGTCATGTCTTTCACAAGCTCAAGGCTGACTGGGGACAAGGGGCCCTGGTGAAGGAATGCAGGAATCTTAAATAGCTGAATACAACAGGGGGGATTTTGAAAAGAGCCTAAAAGGCAGCCAGAAGTGACCCCCCCCGCTTTCATCCATGTCCTCGCGGAATTAACTGAGCGTTATCAATCGTTGTCACCGACGACCACTGTAGATTTTATGTATTCTTTATCGCAGCATTTAACAGCGATTAAAGAAAAACACACGAATACATTTACTTCTGCCGTGTGATGCCAGGTGACATTACTACTTTTTTTGTCAGAGTAATTTTCTGCCTACTCAAAATGATGTCTCTGTGAAAGAGCAGACTGGCGCAGAGTCTCAGGGTGTCATTTTAAATGGTCTGCTGTCACCAGACAGAGGAGAAAAAGTCATGCCCCGGCTGTACTCTACAACACATGGCTCTGTAGCTATTATTGTCTGTGGGAATCCAGGGCATCCTACATGGTCCGGGGGCAAAACTGTGATCACCGGTAAAACACTGGCCCTGTAATAGCACAGCTGCCCCTCATACAGTCTGCCCACTGGACTTTGCAGGACCACACGTATGCATAATAGCGCAAATAGTTTTGCCAATGGATTTTTTAAAAACCAAACAATATCTGTTGAAGAATATCTGTTGACTGCGAGAGCGTGTAGTACAAATCATGTCGACAGCAGCAATTTAGCTATGAACCTTTGAATTTTTCATATTCCTGCATGCCGTGTCTTCACACATTTCCTCTCTTTTACTCTCCTCTCTCATTTACCCTCTCTCAATGTCTCTCTGCCTCTTGGATCTCTCTCTGACATTTACGGCTAAGCCACCTATTTCAGTCGACCTATTCTTAAGCAAAGCTGGGCCAAGACATCTTTATGGAAATCACCGCTCTGGGTGTGTTGATTTGCAAAGGGCATGGAAGCTGTTCAGACTAGTCTTACCCCCTCTCTCGGGTTATACAGTGAGAGACAGACACCGACTTCCACAAAGACAGACAGTGACGTCGAGGAAGTGAAATAGAGAGCACCTTGCTATAACTATATTGGTTGGCTCCAGTATATTGGCGCCCATCTTATCTGGCTAGAGTCCCACACAGCATTCATCTAATGAAAACCTGGCCGGCCGGCCGGTTGGCTGTCTCATCAAGGCGCATTGCCAAAGGTTCCTCTCCTCTGCATCAAAGTCACTCTGCTTTAATGTAGCTTTTATCAATGGCCAAGTAAAAGCAAATAACTTCACTAAAAATTTGAAAGAAACCATAAAAAGAAATCTAAACGCAGAGATGAAGGGAGAGGACTAATAATTCTTCAGGGGCACTCAGGGGTTGACTTATTGTGGTAACAATCAAATCAGAGAAAGGATGTTTACCAGGCATCCACAACAACGTGCGCACACGTTCAACACACACATGCTGACACAAATACAAGCGGTTTTTCCACACATTTCCAGGGGCACACAGAGGAACGCAAACACACACACGGATATGCAGACATACATATAAAGGCATTAACTACTGCATATAGTACACATGGTACAAGTACGCTACATAGTCGTCACGCTTTGAAAAATCCCCAAGTGTCACATTACAGCACACTGCTAAAACGGTGTTGGCTGGTGATAGCTCAGAGACCACAGCCAGACTACAGTAGCAGCCAGTCCCCCGGTGGATCACTGGGCTCTGAATATGAGTTCAGTCACTGTAACAACCCCCACTTAGTCACTGGCTCTATCATGGGCTCTCTCTCCATAGGCCCTCTATGCAAACAGGCCACTTAAAAACACCATTACCGGGAGATTGCTGAAGCCTTGGTGAGCAGTTCTGAAGTGCTGTGTGTGTGAGAGCGGATGAGAGGACAAACGGAGGTTTGACCAAATTTGTGCGAGGGATGAAAAACCCCCCAGAGTTGGGGTACAAAAGGAGTGGTTTGCTGAGGAGCGTATTGATGCCACCACAGAGTGTACAAATAATTACTAGTAAAACTTAGTAAGTAACTGGCTTGGCAAATGTTGGACAGTTGACACACTGACTAACACTAATTACAAAGTTTCTGCAGAGGTGATGTATTTGGAAGGCAATGGAACAAATAGTCTGGTCTGGTCGAATAAAATCTTTCTCAAACACTAACTTTTTCTTAGAGCTAGAGGCACATCACGTTTTAGTTTGAATTGGATAAAATGTCCCCTAATTCCAAATGCATTTCCCTTGGAAGAACATCATTGTTTTGGGGTTGAAGGGAGGAAAGTTTAACACACATGTCGACCCATTAAGTCCTATCTTCCCCTATTACTCTCTCCCTCCCTGACTCCCTCGCTGCCTCCCCCACCCATCTGTCTCTCATCCCTCTCTCACCCTCTTCCCATTTCTCCCATTCCTCTCTCGCCCCCTTCCCATCTTTCTCTCATCTCTCTCTCGTCCAGCCTCTCATCACTTGTTCATAACCTCAGAGCAGTTGTTAGGCAGAGTCATAGCTTCCATCAAAGGGAACAGCAATGGATATTTTTAGGTAGGGGCTCACTTTGAGTAGCCTTGCCAATGAGAACAAACCATGTCCTGACATTATTATTATACTAATAACTCATATTACGCAGGGGATGGCAGGAGTTAAGCTTATCTCTAATCTCTTTTTCTTTCTTGAGGGCTAGTTGTGGCATGACAGTGACGGTGAATATATGGGCGTATCCTCCCGCCACCTTCACTGCCCCCTTGCTGTCGTCTGGAACATTGTCAAACAAGAGAGCAGATTGGGAGTGGGCATTGGTGTATGCCAAAGTATTCTGGGAAGGGCTCCAAAGAACATATTTGTTGAGTCGGGAAGAGAGCGGAAATGGCCTGGTGTTTGAAGGGAGGCACGGTTGAGAAAGTTGGGTGACGCAAGGGTGAGAGACATGGAGTGAGATGGGAAGTTGAGTCAATGGGTGAAAACGAGGTGGACGGGGGAGTGGGTTTCTCTTGTGTGACGACAGGCTCATCACTTACGAAAGGTGGATTCTAATACAACAGATCTGTAAAGTTTGCCACGTTGTCACAAAAATAAAACAAACTTATGGTTTGGGACCCCAGAATCTGCAAATTGGGTGGAGGACATTTTCATTAGACTGAAGTGTTAATGCTTTTAATATTGAAGAAATGAACAATAATTCAGGGCTTCTGTAATCTTAACAGTTGTGTCTGTGAATTTTACCCTTGCACAGAATGCACACCATCCACTGTAGCAGTTGCTATGCTCGGTCTGTGTAGGTGTGTGTGTGTGTGTGTGTGTGTGTGTGTGTGTGTGTGTGTGTGTGTGTGTGTGTGTACCATGTTATAGGGCTCACCTGTGACATGCCATACTTCAGTGTCAGGGATTTTGTGGGGTCAGTGCTATTTTGCACACCTCCTGGAAAATGAGTGACCCTAGAACAAAACATACCGCCTTTGACTGCGTGGACGTTGGACAAACATTTTGCTACCATGGATTAGGACTGTTCTTTTGTGTATTTGATTTCGGCTATTGGTCTGACATTTAGTTTCAAAACTATGCTGCAATAACAGACTCTTGGCCAGCTGAATCAATTCAGCCCCGATGGATCGTATGACACGGTGATTTAAGCCATGAAATGATAAAGAAAAACGGACCAAAGCAAATATGTAGAATTTGAGTTTATTAAATGTAGAAATTGCTACTAGTATTATCTCATGTTACACTGTGGCCAGCAAGAGAGAAGGTAGGCAGAGGATTAGAGCGTTGTATACAGCCCACACAGTGACCTCTGAAGATGACAGTGAAATAGCAAACCCACTTGTCAAATGCCATCACGTGAAAAGTATGTTTCAACTCCCCATTTCCTTGTGCCGCTGTAGCTAAACCCTGAACAGGATGTGTGTGTTCACAAACCTTGCAAGGTCAGAAAAGCAACATCAAACAGCTTGCTGTGTCTTTGTGGCGCTCTTTGGCTGTCTTTTGTCACACTCACACACACACACACACACACACACACACACACACACACACACACACACACACACACACACACACACACACACACACACACACACACACAGTTGAAAAGGCCCTATGAGAGTGATCACATATGCAACAGATGCAAACATATAATAAAGAGACACATACACAGACAGAGACAGAGTTCATAAACACCCTCATACACAATGTGTTAAAAGGTGGGATATGAGCACATGTAAAGTGCCCCGACACACACATACATAACCCCACATCACACACATGTACATACCATGTGCACTAGCTGGCATGTGGGGGTTATGCATAGCACATAAACTGGAAGCGGCACCTTCATGTGAATTCTTCCCTCTTGACAACTGAGCATTCTCATAAGCTCCAGTAGTCAGCTGTCTACTGCATTCTCCAAAGGGGCAGGCATGACATTATGTTAATTTAGGGGGGGCCTCCTAGGTGTGTGTGAGTGACTTTGTGACTTTATGCACGTGTGTGCTGGTGCCTAGATGCATGTGTTTCAAAGGTAATGATGTATGCCAGTACGTGCCAAAAGAAAGAACGTAGGAAACTTAACGTAAAATGCGCACGACCTGTATGAATAATGTCGAAAGTCAAATTATAAGTTCCTATAAATGTCTGTTGTTCTCCTTGAAAACATGGGTTTATCTCCATCCATCTGCACGGGTCTAGTCCCCCACTGTGTGGCTACAAATAGACGTGCAAAGTGGCTCAATCCTTGTTGAAAGTTTATCCAGGGAGGTGGATTACAGCAAAACAGACATCTCTGTGCCACAGTGCTGGGCCTGATACCCCCATAAGCCTGGCATTTCCTACCCTATGAGAGCTGTAATTAAACGGGTGCTGGATGGCATCAGAGCCTAAAACCCCCCAGACCTTTATGTGGCTTTTCTTAAGCCGGCAGACAAGGGCCTATAGGAGGTTATAACAGAAACAACTCCCTGATTGAGAGAAAAGCTAACACAGACATGCACGTAGCTCATAAATGATAGGAATTCTTCAAGTAGAGGGGCATTCTCGCACGCAACTGGCTCTGAGAATATAAATCGATGGACACGGCTTAGAGCACACACCTGCCAGCACAAACCCACACACATAATTGCTCAACAAGTCAGCAAGGGGTTACTGACACGCCTCACGGCCCTCTCACTCCCTCAAACCCCAAAGCTCACCCTGTGCTTGGAACAATGATTCATACAGATACCCATACAGTGCCTTGCAAGGAGCAGCGCATGGGGAGGGCAATAATTAGTCTGTTGGTAAACAAGTCTGTCAGTTACGACCCCGCGTCCCCGCCTCAGTGCTTTGATTGCCCCGCCCATCCCAGGAGGGGGTGCTTTGTAAGAGAAGGTGTAGATTGTCAGACCACTTGAGCCCCACTTCAGAGTGCAGAGAGAGGGAGAGTAGTGGGATTCCACTTCCCTGAACTTGTAAATGTTACCATGAGTACTACAGATCACAGAGCAGGACAAAAGAAATTCTGAAAATGCACATTCTGAAATGTTTTACATAGAAATAATAATCCAAAAACCATTAACGGCTTTAAACGAACAAGAAGTTAACGCAAAATGGTTGAGATGTAAAAGAAATTGGTGGAAAAGCCTACCCCAAGAATCTACCTCTTGGGTAAATTAATGAGGAACTGAGCAGAGGTGTGATTCCTGACAGCTCTAATTTGCCCTAGTGAAAAGTCAGTGGCAGGTAGAAGGGGATAGATTGAGGTACGACAGGGACAAAGGCAATCTCCATCAGTGGACTACCGTTT
The DNA here is from genome assembly GCF_022379125.1 of Scophthalmus maximus. NCBI lineage: Eukaryota > Metazoa > Chordata > Actinopteri > Pleuronectiformes > Scophthalmidae > Scophthalmus > Scophthalmus maximus. Next base: position 15,510,337 of record NC_061533.1, on the reverse strand, counting down.
GTTTTTCAAATCCCCATCTTTGTGTGGCTGATGGCCCAACATCGGACAAGTGTGTGCGCAAGTGTATTCATTTATGAGTCTTTTTGTGTTTGTGGATATGGATATACGTGCAGGTCTGTTTGCATCTGTGTGTGTGTGTGTGTGTGTGTGTGTGTGCGCGTGCGTGGTGCTGAGGTGACAGCATAGGGCAACGAGGGCTTGGGGTTCAGGGAGGCATAAGGTAATCCTTTAAGTGGAAGACTTTAACTCTTTCAGAAAGTAAACAGCCAAGCAGTTGAGGGAGTATTGTTGTTGGGTAGTGTTACAGAACTGCAAGACTGCCCCGGGGCACTGTGTGTGAGTGACTTATGAAAGCTATGTGTACGTATGCAGCAGGGAGGAGTAGTGTGTATGTGAGTGTGTGTGTGTGTGTGTGTGTGTGTGTGTGTGTGTGTGTGTGTGTGAACCTCTCAAGCCATGTCCCATGCTGGCTGCAGCATTGAACCACTCTGTGGCAGGAAAAAAAAAAACAGAGCAGATGCCTCTTCACTGGGGTGCATCGGGCCACCAAATCAGAAATATCACTGATCTTGTCCCAATTCAATTATAGGCCACCAACTGATGCATAACAGAACCTGTTTGGGTGCATGATTGGATGTGTCCTCGAGTCCATATGTGTCTATCTGAAAAGTGTGTGTGTTATGCGTGTGCGGGCATGCGTCGCTGGTGGTTAGTGTTCCGGGGGTTAAGGGGGAAGGAGGATGACCCTGCACAGCTGACGGTCAGTCATGCAGGACAGAACAACACAATAACACTCTTGTTAACCAGGACATGGCATAGCTCCCACCTGTTACCCCCAGAACCACACACAGGCAGACACATGCCAGCACATGAACAGACATTCTTAAAACACACTCAGACACTTACACACACTTTTTTTTTTGTACAAGCATACACCTTGGGAAAGTGTTTAAAAACCTCATACCGGGTGCTTCCCTGCGATGGCTCATTTGAAGTCTCTCCTTCCTTCATTTAGCAGCACATCCATTTATCTCTAGAGCTGTCGGGGAGGTTCTCATCGCAAAGCCCACTTCCTGTCTGTCTGTCTGTCTGTCTGCCCGTCTGTCTGTCCGCCTAAACACTGTAAACAGGCTGCTCAAACTACCATGTTTAGTCTGGAGCAGGCCTGGCTGCAGAGGAGAGGAGAAGGGTTGTGGAGACACTGACATACTAACACCCTGGTGTATCTTGAGGGAGAAACAGACCCAAACAGCAATTTGTTGCTCTTACAGAATTGCTCTTATAGAATACAATTAAACACGCGCGCGCACGCACGCACGCACGTACGCACACAGTATTTTGTTAACATCTCAATCGAAGGTATCCAGAGAATATAAATTTGAGAGGATATAAATATTTATTTGGTTGTAGCTGACGGCAGTAAATTCAGATTTTTCTATATTTCAGATGTGTAAGCATACAAATGTATCTTTTAACAAGGAGCCACAATGACAAACAGTGGTTGCTGCATATTGTATATTAATGCAAGCATAGTGAAACATGAATTAATAATGATTTGATACTTAACTGTCTCGTACTTAATTGCATGGAGCCAATTTGCTCATCAGTCTCTGTGCAAATAAATCTCATTGAACTTTAAACAAAAAAGTTGTTTGCAAGTGACTAGAAAAGAAACGATGAAGGGAAGGGGAAAAAAGTTTTTGTGTGCTTTTGTGCGTCTCACGCTTTCTCCAGAAGTATGCTACTGTTGTCCATTGCCTACTACAGACAACATTTAATTTGAAGGCTGTCAAACCATAAGGCAGTAACTTTTGAAAAACTAGGATAATCTTGACTTTTCATAAGGGGTCACAAATGCATGGTCTTGTTTATACCCTAACCCTATCACATAAATCATTCCACAATGTTATTATAATATTTATGCGCTTTGTGTTACAATATATTCAACTCTTCTCTTTGTTTAGACAGCTCAGCCCTGGGAAACACTGTGTAGACTAAATCCATACAAGATGGAGACTGAACTCTGTGGTGAGTGAGTTGGTGAGTGATTGAGTGGGTGAGTGAGTCCTCCAGTCTGTCAGAGATAAGATGCAAAGATGGATCCTGAATAAATATTGGTTCAGTGACTACCAATTAACTATATAGACAGAAAGACAGGGAAAGACATGGCTGCCCAGAGGTGAGAGAAGCTGTATTGCCTTTGTCTTGTGCGAATATATTCTACACAAAGGTTACAGCAGTTTAATAGCTTTCTATATTTCCCCTAACAAAGTATTGAACCCCTTTTAAAAAAATATTTAATACCAATAAACATTCAAGGAAAACAAATTGAACTGAGTGAGTGAAACTGAAGTGAGGCAGAGGAGGGGAGCATGTTTGTGTGTGGCGGGCTGGGGGCAAAGGGGCGCGAAAAAGGGGAGCAAGCGAAAAAAACAAATTCACAATGCCAGCTCAACTTCCAAAAGTGTGAAAATCTCTATAAACCCATCAGCTCCAATAACAGGCAAGACTGAATAGATGAGAAACAGAAGAGGCGGGGAGTGAGGCCGAGTGGGGCCATAGAATGAACTGGCCTCCCCCATTCACTTTTAAATTTCCTCCTCCACAGTCTCCTGCACACTGTTAATTACTGGCCAGGCATTCCCCTGCCACCTTTTCACACATAACAAGCCCCCCATCCAGACCCACCGCTGGAATATGCCTGCAGCCTAAGGATCAAGACCAATTATGGCCCTAAGCTGGACCTATTTCTGTTTAGCCCAAGGGGGGCACAGAGGGCGTTAAACAGGGAGAGGAGGGGAGCAGCGCTGGTGGAAGTGTTATTTTTCCCACAACATAAATGTGTCTGTGTATTTCTATGTTGCTTGCTGAGTTCACTGTTCACTTTAAAATGAGGAAATTTAAAAAAAACTGGTAAACCGACAAATAAAGCGATGAAACTGACCAAATATTATGCACAACATATTAAAAAACGGGGTAAATACACAATTGGATTTACACGCAGTCAAACTGAGACGCGCTCACAAAGTGGTGTTGCAATAAAGTATTTCGTAACATGCATTAGATCCGTAAGCAAGGACTCACTTTTGGCATTTATTCGATTGATTAGCAAATCTTGTAGTGTTGCTGTAGCAATGAAGGATAATCAATGAGCAATGTAGGTTTGAAATATGGATTCACATGCAGAGAGAGAAAAGGTATAGGAAATAAAGAGAGAGGGGGAGTGAAAAGTAAAGTAGAGCCTTATATTGGACCAAAAAAACACAAGCCTTCATGAAAATGTTGATTTTAGCTCTCAAGATAGAGGACAATAAACACACACATGCACGCGCGCACACGCACACACACATGGATGCAAATCCCTGGGTAGAAATACCAACATAAAATATATGGATGGATGCACACATGCACACCAAACAAGCACAGCACACACACACTTTCGAATTACAGCTCTGAGAAGCCATTAGTTTCCTATATAAGCAGACCTGCTGATGAAAGCTCATAAAGGCGGCTATGTAAATAAAACAAATGAAAAGCCAGTGCTCTGAGGTGAGGGGGAGAAGGAAACCAAGGGACCCTCCGGGATTTATTGTTTGTGAAAAGCTGCTCCATTTACTCTCGCCACTGGAGAAGAGTGAGTGATGCCAGCACGGCAGCATTACCGAGCATCTTCTAATGGCAGGAAAACAGCACACCCAGCGTCCGTCTCACAGCTCAGTGAATTGAAAAAGGTGAGCGAGAGAAGACGTAGGTGGGAACCACACATGCAGCGAGGTTATGACCCTCTCACATGCTATGCACAAGGTGGATACACAAAGACACACACACACATACGCAATGATGTTTCAGCTATTACATGTCTTATCAGGAGGATTTTCCGCATGAGGTGAGAGAGGTGAAAGGTCGCGGCTCGGCCACGCTCTCCTCATAGTGTGTAGCGGCGGGAACATCACGTGGTAATGAACAAGTTCAGGGCTAATGGAGGAGAATATGACCACCTTGTCCTGCTGAAAAACAACTTGAAGAACAGGTGTAATATTTCTCTCACCGCTGCCTTTTTATTTCATTTGGCTCACTCTAACATTTGACAATCTCTCATCTAAATCTGAAACATGAATTGGACTTGTTCATAGCAGCTCCTCTAATGATTGGCACGTATTCAGTGATATGTTTATTCTTTTACCTGAGGGGAAATTAAAAGATTAAAAAAGTCTCAGGCAGTACAAATAAACATCTATACTGTACATCTATCTATCCATACTTGTTACAGTAAATCACTTAAGGCCATATAAACAATTCTTAGTGAAGATTGATACGAATAAATTGGAGCTGCAGTGTTCATTGCACTTCATCTAAATCTTCCAGCGCTTTATGTTGAGTCAAGGTGATGAGACAAATATGATGTAGTGCCTGAAATGTATTCTCTAAACTCCAGTTTTACCATACAAGGGTGTACGCAGCATATAACATACACATCCAGGGGACAGCATGTCCCTGAGCTATACGACTTTCATCATACATGTGCGCATAACATGAACAACTGGATGTTTTTCTGTCGCTATAATGTTTTTAACATCTAGTGTTACCGTGCTTTACAGTCCATCAGTCATGTTTAAGTGGGTGCTGAGAGACCTCAAACCCTGGGCTTCATGACTTCATGTTAGTATAGGGGCCAAAGCAGGACTTAAACATACTTTAATCTCTGAGTCAACTCATTTGAGTGTACAGGGACCCAGAGGTTAGGAGGGCCACAGAAATCCCTACCTCAGTTGTATTTTGTAAATTAAATGAGAGAGAGAGCGAGAGAGAGACAGAGAGAGAGAGAGAGAGAGAGGGAGCGAAATACCTCCCTTGGTGTAATTGAATCAAGCAAAATAAGAAACAAACGTATCAGTGAGCTAAATTATTAGGTAACTAGATATAGAAAAACTAAGTGAAAAGGAAAGCCAATAATCTGTTGAGTACGTCTGATGTGTGGATCACAGTAAAGGTCTGGCAGGCGAATAGAACAGATCCAGCGATCCGAGGGAGCAGCAGACAGTGAGAAAAATGGGTTTCTGTACTTCCTGTGACACGACCGTGCTTCCCATGGTGTGGCATTTAGCATAAACAGATGAGCTAATCTGAGCTGTGGATAACGCACCTGCCTCATTCCACTAAATAAATAAGCCCTGTACCCCAATCCTCCTCCCCGTGTGCCTCTCCCCCTACACTTCCGTCTCTGCATCCCCTACTGTGCCACTGCTCTCCATTTATTTCTCCTCCTCTCCATCAGTCAGGTAGATGGAAAGAGGGAACGCGGGAGAGTAAAAGTGGAAAAAATAGAAAAAGGGCTCATATCATCGGTGGGGCAAAGGTGAATCGCCTGGGGAGCCTGCGGGAATGAAATTCTCCCAGTCCCATTTTACCAGCCATTCAAAGCACATTACTCTGGAGAAGGGGAAACTTATAAAGCCCCTGCACTTGAACACATTTCTGTGTGTTTATGGGAGACAGAGAGGGGCTGCTCTACCCATGCCTCAGTAATAGATTCCCAATTTAGGCTCCCCTCTCTCCGCTCTCCCCCCTTTGTCTTTCTGCCCCTCTCTTTTGTTTCATCTCTCTCTCTCTCTCGCTCTCTCACACACCTCCTTCCCTGTATTCCTATTCTCTCTGTCTATCCATTTCTCCACAGGCCGGCTGTCCTCCCCCTCTAGCTGGGAAGGGGACCCTTGCAGCCCGACTGCTTGGAAGAAGAATATCAGGAAAGCGGTTTGTTTGTGTCTGCCCCTGTAGACACTGAAAATTGTTTCACTGAGGAGGGCTGATGGAGTTGATGATATAACTGTCATCTCCATAACTTGATGGTAGTCTATGATATCGGCACTGTAACTGTAGCCAGCTGCCGGTGGAATTGCTGCCGGAGCACACACTTCTCTGGAAATGATGCAATAGAGTGCTGCGAAATGGGACAGTTCATTAGAGGGTTAGAATATAAGAAATTGGGATCAACTTCTCTACTAAAGCCTTATATGAATAAAAAAAAAAAAGTCCAGTTGAGGAATGCAAAATATTATTTTCTAGAAAGACACATGCTGGTAATTTTCTTTTTGAACATTCAAAACGTCGTACTTTAACTGTGTCATTTTGTAGGTTCCTGAATTTGCTTACGACAAAAGGTATGTTAATGACGGCATCACTCTTTAAATCACAACCTCTTGGGCTATAATAGTGTAACCATGTGGGACAATGCTGTCACTACAGTAATTACAGAAATACTTTCAAGGTGCAAGGGCAACCTTCATATAATAGTTGCTAAATTAACATATCTGTAAGGCATAATAGTGATCAAACACCTTGTAGCGATAGTAGACACTCATTATTGTAATGCCTGTACATGTTCCTCGAGCTAACCAGGGCAGCGTGGAGCATGAGTAGTGGATGTTTTGTCTACGGTGATATTGGATCAGGCCAGGGCATGCAGTGTGTGTGTGTGTGTCTGTGTGTGTATCCTCAGCTATATTTTTTATTGACACAGATAAGTTTGGGTGAAAGTGAACTAATTATCATATTATGGTTCTATTACATGAAGCTGCTCACAGGCTATGATTAACCTATACACCTCTCCTAGTTTAACAATTGAGCGGTCATTGGGTATCATATCAACTGATTTTAATTAGGTTACTATGTTACTCTTTTCTGAATTCCTATTGGCTGCTTGGGGATAAAAGTATAACATAAATGCCCAGTTTATGGCTATACGTGTCCCTTTGAGCTAATTTAATATAATTGAGTTACAGATGTCACGTCATTTAACCGTTGTGCAGTGAGAATGAGTGGAATCACAGGTCAGCGCTAGCCTCATTCCGCCGGAGGGCATGAGGTAAATATAATACCGGATATGAATACTGCTATTTAAATTTTATGCTAATACCTCATTAAAACATATACTAGTAACATCCAATTTCATGTGATGATAGGGGCATCAATAAAATACACTTTTACATCTACGAATGCAAAGCTTCCTGAGAGACAAAGACGACACATGAACTCAGTGTGGGAAATAAACATCTCGACGTGTTGTCAGAAGTCGTTTCAGGCAGAGGAGAAGAGACATCAGCGAATCTTTTTGGAAGCCAGCCGTTTAGACTGGACGGCAGGCTGCCCATCAGTGACAGGCCCCAGGCCAGTGCACAAGTGGAGGACCCGATAGGAGCTGGCAGGTGAGACCTGGCCTGGAGTCAGATCATACAAGTCCAGCTGCGGCTAACACATCAGTGGACAGTAGCACCGTGCAGGTGGCCGGACACAGACGCAAATGTGACCTGCCACTGATGGACTCTGACTGAATTCGGCTTGATTCAAATACGGTCTTATTTGCATTGAAAAGCATGGTGACAAGGAATGTTGTTGAAGGGCCATGAAAGAAAGGGTGAAGACGTTCATATTTGTTTTCATTGACTCTTTCTCATCACTTTATTTGCAGTATTCTCAATTAACGGAAATTAATTAATAAGATTAGGAAAAGTGAAATCCTGTCTAGCAAGCGTCCTAAAGTCTTCACAGAAAAGCACTTTGTCGCAGTCCGCAACTCAGCTGATCTTCCACTCATTCCCTCATCTTTTCTCCATTATCCAGAGTAGGTACAAAAATGTCCAACCCCCCCTTTTTCTTGAGACGATGTATTTTAATCAACATCATGAGCAAATGAAATGTCACGCCCTTTAATGTGAGAGCACTGTGGGAAATGTCGATAGAAATGTCAAGTGGTTGCAGGGATGTGGGACTAGAGGGGTTGATGTCATCTACGGTACAGTAGACCGAGGGGCCACTGGGCATTCCCAACCTTAGCAAGGAGGACAGCAGAGAGGAGCCAGGGTCGGTTTGAGCTAGATCCTCAAATGCAGCAGCGCGTTTGTTTACAAAAACACAGCAGAAAAGTTGCAGTTACATCAGCGCTGAAATTTAGGTCAGTTACAAGTTATGTTACAAAGTTTACGTCAAAACTAGTGTTATGAGATATTAGATGAAAGTTAAATACTTGAGTTCGATTTGATTTATTAGATTATTTATTTATTATGATATTCATTTATTTTAAGAATTAAATAGGAAATGGATTCATACCATGAATAGTTCAGGGAAAATTAGTAGAGTGGGGCTTTGTTTATGGTTTGCAGTCGAAAGCAAACAGCCCACACCAAAAGAGAATACTGATGTTTGTATGTATTTGCGTATATGTCCATGTACACACACAGACGTACGCACGCACGCACGCACACACACACACACACACACACACACACACACACACAGGCTCACCAAAGTGAATCCTCAGAACAACTAATGGTAAACACCCCTACTGTACCTTCACTTTGAAAAAGCAATCAGCTTTCGAAATAATGTCTTTCATTAACTGATCGGAGGAGATTTAGTTAAGAGGCCTTTTTCTTTCCTGCTCCTACGCAATCACCACCCAAAGGGTTGAAATTTGCTTGCCTTAAAGTAGAGAGGGATTATTTTCCCCCCGCAGATATAATGGTCCACCTGTCAGAGGGAGTTAGAGATGACGCCCTATCACTGACAGGTACACTATCACCCTGCCCAAAATTCAATATTTCTCAGTGGAAAATTAAACCATAGGGAAAATAAGGACATGGAGTATGCACCTACTAGGGGAGACATGGCTGCTCATATCTTGCTGACGACATAATTCTACTGCATTCTGGGCATGTACCTACGCAGACAGATTGTGCTGTGTATAGGTACGGTGTGCTGTAGTAGAAGGGACCTGGGCTCAGGCTCAAATTAACTGTGTGGCAGACTGGACTGTCAACTGCAATTACCTGCCTTGCACCTCCTGGACCATCCCGGTAATTTATTTCCTCTTCCCCTCCCTCGATGCGTACCTCTCCCCCTCCCCAATCTCTCTCTATGGCCCCTCATTCCCAATATCACCGGCGAATGTAAACAGCCCTGTCAACTCGGAGGGCCTAATAATGGGAGCCTTGCATTGCACATTTAGAGGCTATTTTCAGAGAGGAGATGGGCCCTGACCCTCTGCTCGCTCTCTCTGGCTCCCTCTCCCCCCTTGCCCTCTCGTCCACATTACAGGACAATTATCTCGGTCAAGTCAGACGGAGCAAGGGGGTTAAGTTGAATAGCCATTGGCGGCCGCTGATTGCTTTTTTTAGACTTATTCGATTACAAATTCAATTGGAGCACTTGGCGTGCGGTGTTGGAAGTCGGGAGGTTTTCGATGAGTGAGAATGCGCGTGTATGTCAGGGAGGGAGTTTTATGTGTGTTTGAGTGGGTGATTTTTAAAAAAAAAACTGTTATTACAGGTATGTACACAATTTTCGTGGGATTTTAGATATCTGTGAGTCTGTGTAGTCCATGTTCCATATGCATTAAATGTATATCTGCTAGAGTGAGAGGTGATTTTAAGGCTAAGACACGCCTGAAGGCCCAAATGCAACTCAGTAACATGGCTGTAGTCTGGATCCCTTAACACTGACGTCCCTGGGGGGAAAACAAACATTTAGCCATGATGAAAAATCAAATAAGTCAAGCTGCTTGCTTGGCTAAAGTGCATTTGTGCATGTTCGCACAGCCTCACCCTGCTCTTTATTCGGTTGCATCATATCATCTCGGGGGGAGTGTGGCAGTCTAGGCAATCGAGCCATGTGGTCACGCAGTTATTCAACCGTGCGAATTAGCTCTGGGCTAGTGGCCAGATGTAACAGTCAGTCTAATCATCTTCATGTCTCTGGTACCTCTACAACACTTTAACCGACCCAGTTGTGGACACTTGCTGGCTCAGGGATGAGGCCGTCCATTCAATATGTCTTTCATGCAATCCGTGCATCAACTGCATTATCGGCTGATTCACTGAAACATAATACAAACTGCTCACCGCTGACATCGCTGATTCTGTTTGTATAAGGAAGCCTGTAATATTTATCCCTCTCTTATTTTTACTGTGTTAACATTCTGTCTCAGTTTACCTTTCTGCATCCTTTGTTTTATTTCACTTGTCCCCTTAATAGATCCAAATCATGAGAAAGAGGGATTATTTTTTATGAAAATATAATTTGGGGCAAGCTAAATACTCTCTAGGTGATTTAAAAAAAGTATAAGCAGCAGGAGTGGATCCATGGATTGAAGGGCGAAAAAAACCACACAGAAAGGAGTGGGAAATAGAGAGACTGAGAGGAACAGATAGGGCCATATTGCCCGTTCCACTCTATTTCCAGCCCAGTGTCAAAATGAATTTCACATCTTAATATGGAGAAAGTGCTTACTCTCTGAAATACCAAAAAAGAAGTGTTGGTGGTAGCAGCAGTAAAGGAAAGGGAGGAGATGGGCTCAAGAAAGGGGATCGAGGGAGGGATAACAATGAGAGGGGTATAATGCTGACAGTAAAATAAAGAGAAGTGAGAACTCAATTAAAAGGCAGGGAGATGACAGGGAGGGGGCTGGCCCTTAGGTGCATCGCGGGAGGGACCAATAGTAAGGGACTCTCCTGCCTTAATGAGCTCAGCCCCAGGGCTCGACTCACTGGTTGACTGGCTAAAACCGAATGACCGAGTGGCTGATCAGACGTCTCTGGCTCCGACGCTGACGTGAAGAGTGGCACAGACCTCTACGAGCTGATAAGTGGGGATTGATTAAGGTCAGTTCTAACATGGTCAGTTGTGAATTAATGTCCTATATACCTGCCTCTGTCTATGGAGTGTAGTGTGTGCTTGACGGGGTGTGTTCTGGTGGTGCACATTCTTTTGTGTCTCTCGGGCATATAAAGACTATTCATAGGTTATGTTTCCAGGAACATTAATGGTTGTGCTGTACTAACCATGACGTCAGCGCCAAATTACAGTGAACATGGAAAAAAAAGCCAGGTTACAGGATAATAACATGTGTTCTCAGGTCAGTTTTATCTCCATGTTGCTAAAAACAAATACCAAATAATTTCATAAACTTCCTTTTTGTATTAAGGTTATTATTATTAGCCCCCCCTCCCCCCCTCAGCTAGAAAGACTCCAATTATTTCCTCCTATTATTTCCACGCCTGGATGGGAACCACGTTTATTATTATTTTTTTCCACAATTTGTCCTCACAGACTCTGACTGGCTCTCTCTCCCTTTTCCACTGACGTCGCTCAGATGGAACATGAAGGACTTCATTTTACAAGCAGGGAAAAGTCTCTCCCCGTGATCCTGTATGTATTTTGCGTTCTCTTTATCACCACTTTAACAGCAGGAGTAAAAAACGAGAGACAAGCAGAAAAAAATCTTCCAAGACTGCCAAGTGGCAAAGTTGAGCTAAAGCTGGAGCGTGGAATCACATGAACTAAAACCCCTCAAGGGAGAGAGTGAGAGTGAAAGAATAAGAGAAAGGAGAGAAAAGGAGATCGTGGCAGTGTGATGGGCTGCTGCTGTTCAGTGTTGGGGATGATAAAACAGTGGGGGTGAATAAGGGCCTTGAGCTATGATAAACACACAGACACACACACACACACACACACACACACACACACACACACACACACACACACACACACACACACACACACACACACACACACACTACTGTGTCTTTCCACTAAAGCACCTGCCTCTCCATGGATGGGGTTGATTGCACAGCCCTGACTCATCCTTGGCTACATGTCGAACCCTGGGGAGCCTCCGATTGGCATGGAGATACTAATGGAGTAGAGCAGGAGAGCTGCTGGGAATGGCAAATCTCCGGCTGTGGGGATGCAGCGGAAGTCTATGTGGGATCATGCTCTCAGCCCTGAGTTTTGATCTACAATGAGGCACAGCTTTTGATGTCTTAATCATCTCCCTCAATCGAGCTCAGGGAGGTAGGGGAGAGGAGAGCAGAAGAGAGGGGAGAGGAGAGGCGGGAGGGCACAGAGCTAGGCATCAGGGCAAGCCCAAGGATGTGAGCCCTGTGTGGGTAGAGGATCCAAGAGGCAGCCTGTTTTTTTCTCCAGATGACTGGGTGTTAGTTGGCTCTGTAGACCCTGAACCTGAGGTAAATTCTGGTCGTGTTGTAAACACATCCAATTCCTCTGTCCTGATTTTAAATTCAGTGCTGCTTATACTCCAACACACATTTGATTCAAGTAACGGCAGACTTTCTAGATAATTGATAAACTCCTCTGCACAGTATACCTGGAAAAACCTGGAGTAGAGACGCTGCTTTGAGAGAAAGCAAAGTTCACAGAGTGCTACAAAGCTGAACTTCACAGGAAGTCTGAGTCAAAGAGTCTCCGGGATGATCATAAGGGATGCAACAGAGAGCCAGAGTTCAGCACAATCCAATTAAATCAGCAACCACTGTCTTGAGCAAGGAGCAGAGGCCAGAAAGAGAGGGAAAGGAGTTCAGAGAGGGAGCAAATGAGAGATGGAGAGAGAAACAGAATGCGCGCGCGAGAGAGAGAGAGAGAGAGAGAGTCAAGATTAAACAGTCAGATAAAAGAGGAGTGAGTCAGAGATGTATTCATTCATCAAAAGTTACAGACCCCCACCCAAGGCTTCTCCTCAGGGCTAAGTGTTCCACGGAGAAGGCTGATGAAGTGATGAGCTGAGGGAGGAATGCGAAGGAAGAGAGAGGAAGGAGTGAAGAGGAAGCCCTCCTCCCACTGCCTCCCGCCCTCCACCGCAACCACTATCACCATCTAAAGGGAGGATGCCAGCACGCCGTGTCATCTCCACACTTCTCAGTCGGAAAGACACAAGAAATTAATAAGTTAAAAAAACAAGGATTTTTTCAAATACCATGTCATAGTGCCTCTACTCCACTGCATGAGAACAAAAAGTAGCATATGCCTTCAGATAAAAAAGAAAAGCATTGCAGTGTTCACTCTTCATGTCGAAACACAGAGGGGGGAATGATCTAATAAGACGTTTGAAGTTTAAACTGAGGTCTCTAATGCAACAAAATACTTAATTAAAATGTAACTGTCATGGTGAGGATGGCACACAGCAAGGGGTAATAAGCACCCGCAGGTTAACTGCAACAAGTGACAAGTCTACAGGGTGTTACAGTGGAATGGTATGATCACTGATTTGAAAGCGACAGGACGGCTAAATGTGAAGCTCCTTTGTCTGTCCCTAAAAAATTTTTTTTATATCTTTCCTTTGTTTAATATAGATTTTTAATTGACTATTTTTTGTAGTATTCCACTGTGAGCTTGATCTGGGGTATCGAGGAGTCAGTGTATTATTTAGAGTTACGCAAACAGTAAACCCTATTCCTCTGCACAAAAAGGCACAAGTCCATGAGAGGGAAGATGGCTGCAAATAGATATATCATGAAACATCTGAGATCTGATACATAACAATCCAAGTTGAGATGTCTGATTTTTTTTCACCTGAATATAGATATTTGTTGGATCTGCTAACAGGGTTATACATTCATCCTTTCCCTTCAGTATTTTGTTCTGCAAGTCGGTTGTCTCAAAATGTTCAGAATGAATTTAAAGGATGGGATAAGAAATACATTTTTTTTTATAGCAATTGACAAACTGTCCAATGTGCACTTTTCAAAGCTAAAATAATTTAGTGGAAGATTAACCTTTCTACCCAACTCTGCTCCTAAATCAGATTATGAGGCAATCCCAAAAACCCTAAAGTGACAGAACCCCGGAGAACCTCTAAAAATATTCTAATAGACTTATACATTTTGATAATACAACAAATTTTAAAGTTGATGTCTTGAACGTCTTCTGAGCCTCCTTTGAAACCTTCTAAATCTGAGGTGCATAGATTTTGAGGATGCCATCATTAATGTAACAGGCAGACAGTGGCATGTAAGCCATGCAAATTATGGCAGTAGACGGAACAAGAATTGGGTTCAATTACGAATCTACTTGCCTAATCGTGCATTCTGATTGGATGGCTACATTGGCCATTGAGACTTAGCACAGGAAATCCAGTGAATTTGGGTAACTCTGCTATTTGAGTGAGAGGAGATCAGCTCGTGGACCACAGCGACGATATAAGCAGCAAGCGCAGCTCCAGAAACAGGCATAAAGAATTTGTCTAGCTGGGGCTCAGTAAAATAATATTACACTTATACTTATGACTTCAAAGGGGTCATATTCACAAAATATCCAGAGCTGGAGCTCTACCCGGGCTAGCTTACACCCCTCATCTAGTGCTGAAGTAATTCCACAGTCAATAAACAGAAAGATAAACACCACTGATAGAGACCTTAACTGCCACCCAATTGAGACACCCAATACAAGCCCTGAAATGAGGTGTTCAAACACTATAGCGAAACATATTTCCCTAAATACGAACCAAAAAAATGTTATTGAGCTTTCTTTTTTCTAAATCATGGCACACATTAACTCCAACCCCTTAGCCACTGAATTTAATCCATCAATTAAGCAGAGCTGTTGCGAATTCTCCTCATTGCCTGCAAATTGTGGCGTCTCTCTCTCTCTCTGTCACACACACACACACACACACACACACACACACACACACACACACTGACAGTCTCACGGCAGATTTCCCGCTTGCTATATTTATCTGGTACCGATGCATATTTATTTCTAATTCTTATATGGCTGCAGGCTGTGCCGTGATTCGCCATCCTCAACCGGCATTAGTGGCCCTATAATAGGGCTTAGAATTACATGTGGAACCCTGTTGGAGTCTCATGGCTGGATTTAAGGTGGGATTTATCATGTTCAGAATTATTCACCGCTCAAGCGCCTTTCCGGGCTCTATGAAGAAAAGCGTCTGGGTTGTGAGACCCGAAAAAGGCCAATATGGAAAACGGCGAGGAAGGGATGTCGATAATAGAATGGGATGGAAAGAGGGGAGGAGTGGAGGTACAGGGGAAAAGTATAGCAGGGTGGAGGAATGGCAGGAGAGGGGGGGTGAATAAGGATTTCAGGAAAACTTAATTTCAGCTGAGCAGACAAAATATGTTGATGATGAGAAAGAGCTAAGAAGTTTCCTCAAAGAAATGTGGCTCAGGACAGTCTTAATACCACCGCTTCATTCGCCGGTGAAATTATATATCGTACACATTTAAACTCCAAGTCAAATACCTAAATTGAAGTTAATCTAATGATTTGCTTTTCCAGAGAATTCACAACTCATAATTATAAAAGAATAACTGTTAGAGTAATGAATGATGGTTGCCATGGTTTTCCCCCTCATAACAGCTCTTATTTTAACCACCATCTTGTAGCCAAACCGCGCGCACACACACACACGCGCACACGCGCACACACACACACACACACACACACACACACACACACACACACACACACACACACACACACACACACACACACACACACACACACACACACACACACACACACACACACACACACACACACACACACACACACACACACACACACACATATATAGATACACACTGTGTAGTGGAAAACATAATGGAAAATGAAAAGTCCTGCAGGCTGGAGTCTCTCCGTCTATGCTGTTGACACACATCAGTCTTAAGTGTGCTTGGTTCACCTCTCTGGAGTAAGGCAGGGGATGAAACGCACACACCTCAGGGGTTAAAATAACAGAGCCCGAGGACATACATACAGCAGACTGCAAAACAGTTACACAAACAGCGCCATAGACTGTAAAACAACTTTGACAAAGTTGGAGGGAGACAAAAAAAACAACAACAACAAACATTGTCAAAAAACACAGAACCCATTTATTTTATTTAACACTGATCCTGGCAAGGGTCATGGGAGGCTGGAGCCTGTTCAGCCAAAAAGTGGGCAAGAGGTGGGGGTACACCTGGTAAGGTATGATATCTAAACCTTTGAAAGATCTCAAAAAGAATGGGCCAATACCAATAAACTAATAATTAAGAGTGATTTTAAGTTTTTCAATTTGAAAACATAAATGAACCAACATATAACTATAATTACTGGTTCATAGTAAATTGATAGTGATCACTCTTTTCATTAGATTGCTGCATTAGACAGCAAAACTTCTTTAGCACTGGGACTACTTGGCAGTCCCTTCCTCAGTTGGTGCCGGACTTGGTTCAACTTCTATCTTCTGCAACTTCATCTTCTTGCAGTACACAAGGTGTATTACTACATTTTGCTCAAACTTTCATAGCACGGTTAGTGACTGACTGCAGAAATTCCACCCTGGCTTTGACAACCAATGTGGTTCTCATTCTGAGATTAGATATTATCATTTACTCATTCATTCTCGATGAAAACAATTCACTTACTTGGCATCACAACATTAATATTTTATAGTCACATGACACCAAGGACTGAATTAGGTCAAACTACTAAACACTTGTGCTTGTGATTCATTGGGGTGAACGTTTATTCCCTCTCTGCAGAGAGCAACTTTGGGAAATTTTTCCTTTGTCTTCTTTTTACATCGAGTTAATAATTGATGACATACGCCTAATAATATCTTTTTACTGCTCATTGTTTCACTTGGGACTTTCCTTAAGACTAATTAGTTCCCCTAATTTCTAATCAGCAAAGCCGCACTTCGCTCTTTTTGGCAGCAAACAGATAACACTTTTATCTGAACACACCTGCTGTAAGGCTCTGAAAAAGGATGTTATTTCTGAATATTGCTATTAATTTCTGAATATAGCTACAATGCAAACGACTTCACACTGTGCAGAGAGTAAAGAAGGTAGCATGTTATATAAGCTAAACAAATATAATAAAGCAACTGAAAACAAGCTTAAAGGTGGAAATAAACAACCAGATGCACCTCACACCACCCTGCATCGCACCTCCAACTGCAATAATGAAACATGGGATTGCAGTGGAGAACAGAATACAAGAGTGACTCTGAGGAAACAACAACAAAGAGCACAGAGCAGCTTGACCTTTGCCACCGTTGGCAGCAAACCAATCACGAGCACCCATATCTGAACATGTGCCCCGGGCCAAACTCACTCCTCACACAGAGCGGGAGAGGAGAGGAGAGAGGGGATTTGGTACAGCCATATGATGGTGGTGAGAATCAGCCTCCTCCCTCCTCACCACTCACAGCTCTCCTACCTCTTCCAGCCAGAGGGCTTTTCCTAACTCCTCCACACTCATTCTCAGCCATCCCTTCCTTTCTTTCCTCACCGTTTTGGAAAGAAAATAAAAACTAGTTTCTTTGGCGCTCTATTGAGGGAAGATCCGCAGACTACCCTGTGAGGTTTGGGCAGCTTTTTGTTATTGCTGCATATACTCGCCGTAGGTGCGGAGAAAGGAGTTCCTGTGTCTCTGATTCAGCGAGTCTTTGGCCTGGACTTTGACCTGGCTGTGAAGTAGCAAGAGGGTAGCTGGTGGTCTGGATCATGTTACTGGGCCAGCTGTTTCTCTGCAGTAGGAAACTCCAACGGACAGATCAGAATAATAAGACCACAGCAAGCGTATTGCAACATGACCCTAATCTCCTCCCTAATAAAATCAACTCCATCATCACTGAATGTTGATTCTCTCAAATAGACAGACATAAACACGGTCCCAGGCATGCCTATACACAGACACCATGCGCGTGCACGCTCGAGCACACCCATAAACACCAAACAGGCTGATAGGAATATAAATATTGTAAGTGAATATGCACACAGTGCAGCCACACACATGATCCAGAATACTTTTTGGCCCTTTTCCACAATTTGCTGCGTGCATGTCTACCAGATTGGCCAATTACCCTTGTGGAGAAAAGAACAAGGGTCATTGCGAGGTTACCATTGGGGATGAAACATCATCAGCTTGTATGGACTCTGCTCAAATCATCTGCTGCAACATGTTAGGTTTTTCCTGTGTGTGTGTGTGTGTGTGTGTGTGTGTGTGTGTGTGTGTGTGTGTGTGTCTGTGTGCCTTTCTTAGTGTTTCATTATCAGCACAGGGGTGACAGATGGTGCTTTGGCTTTAAAGAAGGGAAATGGGATTCTCTCTGGGAGCAAAACACTCAGAAAGACATTGTTATCATTTTCATGTTGGGTTAGTGGGGGAAAAGATTTACAAGTGGCCACAGACTGATGGTGTACGAGAGACAGCGTCAGCTTAGACAGCGTTCAGTCTGAACACTCGTTCAGTTGGTTGAAGGAATCAGCCATTGTCTATGGTCTTTAATCATTTATAGTGCACAAGATGGATCATGCATCTCCCAGTGTCTCTCTCTTACCTCTGTCATGGAAGTAATCAGTTTAGCTGTGACATTCTGTTTTTCTGTGGTTTCGCTGGATTCCTTGTCAATATATAATTAATTTGCTCAACGCAGAGGGTAAAGATTAAAGAAATGTATATTGGATTATCAAAGGCACAGAGGCAGGCAGACAGAGAGGTTGACTCACGGCAAAATCCAACCAATTACTGTGGATTACTCGACTTGTTTGGCTCACACTATGATGCTACATCACATGCTATTATCACATATATTACAGTCTGGTGGCTGTAAAGACACTCATGAAAAAATAACATTACAGAGACTGTCATTGCCAAATCTAGAAAATGTTTAATAGACTATGAGTGATACTAATCCAAGAAAATCCAGTAAAATGTGGAA
Source organism: Scophthalmus maximus (assembly GCF_022379125.1). Classification (NCBI taxonomy): domain Eukaryota; kingdom Metazoa; phylum Chordata; class Actinopteri; order Pleuronectiformes; family Scophthalmidae; genus Scophthalmus; species Scophthalmus maximus. The sequence continues at coordinate 15,491,814 of NC_061533.1, read as the reverse complement.
CAAAACAGTAAATTCATAAATAAATGATAGATAAATAGAAAATCAACACATGGAGGAATTACACAAAAACATAGTAATAGAGAAGTTTAGCCTTCAGATTTTTGCAGTTAATTCTAACTTTAAAGAATTTGATTGATTCAATGAACGTACCCACTTCATCCCCCCAGGCATATTTCTTCCACACATAGGTGGTAGACATGCAGTGCATGCATACATTTACACATACACATACGTGAAGCAAACAAAAGTCCTGACCTAAACAGAATGTCACAGAGTACCCCAAGGTGAACCTGGACAGGATGCAAGGAGCAGGAGCAGGGTTGTGGAAGCAACAGAGGGGGGCATGGGGGAGGAGCAGACCCAATTAATCGGACACTTTGACTCCACTTCCGTCTCTTCCAATTTAACAAATCCGTCAGACAAACTATTAATGTGCACACTGCCAATGTGAAAACTTCTTTAACCCCCATTAAATTCAACCAAGGTCATAGCAAGTGTATGCTTATGCTGGCGTGGGATCAAACTAGCCCTATTAAATGTGATTTGAGGCAGGAGGGGGGGCTGTGGCGGAAAGAGTGTGGCTGCTATGGCAGGGATCTTGTGTAAACAGCCTGCATAAGGGCATTATTTTCTAAATCCCACTTACTGAGGGCTTAAAGGTAACATTGAACAGAAATATAGGATAGCAGTATTGCAGTTTTTATGGGAGAGGTACAAGAGTTCACATTGAGGTCCCTCCAGCGAAAACCATGTTGTACAGTGACAACAGTCAGTAAACATGTCAGAGGAGCCCAATAACCTTCCTTTACTAGTAATTACAGTAGGAGGGATGGTGGGCAAATTCCTGTGTAGGCATGCATGTGTTTGCTGAGTGGATTTGTGTGCATATTTAAATTATTGTGTGTGCTTCGGAAGTGTGCTTCCAAAGCAAGAGGGGGTTACTTCTGGGTGAGGTGGGCCTTGGCTGAGTAGAAAAGTCTAGGACACTATCAGTTTCCTCACCTCTAAGGTCAGGGTTTTCCACATATTCTGAAAAAGGACAGACAGACAGACAGACAGACAGACAGACACACAGACAGACAGACAGACATATTGGAATTTAGAAACGGAGACACAGAACAAGAACGCAGCTGCGGGGAAATTAATAGATGGGAACAAACACGCGACAGCTCCGACACTCCCACATACATCTACAAGACACAAATTTTGAGCCACACACATACACACACTTATGCAAGACAAACACACAAAGCTTTGATTGAAGATGATTAAGTACCACACACCAATCTGTAGTATTAGCGCAGCCTAATTTAGGTGTAACAACATATCCAGGCGGCAGACGTGCAGAATGTTTCATCACCAGCCCTGCTGACTGCTTATGAGACTGTCTGAGACCGAGAGGCCGACGATGACGTCACTGGAAACTAAGGAAACTAAGGCTACATCCATACTAAAACTGAAACAATCTCCGTCCAGACGAGTTTGAGCTCCTCGGTCTTGTCTAGTCTGCAGTTGGTTACTTAGTTACAGAAAATGCAACGTACGAGAAACAACAATGCTGAAAATTAAGAGCAGGGATTTCTTTTCTTGGAGCAATGAAGATGGTAAAAAAACCAAAACGTAATAATGCGGATGTATCCATAAATGACTACACACCTAGATATTTCTCCTCCTGTTCGGATGAAAGAATGGCGATGACTTTTGTAATTAATGGCGTTTTCTATTGCGACAATAATTAATACAGGTTGCCTATGTTGTGTGAAGCCAAAATATGGGAGGGAGAGAGTTAGCACAGTTACAGTTGACCACGGAGATTAGTCATACAAAAATCTCTATTGTGATCCACATATAGCCCAAACATATCTGTGATTAAAACAAATTAACAGGTCAAAAAGTAGGATGGATGGAAAATGTATCGTCAAGTACAGTACACGTGTTTCCCAAAGACAGGAAGGCTTGTGGTGAAGAACAGAGCAGGATATGTAAACCGTTCGCTCCCTTTGAGATCTGCTCACGTGTCTGGGGATAACGGAAAGTGTTGTGTTTGGACGACACCTATATTAGAGCTCTTTTTCCAGCCGGAGTGAGGATAAGATTTTATGCACCTCTTTCTCCCTCTCTCTTTCTTGCTGCTTTCACCCCCAATCCCAAGCTTTCATTACTCCAGAGTTGTCACAGCAGGGGCAAGACAGAAAATCCAAAATTCCCCACTCTGCACTCCATCTTCTCTCTGTTTATCTCAGCAGGACCCTCGTGTTTGTTTGTTGTAGCAAGTTTGCCATGAATATCCAACTCTCCTTATGCAGAAATATAAACAGGCATATTTGACATCCTCAACATATGCAATCAGGATACTTCTTAACCATGTCTTTCATTTGTAACGCTCCAGCACAGGGCTAACTGTACAGGGTCAAAAGATGGAGGGAGTAAACAATGGGAGATGGGTCTGAACTGAAGAGAGAAACATGAAACAAATTATTCTGAAAAGACATGTTCAATTGCAAAAAAAAAAAAATTAAAGTGGAAAAGGTAAAATCAAAACTTGTTCTCTAATTTGTAGGGAATCCATGGAGGGAAAGTCATTTTCCCATTCACAAGAAGCATGCTGACTGTCTGCCAACGTGAGCCAACTGTTAAGAAGAAGGGGTCCAGTAACCCGGCACTGCTCTGTGCTGACAAAAAAACACTAATGGCTTCCCTGAGAAATCAACAACTCACAACAGCAGCATCATCCGTGACAGCATACAATCCCCTTGGATGACTGAGGGACAAAAACAAGCAGCTGATGTATGCATCGTGAACGATACACATTAAAAAAAATCTGTGCGATAAAGAGGCTGTGGTACTATACTAATGTGTTTTTCAGTTTTTTCATCTTGTTATTTGCTCACTATAGGTCATTTGAACAAACTGAGCAGTGCAGAAGGATGTTTGAATTCGCAAATGTGGACAATGCTACAGCACAAATCAGGCAGACTTCTGTGTGAGATTATTTGGTCTGAATCCAAGTGGGATCATAGCTCGCTGACTGTGTGTGGGCTTTCTTTCTGGGCCAGAGTCCATAGCTGTGGATGAACAATGTAACTCTGGTCACAAGGCAACCCCTACACACACACACACACACACACACACACACACACACACACACACACACACACACACACACACACACACACACACACACACACACACACACACACACACACACACACACACACAGTTAGATCACCCCAACCTAGAAACATAGCTAGATGTCTGAAAACAGAACACAACAAGAAGCAAGCCATTAAGGGAATTACGGGAATTATAGCAATAAAACTTTTGTTGAAATGCTTCCGGTTACAGTCCACAAGAATTAGGATTAAGGCTTGAATGCCAGATGAAGGTTTTAAAACATGGTTTAATGCATGTATGTCAGCTACCATTTCAACTGATGGTGTTGCGTCTGTTGAGTTAACAGTAGATTTACGGTCCTAAGAATCTGGTTTCTGTGCTTAGATGTGAGGATTATAGCCATTACTCCGACCCATTCAGCTCTAGTTAACCAGATTAAGAACCCAGGGTCATACGCCGTTGCCTCACGTCATCCAGTGACACTACAGCATGAAATTATCACACAGGCCAGATGGGAACCTGAGGACACTCTCTTGTTACCGCTACAGCCACGCTAATAGGTTAAGGAGTTTTTCAAGACCCCTAAAACACCTCCGGGCCAATTTTGATGTGAAAACTCCAAGGTTGCATTTTAGTCTCGAAGAAACGACGACAGAAACGCCCACATTTGCTTCCTGATTGGGTCTTATGGGTCAAGACATGTCCTTCCCCGATTCATCACGCTGTTATCACATGAACTTTTTCTGACAGAAAACAAAAAGCATCAGCTTTGACTACAAGTGATGAATGCAAATTGGATGGCAGATTATATTCATTGCTGATCTTGCTGTCTTTGCTAACAGCTGTTGTGCAATCAGATTCTGCATTTCATATTGCTAAAACTTACGTGTACAGGAGGCGAGATTTTACTGAGCAATCGCTGACGATTACCGTTGGCATGAGCATACCCAGTGTATGTGAGGGGTCACGCAATATGTGTTCGTAGAACCTTTTAAGTCATAATTAGTTCGTAAATGACAAAATGTGTTATTTAATTCAGCTTCTCAAATGAGAGCTGACCAGTAGTTATGCGTTTGCCCATTCAACCATTGGATGATGTCACAGTTATGCACAGTAAGTACAGTTTTATAATAAATGGAGGGTTGGGGGTGAGGTCTGAGTCTTGACAACCTCTCCTCCGAAAAACTGCAGTTAGTGCTGCACTTCCTCAGCTCCACTGCAACACACAGCGCAAGTTTGAAGTCAATCGGATGAGCGGTTGCTGAGAAAAATCGAAGGACAGACGGAGAGAGATTTCTTGATTTATGAAGAGGATTCATCTCCGTTTTATCTCTATCATGTGGTTTGCATAGTATGGTCGGGGTGGATTGGTTCTCAGACATTTCCCTCTTGTCTTGCTGTCGAAGTGTCAAATGTAATGTTCTCTGCTCTTTGCAAACAGTCACTGGCAAACACATTTACATTGATGACACATGGCTCTTTGTTTGGTTTGTGTGAGCAAAAGAGAGGAACCTGTATTTGTTTCCTTAGCCACTGCTACGAGTGAAGGGAGGAAACGCTCTGCCATGCATGCTATCACTTCCCATATTCGTCACACAGCTCAAACTTAGTGAAAGAATCCAAAACCCTGTGTTAACACACGCACACACAAACACGTGCGAACACAAACACACCCTCCAAGGCACTAACATAAACCCACACAGGCCGATACACTTGAAATCAATTTCACTTGCCCCTTGTCATGCCTGTCCAGATGATGGCCCGCCTTCTTTTGTGTGAAGGACCAATCACGTTTATTGTTGTTGCCTTGGGCATGCGGTGAGGTAGTGGGTTAAGTGAGGTAAGTGGGTTATAGAAAGAGAGGGAGAGGAAGTGAGGCTGAGAGAGCTGTCAGTGCTGAAAAACCTCAGCATCAGAATTCAATACGGTGTCTCATATACAGTTTTACCCTATTATTATCACAGTGCATCAAGTCCACTTCAGTTTTGGAGTATTGCCATAATACAGACTTACTGCCTGGCTCTGAGTGTGTGTGTGTGTGTGTGTGTGTGTGTGTGTGTAGGTGTCCTTTCTGTCTGTATTGCTCTGCTCTTAATGCATGACTCATGAAGATCCAGCATTAAACACAACACATGTATTGGGTTGCTATTTTAATTTATGTGCATTGCAAAACAAATATTTTCTGATACAGGAATGAGTCTGTACCAGAATACAGGCAAATAAGGTAAGACTATGGGGGTGGAACTCTTGGAAGAAACAAACGAGAAAAAAGAAAAGAGAAAAAAAGAGAGAGTGGGCATGATGGGAGAGTTACTCACCCGGCTCAGGGAACACTCTGGTTCAAGGCTGTCAATCAAACATGCCCCCCCTCACACACACGCACACACACACACACACACACACACACACACACACACTTGTTCTTCTCTATCCGAGTCCAGATGCACCTGGAGGAATCCAAGCAACCCCAAAAAGCACAGAATCCCAAATGTATGTGTGTGTGAGTGTGTGTGTGAGAGAGGGAGAAAGAGAGAACCCAGATGTTTCCTTGCCCTTGCCTCCCTCGCTCGCTCCCTCTCTCCCCACTCGCCTGGTGGGGTGTCTGAGGGCCGTGGACGTGTGCACTCTGTTGTGACTAGTACCAGATGTGCTCCATTGACCCAAATCACCTAGGCAGTAGACATGCCACATAGGCCTGAATCTTCAAGACCCACCGCACAATCACACACACACCTGTTTCCATTCATGAGCCGTGCTGGGAGAGGTGCATCCTGGGAAACACTGTCAGCTTTTTTTTCTTTTTTTTTCATCATCTGTTGTTTATGTCTTTCTCACTGCTTTTCATTGTCTAGATTTCCTTCTCTTCTTCTTTTTTTGTTGTCAAGCTCACCACTGAGATGTTTGCTCTGGGGGATACGTATGGCCAAGCAGAAATTTCAAGGTTTTTGTGAAAGCGGGGCTAATGACCGGGTGGATAGATATTAATTTAATTTCCAAACACAAAGAGCTGGTACTCGGTAACCAGATATTTGAGGAGGGGGCCTGTTTGATTTGGGACCTTGTTTCATGTTACTGATTCTGAATTAGCTTAAGTAAATACACCTGCACGACCTCCAAGTACTCCAGGGGTCAAAGTCATTCAAACATTTAAAGAATGGTAATTAAATTACCCCTGGTGCTGAATAACTTTAATTTGGTAGCTACACAAATTGCTTCCAGCCTTTGTCTTCTACAAAGCTCTCCCTTCAGCTGCGCTTTAATATTTTATCAGGCAGGACTTGTGGCAACAAACAGCCAGTCATTTTCTAAATCTTAAGTAATCATAGCTAATTCGGACCAGTTAAATGTGCTCTTGGTTTCTGTTGTTTTTGCTGCATGCGGGTTACATAGGCAGATGTACAGAGAAGGAACTTTACGACGGGGGCTAAAGCTAACATAAGCTCTACTACGCCAAATGAACTTCCTCATCCTGCTGGCCTGATTTATGAAGTGAAATAAAAATGGGTCCCTGCGTGGTATTAGTGGGTTTTTCAGAGAGGGCGAAGTGGGACTTAGGGCCCATATTTCAACTGCCTTGTGGGAAGGTTTTGGCTCATGTGGGGCCCCATAATATGGTTAGACTGAGGTCCATGTGAAGCGCAGCCACAATGCTCTACAACAACTGTTCATTTTGATTCTGGCCCATTGCCTGCATATCTACTACCTGAGTCTCTTTGAAGAGCGACACATTGGCCTGGGTATTTAACCATGCTGTTTGAGGTCCTGGCGCTGGGAGCAGAGAGACAGAGAGGAGAGGAGAGAGGGAGGGAGAGAGAGAGAGAGAGAGAGAGAGAGAGAGAGAGATGTAAAGAAGAGGGCACAGAGTGAAAAAGACTTCAGTGGCAGAGGCAATAGAGGCTTGAACTCTGATGAAATAATCCAGTTTGTGAGCTGACGGTACAGACACACAGAGAAGAGCACCAGCAACAACCGTACAGTGGACCCACGACGACCTGTAGTTGTTTCATAACCGACCCCCTCCTCCCAACACTTTTGTCAATGCTACCGTAACTTATGTATCAACATATTTTGCCAAAGAGGCATGACTGTGTTCCTACAGATGATTGTTCTTACAGATATTTGCAGCCACACAAATGAACAAACTCCAAATTGTGTGGGAAAAGAGACAAATACTGAATCTGAATTGTTGCTCCACACGGATAGAAAGCTAGCATTTTTTAGAAATACAGTATGAGGCTCAATGGAAAACAGAAAAGAATCCCCTCCTTTGTTTAACGAGAATTAAATAAGTTTATCAAGTCTCATGTCGGCGGCTTCAGTGTGTTTATGCCAGGCAACTTGCTACAGAAGAGCTAGTGAAAAGGGCTGTGCTGGATGGAGCGCTTGGCTTTGATATAGTTTCTGGGCTGGAACTTTGGCAGCATGTTAAATATTAATAGCGATTAACCCAGTTCAAGCTCTGCAGCAGAGAGTACAGACAGAGTTCAAAGAGCCTTGTGCTCTGTGCGGGCACTCTGTGCTCTCCAGCAGTTTAGCCCTGCTATCAGGAGGCTGCTGCCGCTGCTGCACTGCACCACAGACCAAACTGGCCTTTCTCACATCAGTTCGAATACAAAGAGAGAGGCATGATAGAGTGCATACAACACGTGTGAACAGTGTGTACAGTGAAGTTCTCAGAGGGTTTAAAGGCATAATTAGCCAATAATGAAAAGGCAGCCTGGCTAAACTCTCTGTCCCTCTCTCTCTCTCTTCTGACTCTATCTCTCTCAAGCTGCTACCCCCCCCCCCCCCCCTTTTCTCTTGTTCTCACTTGCTGAACTCCTGATAAACTCAGCCTTTCAGAGCAACAACATTCCTCAGCTTGGCACATTCACCCCCACTAAATAGGCCTGGACACCTCAGAGATCAAACACAATCTCCATTGTGCTGCAATTACCCAGACCTCTGTCTCAGTTCCCCTGCCCTTCACCCCCACCTAAACGTTCTCTCTCTCTCTCTCTCTCTCTCTCTCTCTCTCTCTCTCTCTCTCTCTCTCTCTCTCTCTCTCTCCGACTGACTCTCCACCCACCACTACGTCTCTCCTCCATATCCCTCTTGCCCTCTGGAGATGATGGTTCTGACGCACTGGGCCTCAACAAAAGCAAGCTTTGTTTACAGAGAGAGTCTTTGGAGAGGAGTCCAGGGCAACCGAGTGCTGTCAGAGGGGAAGTGTTGGCTGGATGCTTCGCAGAGCGCTGAGAACCAAGCATGTGTATGTTCGTTAACACATGCTCCTGCGACCCTCTCTGCTCAATTGCATCCATTTAAACTCTTTGATGGGTAGGTCAAAGTGTCACACTTTTAGAGTTTAAAAAAAAAAAGTAATATATTCATGGAATATATGAGGTCACATCAACAAGTCAATGCAGACTTGTTGAGTTTAGAGGGCTGCATTGTTATTTGTATTTGCTAAGTCGAGTTCGAAACGCTGTTTTTAGATGTGGTTTTTGAATTGCAGTTGAAGACAGTGGATTTCTTTTTTGACATTACCACAATATACTGGCTCACAACGCTGCTCTCATCCTTTTTGCTCCAGAGGATCATAAATCTTCAGTGTTGAGAACAAAGTGTCCTTCAGGACCTTGAGCACTTTGACCGTCAGTTACACAAACATTCTGTTTGTTGGTTTAGTTCAAAAGTGAAAGCATATGCTACAGGAACTATAATTTACTTAGGTCCACATAAATCCCTGCTGAATAATGCTTCCACTGTTGTCGTCCAGTGTGGTGACATCATTCCCAATGGCAGGTCACTTAATACCACATTAACTGATAGAATGTGGAAAGTCAAAACTTCAAATGAACAATAAAAGATTTTTTTAGAAAGTGTAAAAGACAAGCTACAAGCATACTACAATCAAGGCAACTCTACTGTGGGTAATCCCAAGGCAAAGGAGGGGTAAAATTCCTGGTGTCTGGCTCTTTCCGCCTGATGACTCTGAAGCGGTGAGAGCTGCGGTGGGAATGCAAGGTCACGCTGTCTGCGTTACGTCCCCCATGATGCATCTGCCAGTGAGTGCGGCCCCACTGTTAGCCATTATGTACCTATTAGCCTTGATTATCTTCTGATAGCCGAGCGCCAGTTGGTTTCACTCAGCCTGACAGTCACAGCACTTTGTTTAACCTTTCGACTGCCGGGGCAGCCACCCCTCAGCCCCATCCAGCAGAAGAAATAATGCAGGGGGAAATGAGGCAAAGGGAACGGGATGGGTAATGGGAAAACAAAGACAATACGGAGCCTTTAAGAGCCTCAAGAGTAGGCGTTCAACCAGCTCCTTTTCAGTGATGTCACTAGATGCTGTGTTTGCCTGTTGAAAGAAGCAGCAGTGCTTTTTTGCTACACTATCTTAGAACTAATGTAAAAAAATAAACAGAAAGATAAATAAATATTTCTTTTGAAGGTGTAATGGAAACACAGGCCACAAGCAGGATAATAAACCCCTCTTATCTTCCTCTACACATTCCTTTATGTACGTCGCCTGAGTGACACAATGTGGACACTTACAGTCTGCTTTCTCTCGCTAACATCCCCCATGAGTCTTCACAGATCTGCCTGCCAGACATATTCAATTTGCAGCTCTTCCCGGTCCCCAGTCTGCAGACGTGAGGAGTTATCTGAGACAGAATGAGAAGTGAGAGTACAGACAGGGAGTGCGGCTGGGATAACATGGAGCTGCACAGGGCCGAGTTTCTCTGTCCCTGCCTTGTGTTAATCTCTCTGGAGAGACAGAGGTGGCCATGTTGGGTCAAAGCCTCTACATCAAGAGCCACGGGCCTGGACAGCTGACCTTGGTCTGGGCGATGGGAGGTGACAAGAGAGGTGGGAGTTAGGAGTGTGTATATTGGGTTATGGAGGGCAAGGGAAAGGGGAAATATGCGTGTGTTTAAGTTGCAGAGAGATATGGAACGGATGTTTGTCAGCCTGTGTTTCGGTGTGTTTCCGCTTTATCTGTTTGGAAATGCACGCGGTGACACACAAGACCCCCTGTGGCAAGGTCTGTGCTATAGCACTAAGGAGTCCAGAGTCCAGCTTGCGGTCCATGTGTGTGTGTGTGTACCCTTGCAGCACATTGACCTGTGATAAGCCCAGTGGAGAGAGCTAGACCCCCGCTCAGTGACAACCACAGAGGGCAGGAAGAGGGCAGAGGGGGTCAATTCACCACGGCTTGTTAGGCCCTGCGGTGACTGAGCTTGGGAAAAAAATGGCAGCGGTGGGGAAATATCAATTACATCTTGGCGACGGTTTACAGGTCCAATCCTCAAATTTGTCTGTTGGTGTATTGGGAAAGGCCGATTAGAGTATGACCGTAAGCTGGTCGACAACAGAATTTTACAAAAACAAGCGTTGTTTTCTTTATGCATAACAAAGACAGTGCAGTGTTGAATTTGCAGTAAGCACTGGGTTAGATAGGCCCCTTCATTCTGTGCAGTATATCTGAGACGGTTAGCAGTAAATGTTTAAGAGCGATAGCATAAAAATATCCCTATAGTAAATAACACGACTAGATCAACTATCTGTCTGCATAGGCTCCTAATGAGCAAAATCACAAATGACTCTAAACTCTGCTTTTAGTTTCCATTTGGGCATACATCCGTCAGCGGTCAGGGCTGGTCCACAAGAGAAGACAAAAATTGCGTACGGCTTTTGTTCTCGCATTTGATTTTCACCTCTGCACCTGCTAACCTTTATCTGCCACTTTTGCCCTCCCGAGTTTCACCTCCGCCCACGCATCAGAGGCCATCAGGGAAACAGGCATCTATTTTGGAGAATAGTGAGCGAGTACAAGTTTCTATTAATACTGCGCCATCCCGATAATAGGAATCTCTAAATGGCCAACCAGCTGCTAGTGCTGTCTGTCTTTGTTAATCCCTCTCTTTTTCTTTTCTACTCAGTTCCTCCCTCTCATCTCCTCTCCTTGGGCTAAATAGTGCTAAGTGTGTGTCAGTGTGTGTGTGTGTGTGTGTGTGTGTGTGTGTGTGTGTGTGTGTGTTTGTTTGCATGACTAGCAGGGACCTTTTGCTCTGACAGACTTTGGGGTCATGAACTCAGCCCAACCTGCAAAGATCACAGCGCAATTTATTTACAAGTTTTAGAATGTGATGTTCTCTCTGGCACTCAAGCACACAAGGACACACACTCACAAACATGTGCTGGCACCCACCACACAGTCTCTGCAGCCTTTAATCCTTCTCGTTTAGTCAGCGTGGGATTTTGTGTGCAAGGTCCCTGCCCTTTGTATTGATCACATTGAACATGAGGAGGACTTCAACGCGAGGGCCTGTCCTCTGAGAGGAGACATGCATGAAGAGAATGAAAGGTCAATGGGAGGAGGAAATAGATAGGCAAAGGACATACAGGGACAAGGCGAGCCAACATCAGAAACTGAGTGCGTTGCAAAGGTAAAGGGACATATGAACACAGAGAAATGGCAGCAGCCAGAGCCAAACCAGCTTTATTGTGGGTAAATGAATCAAACATTGCGGAGGTCAGAGCACTTCCACCCCAGCAGCGCCCCTCGCTGATCTCTAGAATCAAGTGAAATTGAGGATAGCCCCCGAGAAGCATCGGCATTAATCTGATAATCTATGATCACAGGGTGGCACAGGTGACAAGTGCCCTGACATGGCCCGTGAACTCATCCTGCATCACATTCACCTTATCACAGTGTCAGGTGCATTAAGGAGAGCGAGCCGGAGACGGAACAGAGAGCACTCCCTTCCTTTCACAGCACACACAATGCTGCCTTTACATGCCTTGTTTGAACAAAATTCATTATCGTGAACAAATTTGTCTCTGTCTCTCATTAACTGGGGTTATGTCTCTTAACCCACATTACAAGATCAAGTCGATTATTCTGTTAGTCTTCACAACTACAGCAAACAACAGGAGTGGCCTGTCTTGTCTCTCAAATGTTCTGCAGACTGAACTTTGGCAGTCTGGTGTGATGAGCTGCTACAATATGGAGAGATATGTTCTATCTTTCTCCATTTGAGGTTTTTCTCTTGTCTGTTTGATGGGTTATTTTATGCAAATGCAAATGTTTCCTTTGTAATAGACATGTGGAAGTTATGGCAGTTATTCAGAGGGATGACGAATTATCAGCAAAGAATGGTTGAGAAACATGATTTTAAGTCCATAACCTAAAACAAATAGACTCTGCAAAAACTCTGTACCATAAAAAAGAAAAACACAAGGTGTGTGCATGTCCTATAATTGTTCATCAACAAATGATAAAGATAAAGAAATAAAAAATGCGGGTTGACAAATTAGTCCAGAAAAAGCATAGAGGTAAGAGAACTCGTTCAAGTGTAGTTTGTTTTAATTAATCAGATTAAGTAAAATAAACCTCAGCAACAGCCCACCTTATGCTTTCGAGTGGCAGCATCTTATGGGTTCCTGCATTCCGTTAAGCACTTTAGGCTGATCAGCGCCCCAGGAGGCCGATAAGCAGATTAGGCCTGATTAAAGTCATATCAGTGGAATTTGAGCAGGGGACCTGCCAGGACAGACACACTTAGCGCTGTGCCCCTCCCTCCCCGCCCCCTTCACCCTTAAATCCCCCCCCCCCCCCCCCCCCCCCCCGCTTGTTTATGACCCGACCTGGCACCTTTCCAGATGCCATCAGCCCAAGATCACCACCTACTTCACCAATACATACACACACTACAAGACATGCATGTGTGCATGTGCACAGTGAGCATGTGCTTTGACCTCAGGGAATAGTGCAACCAAACTGCTTCTGAGTCACCAGTATAAAACAAGGCTAAACAAGATGTATTGAGTTTTTCTCAGAAGGGTGTCATGCCTCTGGGGCTTAGTACACCCTCTCCCTATATATGCATTAATGCACATGACAGCCTCTTCCTGGAGACCAAACACACCCTGTAACACTTTCACTTTTTGAGCTGGGAGATCAGTTTGAGAGAGAGAGAGAGAGAGAGAGAGAGAGAGAGAGAGAGAGAGAGAGAGAGAGAGAGAGAGAGATTTGATTTTAAAAAAACAATGTTTATTAAGATTTACCAGAGAACATCATGGTCCTCTACAAATGAAATGAAAAAAAACACACACAACAACAACAACAACACAAAACAAAAAAATGACTGAAAAAACGGAGAGAGAGAGAGAGAGAGAGAGAGAGAGACCGTATGGAGGGGTGGTAATAGGTTGGGTGAGAGAGGAGGAGCAGCAGCCAGGGCGAGAGCAATAAACAAATTAGTGAATGATGATTTGTGCCTTTTTTCCCCCCTTGTTCAGAGTAAAAAGGGCGGACGACTGAACGAGAGGTAACAGCAGGTTTCATTTCTGTGCGCGGGGCACAGTAAATCACCATCGTCACCATCCACCGACAGGTTGCTTGATAGGTTGACTGGCTGACTGACTAACTGCTTGTAAAATGAAGTCTCATTAGCATGTTATACAACCACAGAGCCAATGATAGAGAGTGAATTTAAATTCTGACTTAAATGTGATGAAAAGCAGAAATGGACAGTGTTTAGCCATGTTGTGCAACATGTGATGTTTAGTATGGATCAGCCTCTCCGACATCCTCAGCTGGTAGGCTGTGTCCCGTCATAAAAGAGGGCATGCCCACTTGTCTTTTCTTTTACTGGGGGTGGAGACACGTCATTGTGCCAGGCCATGAGAGCTCGTGGAGGATGCTGTTCCCATATCTAAACCACATGCTCCCTGTGCTGTGACAGTCGTCCATACAACAGAGCAGTAAAACCCTGGGGGTGAATTCTTAAGTGCTGCTGGACCATCTGTGGAGGTGGGCCCATAGCGTAGACTGACACAGTGCGTCAGTGTGAGTTTGGCCACTGGGGTTGTCAATGTCAGTCATATTAGCACAATTCTGCATCTGTGTGCATCACTGGATATAGGTTAAGACTATAGACCAAGTCCAAGCCAGACCAGGCTAGAGTGGGACAGATCTGCAGAAACCGGCCATAATTTCCTGGAAGTATAAATAACCCTCCTCGGTGTTTGTGTAACCTCCACAGGCCCCCTCTGACAGGCCAGTCATACACATTATACACATATATTCCAAATGCAGCTGAGACATTCCTACACACACACACACACAGACACACAGACACACACACACACACACACACACACACACACACACACACACACACACACACACACACACACACACACACACACACACACACACACAGAGTCTCCGGTCCATTTCTCATCCAGTGTGTTCGCCCTGCAGCCTGTTATCCTGACCCCAGGAGAGAACGGGTCGGGTGTGGGGCCAGCGGAGGTGTTTCTGATGAACTGGGTGCTTGGTCTGTACAGACACTCTGAGTGATGTTACGATGTTGGCCTCAAGAAGGACGAGGTTGGGAAAAATTAGGGGAACGTGATAGCGCAGAGAAAAACGTCTCCGCGGTGACTTTTGGAGTTAAAAATCTGTCTCTGTCCTCCTGACACCTCAAAGATTGATGGTTGTTTACATCTGTCAGTCTCTGGCCTCTCTGTTCAGACCTAAAATTTCAAATTATGAAAAAAAATTATAATAATCCTGATTGTTTCTGGAGACAGCCAAGACTGGCCCCAGTTGATACCCAGGATCAGTTTGCATCTCAAATGCAACTTGACTTATGAATATTTATGAATAGCAGGTTAGTATCATTTACCTATGGATTAAACAGCACCTGTATCCCACTTATGATCTCATCGCTCAAGATGCATTTTAGTGCCAATAGCCACAGCTTCTCCAGCCCCCCCACCCTTCCGGCAGTTTGCCACGACAGCGCTGCTGTTTGTGCCTTAGTTTGAGCCGAGTAAAAGCGATGGCTGTGCGAGGATTGTTTGACAACTGTTTAGAGGAGTCCGTGGAGCTCATTAGAAGGATAGATAGCCAGCCTGGTGGCTAGGACAGGAGAGACAGATAAATGGCAAGAAAGATAGGATGATAACAGAGATAAAAGAGGGGGAGACAGAGAGGGAGAGACGGGCATACAGTAGGAGTAGGGACAGTCAGTGTATGTGGTACAAGTAAACCCACTGTCATCCGCTATGTGGGAAGTAGGAAACCTTGTATACATGGGGAAGGGATGTGAGGTAAGACAGCACTGTTTTCCAATGGGTAACCTGCAGGTCAATCATTCTGAGTATTAATTAGGAATCAGAGGCCACATACCCCGTAGCTTTACTATCTACACCCTCTGGCACAACCTCACACACTTGCCACCCCCCCCCCCACCCCCGTTCTGCCAGTGACCTGCAATTGACCATTTGAACCCTAATCTTGAGGTCAGTTGGGGTCCCACACTCCAGGGTCAGGGACTGGTCACTGTGCACCACCCTGAACACTTTTGTCTCACTACCAATGCTCTTTATTACCCTGATTTATGTAATTATCGGGCGGAGGGAAACTGAAGTTTAAAAAGAACCTCTGACGGCAAAACACGCAGCCTGGTTTTCTCCCCAATTTTCTCTATGAAATCTTGTCTGCCATGTCCCGGGACCACAAACATACTCTCAGAGGGGTCTGAGCATCCCTGTCACCCCCGTGGTTCTGACCATGAAGTCATTTAGCCCACCCTCCTCACACACACACGCCCCACACCACGTTTGGTCTTTAGAAGAATGCAGGAAAGCCATCTGAATCGTTGTGAAGCCTTCAACGTTCAGTGGTAGTGAATTATTTTAATGACCGGGGGCTCTTAGAAAAACAAAGCTCTTAAATCACAAAACTACACAAGACATTGTGAAGGGCTATTTTCATCCAGTTCAAAGCACCATTTGGCTCCCATGAGATGAATCAACATGACAATTTCAACTAAGGGTTAGAATCTTTGATACTTTTGATAAACAAAAGTTTATAAAAAAAGACCAATACCAACAGGTCCAACATGCAGTTGAAATATCAGACATTAAGATAATTCTGCAACACTTGGATTTAAGAATGACAAGAAATAAACTTGGGGGGTTTGGGTTAGAGTTATTTTTTCACACAAAAATACAGTCTTAAAATTTCCCAGAGCTAAATCAACACTCCTCAGAGTCTTGGCAAAAACTTCACAAAGATTTGAGTAAGAAGGCGTGAGAAGAGGTTGAGAGTCTGAAGCCTCAGCCAGGTAAATAATCCCCAGCTATCTTTAGAAAATCAGTCATGCAGACTATTTACTATAGTGTGTAAAACTAATGCTAGGTGATGTTAAAGCCCTCACACACACCAAAAACACTGGCTCTAAACAAAACAGAAGAGTCTTAACATTTTTAATAGGGTGCCTAATGGTTAGCCATAACAGGAGTTCCTTTGACAGTTTACATACTGTATGTCATTTCCTACTGCAATGGCCACAAACTGGATGTTTCAACGTCCTAACCCACACACACACACACACGGAAAGAGAGACTGTATGAATGGGCACACAGATGCACACAAACGCATTGTTCAGTGTAGAGTCTTGCTAACATCCTCTAATCCACGGTCCACAGCGATGCCAGATAACATCTTCATGCCTGCTGTGGACAGCCCACACTTATTACCTGGGATATAATCATCTCCCATCTCTCCTTGCCTCTCCCTCTGGCTACACACAGGAGCACCTGTCAATCAAAGTGGCCACTAATGCACTCCATATGAGACCCAACAAGCAGGGAATTCTGGAAATCCCATATTCTGCCCTTTTATTTACCCTCCTGATAGGTAGACAAATTTCTTTATTGACACGAGTAATGTGGTGATCGGAAGCACAGGAAGGAGGTACTCAGTTTCTATTTTTTAACTGTCAAAACACCGCTTATTTGAAGTGGAGGTGATGGAGCAACAGATAGGGAAGCGTGATGTTATAGATCTGTGGGGTCCGGTTGAGACTTCTTGTTTTGAAATAATTAAATGTGATCCCTCGCGCCCTTGATCCTGGGGGGTAAAGGAACACAAGCAGGTGAAATGAACCACATAATTGAAAAATCCAGAGTGCAATCCAAAACTAAGTGGCCTTCTGAAACCATACCACGGTGGGCACAACAAATTTAATAAATAACTGCTGGGCACTCCAGGGGGTTGGGGGGATGGTGGGCCTCTGCTGTCCCGTCAAAGGGGCCCTATGTTTTCAGGGGTCGCAGAGCGTCCGCCGGGAGCGGAGGTGACACCGAGTGTGTTGTCAAGCGTAAATCCCAATGCAGAAGGCCCTCGCGAGATGGGTGTCCATATATCAAAGGTCTCACTGACTCGGACTGCCATTTGATCTCCGCTCAGGAAATTCAAAATTCCAGGCAGATGAGGGGTGAAACTGAGAGGCCCTTAAGCCCAGCTTGTGCTAGTGATTAGGGGCAGCTGTTTCGATTCACATTTCGAAGGACTTGAACTCTGCAACCTGACACATTTTTACGTGGTTGGCGGGGCTCGGACGGACCGGCGAGGAAAGGCGTTGACCATGGCCGTGGTAGTGGTAGCCTATAAGGCCATGATGGGAAATGAGCAGAGAGATATAACAAAAGGTAAAATCATAAATGACCCCACAGACACAAATAAGTCAGTATTGCAGCATGCAAAAGTTTTTCTTTGCACATTCCTATTAGACACATATACATTAACAAATTACAGTTAATGTCACAGTGAATAAACAAGAATGGTTCAGTGACCTGAAAGTCCAAATTTCATTTGATATAAGATTTAGTTTTATCTTCATGCCTGACCCTAATAAATATACACTATATATTTTGTGGATGCATGATTATTAATATAACCTCCTAGTGTGCTAATGCTTACAATTTAAACAATAAAAACTATGTGTGAGCTTCTCCCCACTGCATTTTAACATGGAGTAACTGGAGTAATTCCAAAGTGACCACAACACCATACTTTGAAACACCTTCTTCTACTAGTGTAAGTCATTAGCCATGGGCTAACGGAAGTAATGACACTACAAGTAGTAGCACTGGTTGAAAGGTCATGAAGTGTGATGGATAAAAAACATAAAGGATGAACAGGATAAATGCAAAAAAAAGAATGAAGTGTTAAAAGACAGGACATTGAGTTAAAGAGAGCGAGGGAGGTGTGCGACAGACACACGGAGAATGAGGGAACAGGCGCAGAGTGGCGCAGGCACATAAACGATTAGTCCCAAACATGAGTTGACAGCTGGATGCTTGACCTTGGCTGGGTGTGAGCACAACAACCCCCAGTGTTCATTTACATCCTTTCCATGCCAAGTCATTTAGACACAATTCTTATTCCAATGAAAAGGAGGAGGAAGAGGAGGGAACCTCAGGTCAACTCTCTCTAAAAGACCTCCAATAATAAGCCAAGTTTAGAGGTGTGGCTTAGAGTGAGGTGCTGTTGGCATTATAGACAACCTTCACACCCCTTGGGGTCCTTTTGGGCAGACTGACACATTCACATTCAGAGTCATATTACGAAGTGTCAATGATGGGCTGCTTAGAGGTGTTAGTGAGGAGAGTCCAGGCCCCCTATTTTTATTGCCATGTAAGTTGGGGGGATGCCCAGCTGATTAGACCATGATCTATCTGCTCTTAAACGGGCTTGGAGGTCATAGAGCTGTTGTGATCTAGGTCAAGGGTGACCCGCTGATATGTCAATCGGTGGATGGCCACATTAACTGACAGACGTACAACATCGTTATGGAAGACCTTGTATATGTCCTGTTCCATTTTCAAGAATTCAGTCAGTACGCCGAAGATTACAGTATAACTTACAAAGAACCCCTAAAACATACTAAATGTATATCAACAGAGAGCAACGTGACACCAATTACAAGTCAATACAAAAGTAATTTTCTCTAAGTGACCTCTTGCTCCTCTTTAACCTTTTGAACTGCACCTACCTGTAGATGATTCTGAACTGACGGTTATCTTATCAGTGAACAACAAGAGGGGCCGCTGACCCCTTGACTTGCTTCAGATACCTAGTAAGTGATTGTTTGAGGACACTTGTCTGAGAAAACCTTCGAGGCCTCTAAGGCTCGTCACTCACAGAGGCCTCAAGGGTAGAACTGCACTCAGGAGTCATACTGATCCTAAGACCTAAAAGGTGTTAAGGGGCAAAACCACTTGTGATTATTCCACACTTGATAATTAACCATTCTTTGTGAAATTAAATGTTTCACATTATATCACACGGTAACACACAGCGTACTGTTCATAATTTGAAAATGAAACATCAACCGGAAAGCAATGAATATCGGTAAGCGACACTTAATTGGATCAGCGCTGTGAACCCTGCTTTGCCATTCACACAAGTGAGAGGGACCCTCTGCCAGGCCTTTCTGTCACCCTTATGTGCTGTGGGCCGTGCCCTGGATTTATGGTAATTTCACACTCCACCACCGCGCAGAGAGCCAGTGATCTGGGCCTAGCATTGGGGTGTTAATTGGCCAACCCCTGCCAATAAGCAAGACAAATAACTCGTGACTGCTTGGGCTTTCCAAAGGTACAGTAGATGACATCCCTCACTTTTCAAAGGTGCCGTTTTATTCCTACGTATGTACACATGTTAGTTTTTGTGCGTGTGCTCGAGTGCGAATGCAGTTGAGCCAGCGTGTGTAGTGCTGGGGGGGTTTCCAAAATTCCAGGAAATGAGAAATGGAGTGTTTCAGGTATTACCACGGCCATACTCCCTTCCCCCTGGGCTGAATTAGACTCACATCTGACTGAGAAGAGCAGAGTGGTGTCTTTGTTTGTGTGTGTGTGTTGGTCAGTCAGCTTGTTCCTGCACCTGTCTGTGTTTCACACTGAAGAGTACATGTGTGGGATGTGGTGTTATTCAAGGGAGCAGAGAGGGAAAAGCAGGAGTTGTGTTTAAGGCTCAGCACCGACATGACGAGTGTGTCAGAGTGATACTACAGATACGACGCGGTGCACAGTGTTCTCTTCACAGAGCAGCGGGTTTCACTTTGGTTTGTACAAGTGCAAAAGCGATTTTCTTTAATAAACCCCTGACTTGATCCTACATGTTGTTTTCCTCCTCGCTCCGCTTTCCCCTCATCCCTCTGCCGTGTCCATTTTCATTACATCCTACATAAACAAGAATAGATAATTTCATGCCAGGAGAAGAAATGTGACCTTCCTTCACTCTGCCAAGATATACAGTGCAACAGTGTGTGTGTGTGTGTGTGTGTGTGTGTGTGTGTGTGTGTGTGTGTGTGTGTGGAGAGGGCTAATATTCCCACACTTTTCATTTGCTTCTTTAGGCTCCACAACAACTTGCAATTGCACCACACTGTGTAACAAATGCATGCAGCACTGCCATACTGTCTATTATGTGAACATTTTTGAGCTTTGATGACCCCAAAATGTTAGCAGCTAACACAGAGCCGCTCATCAAGAAGATTGAGGCCTTATACGCTCGCTCAGCCCAGTCCTGTGGCCCTGATATTGCTCCAACTTTATTGTGTTAGGGCTAATTATTTTTAACGTGCTGCGTTGTAAACTATTACTTTAGGAAGAGCCCGTTCTAATCACCCGTGGGCTTGTTTATATAAACTGGTAAATTGGTTAACGACAGCGAGTCTCCTGCCCTTTTATCCATTTTGTCCGGGCCCAGTCAAAGAGTGTTTGTGCAGTTGCAGTTTGGGCAGTAAATCAAACTCACTGTAGCATTAAAGCATAGCCAAGACTCTGGCTTTTGTTTCCAATTGAGACTATGTATGCGTTTGACCCTGAACGAATGAACCACACTCCACTTCAAAAGAGCTTGCCACTGAAGTTGATTTTACAATCACCAAATGTACATCACTCGATACTCTGGCGGAGCTACAGTTTAACTCAAACAAGCAACACATGTTCGAGTTTGCTTTTTTTCATTTGTATGAATGTTTGTACGTGTGTGTTGTACGTGCGCGCACCCTTATAGGTGTGTGAGTGTATAAGAGAGAGAGAGAGAGAGAGAGAAAGAGTGTGTGTCTGTGTTTTGAGTGGAGAGAGAGGCAGGATCAACTACAACTGAATCTAAAAATGTATCCTTTGTCTCGTGCTGGCAGTCTTGCTGCTTCTCCATTGACTCCAATGTAGCGGTGACAAAAAGAGCCATTGATATAATCTTCGACCATGACAAGCATTAAAGGGCCTAATTCTGCCCGCTTCTGTATTAAGCAACTCTAAAGCTGATTTCAATTGCCAGCTCCTCAGTGGGGGGGCAGCAGGGAAGCAGACAGACAAGGGAGGAAGGAAAGAAGCAAGCAGAATCTAGCTGGCAGGCAGAGTAGAGTACCCACCCTCAGCCCAGAGACTGTAAACTCAGATTAGGGGGTGGATCAAAGCCTGGATTTAATCTGGGCCACTGGGCAAGGGCGGGGATTATGGCACTGTGGCACTGTGTGGCACTCAGGGTTGCCCTCACTTCACACACACTCAAAAATGCTGAACCTATTCATGTGCAAACAGAAATGCATGTGCGCGCATAAACAAACAGACACAGCATAGGCTGCCTCCGATCAAAAAACCAAGGAGGTGATCAGAGTTTAAACCCCAATCCGTCTCTCGGGAATGGCCACAGGCGAAAGGAAGACACGAGGCGACTGTGACACTGAAGGAAGTGGAAGAGTAAAAGGCGAAGGAGGGCTTAGAAATGAATGTTAAGGGTTGACAAAAAGCAAAAATCTCCATAACCTCCACTCTCCGCCCACGACTCCTCGCAACCCCGCAAAACACTCAATTTGCCTCACATACTCTTTCTTACACAATCTTCTTAACACACCATTACACAGTCACACACACCATGAAGTAGAATCACACTACTGTTGTGAGAATAAGGATAAAAGAAAAGTAGTGCGGCTCTACAGAAAAGCCTTACCCAAGTTTTTCCCCCTCAACAAGAACTAAGCATTAATTTTATTATACGTGTGTAATTCTACCCTGCACACCCTCGCTGCCAGTAGGCCTTCCTCATAAACAATTAATCCACCGTAAAGCTCCATCTATGACACTAAAGGGCGTTCACTCTTGCCTTTTCACATATTTTTTGTCAGCCTTTGCTAATCAGTTTTTTTTAACTTGGTTGTAACACTGTGAACGCTGGATAATTTGCCTTTGTGAGCTTAGTGCAATGCATTTGATACGCTGGTTATTTGGCCAAATACAGATCCACCACTAACATAAGCACAGCAATGAATTAAAACACATTTTGTAATATACCTAGCGAATGCCTGAATTCTGTACACTGATCGATACACAACAGGAGTGCGGCTAAGAGACGCCGACATACACTTGTTAATTCAACATTGTAAGTATGGAAAAAAAAAAATGTTTCTCCTTTCAAACATTTTTTGAATTGCTAAGACCTCCCCTTGTTAGAGGTGAACTTCACAAGTTGTTTTGATCGCTGAGTCAGTTTATAATATGCCTTTAGGGTGTATCTGAATTCAGCTTTCCCCGAAATCTACCCACGTACCCCTAAGGCAAAGCTCTGAATGTCTTAAAAGAAGTAATGGGAAGACGTGCCAGTGTAATATAGTGTGCTGACTTTTCTTCAGTCCTCCCAGACTTCTCCCCCTCCTTTTTTTTTTTCTGTCTCTACTCCTCTCTCACACACACACCAACACACAGGGCTTAAATAGTAGCAACGCACACACTCACAAAGTGATTGACTCTCACACATAAAAGCGGACCCTTGCTTTGCTGATTTTACTTGATTAAAGTCGGAGCATTGGGGTCTTGGCTGTGCTCTGTCTGGGACAAAGAGCAATATTTTTGGGGTCCGTTCTCCCTCAAAGACCCTCTTGTCAGGGGAGGCCCAGACAGAGCGCTGGGGGAGCACCGACCAGCTAAAGGCCAAGCCATTTATCATAGTCCACCAAATGAAAGAATCCAAATGTCTCTTTCTTCCTCCCATCTCTTTCTCTCTTCCCATCTCTCCCTTTCAGCCTTCTCTCTCCTTTTTTTTCCCTCTCCACTCTCCTTCGCCTCATCTTCTTCCCTCCCCTTTGTCCAAATCCAGTGGGAGTAGGGTAATAGAAGCTCGCTGGCGTTGCTTGTAACGGAGCAGAGAGTGGTGGAGCTGCTTGGAACTGGGCCCCTCTCACGCTGGGGCCCTGGCGCTTTTTTTGTGTGTCGTGGGGTGATTTGTCAGGCTGCAGTGGCAGAAGTCGAGCCTGTGAGGTTGAAAGGCTATGACCCCAGGAGTGCTGTGTGTGTGTGTGTGTGTGTGTGTGTGTGTGTGTGTGTGTGTGTGTGTGTGTGTGTGTGTGTGTGTTTGTGTGAATTGCTGGAGACCCGCCCGGGGCTCAGGACATAAAAGACCTGAGCCCGAAAGAATGGGCATCCAGGCTGGGACAGGGGACCACAAAGGCCTCATCTGCATATTTCAGGTAGACACACAGTGATAGGAACTGACAGGGGCGTGACAGACTCAATGGTAGTGGGGTTCTGTGGAGGGGTGAGACTCCATGTGTGTGTGTGTGTGTCAGTGAAGATATGGCCACTGATGGGAACGTTTGCCACTTGCCTCTACTCTTCTTGGCCCTGACTGAGAAAAATCAATAACATCTAATCTCTCCCAACATAATAAAAAGCAAAATAGTAAACAATGGCTTTGTTTACCCATCTGCGTGTATGCCCCCTCTGTGCCTTTGTGTTGGCCGTTGGCCTGCATACAAACAGGGCAGAGGGCACGCGCACACACACACACACACACACACACACACACACACACACACACACACACACACACACACACACACACACACACACACACACACACACACACACACACACACACACACACACACACACACACACACACACATACACACAGAGCGGTTGACAGCTGACACACTGGGCAAGCTCCTAGCCATACTTCCCTCTTCCCTCGCCTTTTTCAGCCTCTCCCTTTGTCATTAAAGAAGGAAACACTTTCTCACTTGGTTTGTTTACTGGTTCCCACCTCTCTTTGGGGAGTTAGCAACAGAAACAGAATTCACTCTCAGCTGGCCGCCTGCCTCATCCCTGAACACACCCCACTCCTCCTTCTCTTCCTCTCCTCCTCGCTCTCTCAGCATCCTCACAGCATGGATGAGTAGATTACATATGCTTCCTTTCCGAATGAGTTCACTCGTAAATAATGAATTGATTCATTGTGTGTTTGTACGACTCTCACAGATCTTTTTTTCTGTCTGAGTGTCACAGTGGTGGTTTGTCTCAGAGGAAGAGTTAAGGTAGGGGGCAACATAAGCGCTCAGAGAAAGTGCGCAGGGGCTGCTTTAAAGATGTGCGTTGTGTAAAGCACACGTGTGATGACACACAAGACAAAAGACCACGGTGAGTCAACTCATGAATCCAACAAGTTCTCTGAACTCCTGGAGCATACTGTACGAACCTTCAGCGAAATGCTTGGCTAAGTCATCAAACTCTTCCTCCGTTTCCAAAAAATCAGCAGCATTGGAAGCAGATGCTGCTTTCTATAAATACAGGCCGAGAGGAGCTGGAGGGTGAAAGTTCCCCCGTGCTGTCCTTCAGAATACTATCTGGAAACATTTATGATCCACTGACACAAGATAGAGTCAGAGCACGGGAGTGAGAAATTTGAAATAAAAAATAAAAAGAATAATGAAGGTGTAATGAGCAGGGAGAGAAGTGAGATGGATAATGCACTAAAGCTGAGGCAAACAAAAGGGGAAAATTATTATTATTCGTTTCTCACTCCAGTAGAGGAATGCGTTAGTGCTGCCAGGCTCTACCAAAGGCTAAGTGACTGTGACCCTGCCAGTTCTCGGTCTAAGGTCGCAAACTGCTGTGCAGCACAGAGTGTGTGACAGGGCCTGGATGTACTCAGGGAATGGGCTGCAGCCAAGGCTAAAGTCGATGCAATTATGGAGCAATTACTGCAATGATCTCCAATGAAACCTGCGATGGCATTGTTAAGGCAGGAACAAAAGGATGGACACTTCCAATTGTTCCACAGAATGTAGTCAGGATAGACACAGGATAAGAAGAAGGGGGGAAGGCACGGGGAGGTAGGATGGGAGAAAGAGGGGGACAGAGTGGGGAAGACGGACTTGCTGTTCAGAAGGTGAAAGAGCTGTGATCTGGTCTTGAATCTGTTGTAGTCGGTGTCTGTGAGTGTGCATGGGTAACTAGGCAGAGAACGACTTTGATACAGTGTTTAGGGAAGGGACAGAAGGATCGAGAAAAGGGAGAAGGGCGGTGGGGGGTTGGGGGTTATTGGAAGATGAATGGCCTGTAAGATAAATGCATTTAGGCCAGAGCAGGCCGACCCCCACTCTATACTGCCCCACTACCATGACATCAGAACAGAAGGGGAAAACATCTCCTCTTTGTGGAAGAGCCTAATTTAATTTGTACCTTCCAACGAGGGGTAAATATGTTTGAACTGTCTCGCTGAGCCCGCGGTGGCCCGATCAGGTTCTCACGGGAAACTGCTCTGAGCAGGATATCAAGCCCGCTGCATCACAACTTCACTTTCTAAACTAATCTAATTTCTGGGCTCTTCTTTTCTTTCACTCCCCTCCCTCGCTCCATCTGTTCCTGTGCTCCTCTCCTCTCGCGAGGCCGTCACTCCCTGCTGTCCATGCTTCGTGTCATTCTGGCTCCCGGCATTCCCCGGGGACGATCCCTGTGACCTTCTCCCTGTCTTACTGGAATTTGACGTCAAAAGGTCTTGTTGCTAAGAATGGAGTTTTGTTTAGTAACAAATATGACCCTTTGCCTTTGCTTCTACTCGCTCCCGCGTTCACTCTCTCTCACTCTGACTTTGTAACTTGTTTATTAACTCTCACACTCTTTCCCTCGTTTTCCCTCTCTTCTTCTCTTGCATCAATGGATCTTCCGTTCTCTCCCTCTCTGCCCCCTGGTCTCGTCTCTCCCTGGCCATCTCATGTATTATTTCAGTCTACAGGGGCTCAGGGTGGAAATGAAATATGGCGGCCAAGCCTCAACGGGCATGCTCATATTCTGTGTAATTACCTCAGGCTGAGGACCAGGGCTCAGCTCAGTATCTATAAATCTGTGCCTCTCACTGGCCCCAGCCGCCTTTTGAAACTTTACCCTGCCGACGCATCGTGGTGAGACTCTGACCCATGACCTTTCACACCGCTAGGGCTGCTGGGAGTGACCTGTGACCCTGCGTTGGGCTCTCTCAGAGTCTGCTCAGTCTGACCCCTCCGAGCCTCGTGACCTCCCAAGTCACAGCTGTGCCTGATCTGTCCTTAGGGGCCGGAAAGGAACACGTCAAATGTTTTTTTTCTTTCTCTTCTGGTGCTGGCGTGTGTGGGTGTGCATGTGTGTGCTGATGTGTCCGGATGGATGTGGGGTGTTTGTGTGTAACTGTGTTTGTGTATGTGTATCTGTATGTAAAGCCTCGCATATCCTCGTCTCTTCCCTCTGCCAGGACCCTCACATGGGAGTGTATACATAGAGATAGGTGGGTAGCTAAAACAACGTGTCTCTTACAGCAAGGGCCACGGACATGTAGACAGGGTCAGACAATCTATCAATCACGCACACAAAGGTCATGGACTCCTAATGGAAGTATGTCTGTACGTAATGCTAATGTCATCTGTTAAAAACATATAGTCATAGATGATTTATCGCAATGTATTGATCCGTTAAAATACATCCAATACACAATTGTGGAGATTACCTCTCTCATGTAGACATGTGAAAGCA
This sequence comes from Scophthalmus maximus, assembly GCF_022379125.1. Classification (NCBI taxonomy): domain Eukaryota; kingdom Metazoa; phylum Chordata; class Actinopteri; order Pleuronectiformes; family Scophthalmidae; genus Scophthalmus; species Scophthalmus maximus. Next base: position 15,465,057 of record NC_061533.1, on the reverse strand, counting down.
CTGAGATTTAATGGCACACATGGGTACAGGTCATGTCTGGTATTATTAGAAGTGTTTCGAGTCTGACATCAATACCTGGTGTAGCACCTTGTTAGCCTCTGTTCTTATCCTCCGCTATCTCATCCTCTATTTTAATTTTTAGCTCTCTTTTCTAATCAGATGGGATATGGAATCGAATTCTATAACCACCTTTCTCTTCGACTTTTTCTTTTCTTTTGTAAGTAAGTCATATGTCTGCCCTCACACCCATCTCTGCTCACAACCTTCCTTCGACCTCCTCCTTCCGTATGCCTCTTCCTGCCAGCTTCAATGACAGCAGAGGAGCACATGCTATACTAAAGTGGGGTCTTCTCTCCTTCCGAAACACTTCTTCTTCATCCAAAATGGACCCAGTCTGACTAAAGAAGCGCCTTTCCATCCATTTGTAACTTCCCATTCCTGTGTCCACGCTCGCTGTGTGCACTCTCCCCCATTGGCCTTCAGAGCCCCGTGTCCGACCAGAGCGGGGCCTCTGTGACCTGCAGCTGTGTTTACTGTCAACACAGACCAGTGTTAGGACAGCTGGGAGAACAAGAGAAGGCCAGACAGTAAAGAGCATGAGTGCACATAGGCCGGGCAGCACATGCACACCCAAAAAACCCACACAAAAGCCAAACGTGCACTTGAACTAAACCTAACCCGAACCCTAAATAAACTGCACAAACAAATATATGCTGGATTATATTTTGAGGTTTACATACTCAAATTAATGAGCAATCTCCGTTTCATGAATATTTACAAGAACCCAAAGGCTCTCATTAATCAGTGTTTGTGTGCACGTGTGACAGCATGGCGTCACTGGTACCTTTTCCTGTTTGCCTTTCTGTTTTATGGGGGTGTTGAAAGCATCACGGCTCTGGAGGAACACCTTCGGAAGGTTATGTCCTGCTCCCATACCCTCAACTCAGCAGAATGAACGTGGGCGCCTGCTCATGCTTGTTTGTGTGGGGGGCTCATGGAACTGCCCGTAGTTATGTGTGGAAAAGTGTGCAGCTCACACCACTCCTTCTTCTACCCCCCACACACACACAAAACATAGTGATACAGAGCAGTGACAAAATGTTACACACTCAAATATCCTCTTGCACTTATTATGTTTCCCCCTCTCTTCCTGTACGCCCGCTGATTCAGTGGGACAGACCCTGGTTCACACACTCTGCATCCTGTCCTGCACTGACACACCATCACAAACTCTCTCTCACTCACACTCACACACACACACACACACACACACACACACACAGACTTCATACCAATGTTTTAATACATTTCCCTGGGATTTAAGCTTCCACTGGAGCCTGCAAACCCCACCATAGTTGTGGTGCGACTCTCCCCATGGGTCCTGTCAAGCCTGGGAGAGAGGAAGCTCCACCAGTTTGCATCACGGGGGAAAGTCCCATCACTGGCATCAGATGCCATATCTTTTCATCACAAATGACCTTTTAACCGGCCACATGGATGGCGCCGTTAATGATCTTACTAATGATGATGAAAAAACCCCCCAAACAATAAAAAGATATTCCCATGAATGGCGCAAAGCGGTTACTGCTTGCTGGCAGTAGTGAGTCAGTACATTTCTCCTGATAGGGCAGCTAGTCGTCCTCATCCGTATCATCTATCTTTGTGACCAACTCTATCAGAGCGACGTCCTCCACTACTAAAAAGGTATTGACACTTCCTCATTGCTATTGACATAGCTTAACAGGTGTCAACGAGAGCATCCTGAGAGGATATTGACATCCCGCTTTTAGTTTCATTGACGCGTTGTCGCATATATGCTGATATGCACCGCCGCACTCTTTTCACTGTTCACCACAGACCAAGTTGGTAGCAGACAACCATAGATGAGTGAACATACATGCAACCTCATCACCTGCAAGCCAGGCTTGTTGTTTCACTTCCTCTCCTTTTCTATGCATCGATGCTCTCTCTATATCTTCCCCTATGGTATGGTTTCCATGGAAACAGAGCTTGCAGAAAAATAAAAAAAAAACTGTATCAAGAGTGAGTGAGTTATTTTCTTCTTCCAATTTCTCTTTCGTGCTCTCGCTCCCTGTCTCTCCCCCCTCTCCCGTTCACTGAAAGTCAAGCAGTGTGTGGAGCGATCAATATCATTAATCAACACAACTCAACACCACTCAGCTCTGCGGGGAGAGATGAAGAGGCACGGGGGAATGTCAACATGCCGGCCTGGAGTAGTCTTAACCAATGATACATATCACACATCACATGGATGAGAGCAGGGGCGAGGAAGGAGAGACAGAGAGGGACTGGAGGGACAGACAGAGGGAGACAGATAACTGAGGAATGGAAGTGTGTTTTCTAGGTAGAGATGGAAAGGATGGCGCGCAAGCGGGCGAGCAAAAGAAAAGAGAGATGGAGGTGGAGAGATAGAGGAGTTATTACTTGGTTGTCACCTACAGTCTAAAATCCCATATGACATCAGCAGTGAAGTGGTGACAGAGGTGGAACGTTCATTTATCTGACTCGCTCTGAGATACGAGTACAGTCAATAAGTACAGTCACTATTACACCATCTACTGGGGCTGCGAGCAGCAGCTGAAACAATACCCTCCCATCACTGTCCATTGATCAAAACACTGCTCATTGGTCAGAGCCGAACCTGAACTAGAAGAATAATGCAACTGTGCATTTTGTGATGGCTGTCATTTTTCAACTGCAGCTTTTTCAGTCATACAAGCCAGACTCTTGAAGATTCAATATACAATTACAGTTTACCGTGTCAGACATGTAATCCGGCGGGTGATGGACGTTACATGACACAGGCAGCCAACCAAACTTCCGTTTTCATATTTCTAAATAGGGCTGCAAGTAGAAGTTATTCACCATTATACAACATAATGTCATAAGTTTACATTTATATTGGTTATCTTGTCTGGCTAAAATTTAAACTATCCATTTTTTCAAACTATTCGACTCAGCTTTTGATCCACCAAATCAATACATAACTTTTTTCAACTAATGCCTGATTTCTGTCATACTACATATAACAGCCAGCTCTTTTATATTGCTGACCCAATACCCTGTGTAAATAATATATACATGTAATTATTAAACTTGATTGCCTGTAACATAAGAAGTACTGCATGTATCTAGTAAAAAAAAAATCATTTTAACTTTTTTAAAATAGAACTTCTAGAACCACAAGCGACGCAGGGCTCCAATGTACCATCATGATGCACTTCTTTCTAATTCAGACATTAATAAACTTTTTTTCTATTCGACAAACAAGTGTACCGCAGCACATTTTCCTCATATCTGTCCCTGTTGTATGCTCCGGGGCATACCGCTTTCATAGCTCACTCGATTTTTGAAACAATAGTACCTGTAGTATGGGGTGGGGGAGGGGGCCTATATTTTTTTAAATGATAATGTCACAGTTCAGGGTTTTATTTTATATGAAGTTTAAAGCATCTACATACTGCTAAAACTTGATGTAGACTTTGATTATTTTTCAAAAGGAGGGAAACTTGGGGAAAGTATCTAACATCATGGGGAATTACATTCCTCCATATTCTTAACGTTTGAGATTTGAAAGTTAGGGAAATGAAAAGACCATATTTTCCCGGTAAACCCAAGTCCTGCCTCACAGAGTCATCTTATAATGATGGGAGAATTACAGCGGCAGACTCAGGCATACAGGTGAAGAAACTTAAGAGAGCTTGCTTTTAGTCGTCAGCTTTTATATTAGCTTTCTCTTGCAGCCTGTTTAACTGATGAGTTTCCATAATAAACACAGTAAGAAGAAAGGAAGTGATATAAGGAAGGCTGGGTATCGTTCAAACATTATTGCCAAGGGTACTGACACCTTGAATTTGATACCGAAAAAAAAATGAAGGTTCAAATCTTTCTTTATATTTTGAAGCTCTTCAGATTTTAACACAATCAAAGAATTTGTATTACATAAAAAACAACATAAACCTGCCACATGCATACTGGCTCACTGACTGTAATGAGATTTACACCTAAGGTATTGTAATTCAGTAACAAATGGCACAGCCTTTACCAATACTTGATAGTATCTATGCAATTTGTTCAGTGACATCATAGTATCAAGGGTCGCTATACCCAATCCCTATATATTAGTTACTGATATTGACTGATATATTAGTTTTGATATTGACAGATTCATCTGTATGCTGTATTCAGTCATGAAAGCATTGTCCATCCACACAGTCAATACAACAAGGGATCACTGTAATGTGATCCCTTGCTCATTACAGTTCAATGTATATCTACCTCTCTTAACGTTTCCTCCCTCTCTGGGTGGAGGAGATATAACTGCTGTGGAGTTGACAGCAGTCGTGGTCTTGTACTGTGGGCCGCGGTGGGAGGGGAGTGGGAGGCTCGATGTAACACGTCAGCCATGCAGTTGGCAGCTCAACTTAGCGCTGGCCTAGAGTTGAGCTGGACGATTCCAACTACTTTGAGGTAAAAGTAGACTTTCTCTTCAGTCACACAGTGGCTCGAAACCAAGAGTGACTCCATCTCATTTACTTTTTCCTTTCTGGCTCATTAGTTATATTCGAATATCCACACTTAGTTCAGGAAAACACCAGGAACGGTTCATGTTAAATGTTAAAATCAACAATTATCGAAATCAGAAAACTCTTTTTTTGAGTAGTAAACTACTATATGAACAAATAGTTTTGAATGATTCCCTTGCTTGTAACCTCTTAGAGGGTAAAGCCCAGAGTGTAATGTCAGCATTGCCGAGTGAATCGCTGGCTCGTCAGCTCAAAGCCGAGCATTCAGATCTGTGGGATTGGGCCGTGCGTGGTACACATGCTCCAAGGGAGCATAGCACACCCAGGCAGATTTAGAGACTTGTTTGTTTATTTCCTCTAGGTGCGCGAGACAGAATGCTTTTCCCGCATTAATATTCAGCATCAACTCATACACAACAAGGAAAGGAGAGGGAGAGAGATTGAGGTTTGGAGGCGGACCTCCTTGTGCTGCCGCTGCTCCGTGAGGAGGCAGATTATTTAAAGACTGATTGAGACGCCAACGTCAGACGGATTGGGAGCGTGAAGGCAATCAGCGAACAGATAAGGAGCTGTTACCTGAAGACGCAGCACTGTGCTGGCTGGTTGGGTAGTCCTCCCTGCACTGTCTGATAACAGCCTACTTTTAATGACCAGTGAAAGCTGGCAGGAGACGGACACTAAACAGATCAACCTCTCCTCCCCTCCGGCTGCGCCTGGCTCCGCTCACTAGATATACTAACCCCCTCCTCTCATTCCATCCATCCGTTCATCCATCCATCCATCCATCCTCCTGCAGTCTATCTCGCCATCCTGCCATTCCACCATCCACCTATCCCTCAAGCAATGCTCGAAGCAGTACTACTGTACCAGCATACACTGCAGCCAAGAGGCATAATGCATGTAAATACAAGAATGCATGTCGATGTGCACAGATATCCACATGCAGGATGAGACCATTCACGTGGAAACAATGCTCATTTCCATTGAGATGCTCCCTTTTATTAGACTTTAAGAATTCATAAAGCAAGATAAACACACATACAAAATTCACACAAAAGCATTCTCCCAAAACCTCTTCACTTTAAAAGGTAGGCACTTCTTGTGCTTGCTCTGTCTTGGTGGATTACAATTAGCCAGGGATTCTCCTTCAGGGCATAAATGTGTTGCTTTCAGATACAGGGATCCATTTGACTCTAATGTAATTATTGTACGGAGGCTCCCGGTGCCCTCGTCAGCCACAGATTAAGGGCGCTCTCGCCCACCACTTGCTCTCACCTTTGGCTCCTCAGCTGAAACCATGCTAAACACTTTTACTCATTCTCCCTCTCCCTCTCTCTGTCTCTCTTTTCAAGCTCTCTCCAATAAAATAACCCTCCCCGACGCCTCTGCCTTTGTCTATTTGCTCTCAGCCTCCAGGCCAAGTAAGCTGATAGGCTGACAGGGGTCAGCTGGCTCTGAGTGACTGGCTTAATGGGCAAGGCCAGAGCCTCTGCCTGGGAGCCAATGAGCAACGGCAGCCTGGCCTGTACCCCCCTGTTGACCTCCGCTAGACCACAGCAACGGTGACGTGCCTCTGCAAACACAGCCTGGGGTGGAAACACCGGGGAGCTGCCAACAGAGGTCCCCCACACACATATTGATGTACAACGTGCATCAGTCACATGCAAAATCTCTCTCTCACACTCACTCACACACACACACACACACACACACACACACACACACACACACACACACACACACACACACACACACACACACACACACACACACACACACACACACACACACACACACACACACAAACACACACACAATGAGATTATACATCTGGCTGCCAAGTGAGGATCCCTCACATCTTTGCCACCTTTTCTCTGTGCCTTTATCCCTCTCTCTCCTTCTTTCATTCCCTCTGTCTTTTTTTTTCTTTCTCTGCCCATCGCCCCCTCATCCTAACTCTGTCTTTGTGAAATACAGTTCTTGACATCAAAGTGGCACAATATTAATCCGACCACAAGTATCTGCTGCGAATGTAGGGATCAAGAACCAGGTCGAGGATAGGTGGAGGGAGGGATGGGGGGGGGGGGGGGGGGGGGGGGGGGGGGGGGGGGGGGGGGCGCTGCTGCTGACTGACAGAAAGACAGAGGAAGGGAAAATGGATGGGGGATGTACAGCAGCACATATTTTAGCCTGAGTGGGAAGCACCTACACAACAATTATGGTTCGCTAATCTCCGAGTATAATACAGGTCTCATACACTACGGCTTTCTGCCTCGCAATTAGCATAATCGTACATCATACCACCATAGACCTGCGTTAAACACATGATTTCTGAAATAATGGACCAAATGCTCAAACAGACGACGTGTAAACATGAAAAAGGAGAAAAAAACAATGATTTGTCTGATCGCATCTAATTTCAAAATGCGTCAATCTTATGAAATGTTGTCCAGTGTCTTAAACTTTGTTCTGTCACTTTGTGGGTCAGAATGATGATATTCCTCTGCGTAGCATCATGGATTTTGATCTGGATTCCCAACAGCTTGAGTGTTCAATCGGCGCAGTCATCCTCAATTTATGTGAGATAAAGAGCACAGAGAAAGGTAATGGTAAAAACATTTAGTCAACACATTTCAGGAAAACGTCATACGTGAATTTTCCAGAGATTTCAGTTCACATATGACGAACGCAGCGGCAGATTGAGTCAGATGAGTTCACACCAAAGGGAAATTTCCCAGGGCATTCTGTGGCGTCTGTGTAGAGTCTGCATGAGGCAGGCCCACTGTTGTTAAATTCCCAGAGATTTTCATGCTGTATTCTCACATATGCTCCCTTGGACATTTTCAAGTAATTCTAATCAATGCGTCAATGCGTTATAACAAGTTAGATACGTGGCAATTGAAAGTGCAACCACATTCTAGCCAGCATTCCCATCCATTTATGATTTGCATGAGTCGTCCGTTAACGCTGACGTTCATTAAACTAAACATCAAGTAATACCACACTTAACCCCAGGGAAAACACATGGTTGGCAAGAGTGTAGACTGAGGCATTACGGTGAGTGTCAGTGAACATCTGAACCTCCCACTTTCTCTCGTCAGGTCTGACCTTGTGTAAATACTGGAGGACGGGTAATGCACCTCAGATGTGGTCTAATTGCCTTGTGTGTGTGGCTGTGTGCGCGAGTGTGTGTTTCCCGTTTAGCAAGTGGCGGGTCGGACACCAACAGGCGCTAATCTGTACAAACCAGCACTGAGGTGATGAGGGTTGAGCACTGCAATGCACACACACGGTACAGATGGGCAATAAAACGATCTTGTATATTTATTTATTTATGGGAAGGGCATGGCAGAAATATTTTTTAATCAGAATAACAATTCGGTGAAACCGGGTCTTCAGTTTGCAGAGGTCAGTACAAAAATTATTTCATTAAAGCATCATAAAGCATTTCAAATTAATTATTTGGCTGAATATCTTCATGCTGTTTGGACTCTAAGAATACATTCAAAACATTTAGCAATAAGAAATAAATTAAATTAATGAATTAAATTTAAAATATATTCCTGCTTCATTCAACATTGAGGTGGTTCACACAGGTTTATTTGATTCTGAAAAGTAATTACTTCATTGAACATTTTTCAAATTTGAGAAATTTCAAGAGGAAAAAAAAGTTTAAATAAAGGTTACAGCATAGCACTGTCATAAATCGTAAATCACCAAATCTTCAGAACCTTGTCTGAATAATAAATTATCATAAATTGAGTGTGCTTTTATTTCATATTTCATACATTCAGTACTGTTGTCAGTACAACTTTCTCTCACCAAACTGAAGTGGTAGCATGTAACTTGTCACCTGCATAAAACTCCCTCTGTCCTGAAGTGATCCAAACTGGGCCTCTTATCCACACAAGCACAATTGATAAAACAAATACACCTCATCGAGTCACGGGGAAGCTAAACAAAATTAGCTGCTCTTGTTGGAATTGCTGCACGAGCTTAGTTGGATCCATAATAAGTTTACACACCGTGGTGCCAGTGTAGCTGCAATGCATTAAAACCTAAACACAAAACCAAAAGCACAAATAAATCCCTTGTAAGGTAAATAACCAAGTATGATAGAATGGACCAGACTAAATATTCAACAGGGTAAATAATGCTCGAGCAGTACTTAGTTAAAAAAGAAAAAACAAAAGAAATCATGTGTTTTCTATTATAGATGTGATGCGCAACCATAGGGTAGGTTTTTTGTATTTGTTTAGTAAAGATCATGCCTGCTTTAGCACCAACGTGCCAGGTTTGTGTTTGCGTATCATATTGTGTTTGCATACTGAGGATGTTTCCCATCTGCTCACAAAAAAAATGTTGCTCAGATCCATGTCAGAGCTATGGCTTAAGAGGAAAAGACGAAATTATGAAATCACAAACACTGAACTCACAGTCTGTGTCAAGCACGAAAAGAAAAGTAGTGGGCTGTGTCTTGATGACGTCAAGGCGTGGGATGCTCCTCATGATCGCCAGCAGGCGCCGCGACCACTCAAAACGGAAAAACACGCAGCAAAACAATACAAAAGCACATTGGGCACACACACACACACACACACACACACACACACACACACACACACACACACACACACACACACACACACACACACACACACACACACACACACACACACACACACACACACACACACACAAATCTACAAGCTAATGATTGCTGCTCTTTTTAATATGGGGACACTGTTCTTAGTTAGTTCTTAGAACTGAACCGGTCATAAAAAGAGAGAAAGAGATTTGTCTCTTTTACCCTTCTCGGGGTGCAAAGAAGGCAATGACATAAACAATATAAAGGACAACACTTTGGGGTTTGTAGCACGGTTTATGGCATGTCAGAAACAGAGAGGGGTGTACTCCGTGGCTTGTATACATGAGTATCTCATAACGCAGCCCTGCGCTATAAATTTCTGCAAGAGAAAAGTTATGGACTGGGCTCATGAGTGCATGGTTAAATGTGGCCGTATCAAATGCATGGGAAGACATTCCCCAGCAAGAAATGTGACACAACAGGAAATGGCTTAACGGATTTTTTTTTCTTCTGGACGAGAGGGGCCAATAACTGTCACTTTGCTTTAGGCCCACGGACTCTCAGCTCCCTGTGTCTGGTCAGTCATTTCTAGAGGGAAACTTCTGTATTAAAATTCCATTCTGCAAGGCCTGGTCCGGTGTTCTGACAGCAAACAGGTCCCCAAAGAGCCCCACCCTGTGAGTGTGAGGCAAGAGGTGTACAGGGCAGGGAGTATGAGGTATCCTAAAAGTCGCTCTGAGTTTTTGGTGAAAGGTAAAAGGTCAGTTAGGTTTGTGGGGGTCGCGTCCCTCAGCTCTTTCTGGCCCCCTTTACTGGTTTTGGCATATATTAGGCTTTATGCTGTACACTTAATCTTTATTGGGATTTACAATATGAACTGACCCAGACAGAATATCAGCACAGGGGAATGGAATACTGTTCCCTTCCCTTTTCACCACTACCAACAACTCTCCCTACTGTTTATACTGTGAAATTAATACACGCAAACGGGATATAATGAAAAAATTGTGGAAATAACACTAAAAACATATAAGTGAAATGAACTCAAATCAGCATAAACCTGAACAAGCAAAAACAAAAACACTGCTATGCTTGCACATACTGTATCATGGATTAAGGTTACTGTTAAATATAATTTTTCCTTTGTTTCGTCAGCCAGAAATCTCAATTGTCCTAATTTTTGTTCGTATAAAAGCGTGAAAAGCAATAATATGAAAAGGCAAAGTGAGGGAAAAACAAACACCGTGGCTGAGAAGCAGGCGGAAGCCAGTAAAGCCTGGTGACCGGGGTCAACTCTCTCAGATACACATCACTGAGAGGAGCTATAAAAGTTCAAGAGGAGGTGTCTCTGTCGATCCAGAGAAAATAAACCCAAGCCTGACTATACAAGGACATCAGCACAGAACACACACACAGGCACGCACACACGCGCACACAGACACAGCCTGAGCAACAAAAACAAGCAACAAGGACAAAATCTACATCCATCATTCAGGGGCAGATACAGTACGTCTTACATGGAGGAACACAACACAATTCGCCCATATATGTTTGCATTCGCGCAGATTTTCCGACACATGTACACACACACGCGCACACACACTGACATTGCAACTTTCACATGCTGTAGAAGGGATGGTGATGATGCACTGGAATTTCAGCGCATGAGGTATCCATATCCTCCTGCATGTTCCTGAGATCATAAGCCATGGTAAGAGGTTGACCAGACATTACTTCTCATTGGTCTACGGGGGACAGATGAGTGCACCTCATGCAACGCACACCAAAAAGCACACTCATGCTCATAAACATTAAAAAAACATACAGCCGTGTCCTTATAGTAAAACTGCAGGGACTCCCCCGTGCAGCCAGCATAAATAACAAACAACACAGGCTGTTTATCATCACTTATTGGTGTATGTACATGCCGGTGTTTGCCGGAACATGATTGGTCGGTGCATTCATCAATCTGATAGTGATCAGTCCCATATAGGGGAGATTAATCATTAGCTCTGCAGGGGCAAATGCATGGCACGGCAGATAGTGATTATTGATGGGTTAATCCTAACTCCATGGCTTTGCATTCAGGCAACAGCCTCAGGGTCTATCATGCCACGAAAAAAAAAAGGATCGCTTTCGTATTAAGGCATTAGGATATGTTGGTAATATGCAGAGTAGTAATGCTGCAGTGGGAAAATTAGGCCCATTATAGTTAATGCACCATATTCGTATCAATATATCAGTGCAGTTACCTTAAGCAGACAAGGCATCTGCAATTTTCAATAGTAGGATTAACAAATTTCCTGGTTCAGTGTATTATGACAGTGTCACCGATGGAAAACTAAAATCCTATCACCATCCTCTTAGTTTTTTTTTCATTTAATCTTTTTCTCTTTCCACCTTTCCTTTTCTCTCTCTCTTTCTTTCTCTCTCCTGCAAGTGATGTTTTGCAGAAGTGCTTTTAAAAGCCCCAGAGGGTAAATAGTGCTCGAAAAGTAAACAGAAATGAGCTGACCTTGCCAGAGTTTTGGCTCTTGACAGCAGAGCTGCTTTAAGACTTCAAGCAGCAAGGGTCACAACTATAAACAAATCCATTCCAACGCCAGCGATACATACACACAGAGAGAAAGCAAACAAGTTCCTGGCAAAGGAACATAATTAATGAAAACTCCAGAGAGAGAGAGAGAATGAAAGAAGAAAGAAAGGAGGATAGAGACGGTGGAAAAAAACCCCCAGAAATGATAAGAAGGGGTGGTCTTCTCATTGCTGAGGAGTACAACTGGTGGGAAGAGCTGCAGACGGAGGCGATGGAGCAATAACGCTGCGGAGAAGAGGGTGAAAAATTCCTCACCAGTATATTTAAAGCCGGATGTGAGTCAACTCACCTGGCATCTGTTTTTGTTTAAGCTCAAAGGGTCAAAGTTCAAGGCTCTGGGGTTCTGAGCTGCAAGGCCCGCATCCAGCAAACCGAGGAACCTCATCATCTTTAACACTATGTGGTTCAACTCACTGTGAGGCCTGAGTCATTTTCATCAGTTCTACATCAGTCCGCACATACGCTCAGTCTAATTCTTACTCACTGTAGTTTCTGGACAATGTTAATCCTAACCCCAACTCTGCTACTGACCACAATCTTTCTGCTCCTCCATGTGTCTGCTCATCCCTTGAGACCCGACCTGGACTCTTTCTTCATCTACTACTGAGGGAGGCAGAAAGAAGAGTCAGCATCCATCCACAGCTCATGACTGATCTTAAGGAATATTTAGCAAGAAACAATACTCACGACCACCAATTAGTCGACAGATAATGAAGTGGGAATATCAACGTAATGCTCTGCAAATCATTTTCTCATTCTTTTATTCCGCCTGAGATAATGTTGTGTACCAATATTACTGCTTTTTCCTTTTTCAATCTCAGATTTAACAAAGAAAAAAAAAAGGACATTTAACAAATAAAACTTGCTTGTGGGGATATATATTAATATTGCTAAGGAATGTAACTGTAACATATGTAAAATTATGCTGGTTTGGCATTTGAATTTTTGGTCTGGGGACACCTTGTTTTGTTCCAAGTAGCGCCATTATTATTTCTAAGCGTTTGGTTATTTGGTGTTTGGTTATTGTTCCACAAGAGTGTGTAGGTCACAAAGTGAGTTTGAAAGCCAGAAATGTCAGCACCTGGCAAAGTAATTGTAGAGGCACTGACAGTGACAAACAACCCTATCAGAACTTTGATGATATATTATGCTACTGTGATTCTATTGGACAGTAAAATGTCATCGCTCTTATAACATTTGTCAGTGTGCACTGTTCTTGGCATCTCATCTCATAGTGGTAGAAAACATGCAGCTACTTCTTCGTCCTCAGACGCACCTCCACCTGTGTTATATCCATAGGGGAATCCTCCGTTTGCAGTCCTGGATGGCCTCGTTTGGGGCAGTCTACAGTGTGTGGATGTGTGTATCCTCAGGGCAGTGTTTGTCATGTCGGAGAATCTTGTTATATACCCCATGTTCCTCAGCCCTGTGATAAGTCATCGTTATGGCTAGCCAACCTGGCAACCCTGTGATAAGGGAGCCATGTTCAATCACTGAGCGAGCTAATATTTCAAATTCGATATTGTTCGCCTGCAGTCGAAGTTCCCTTCCTCCAGCCTATGTGCGCACGCGCACACACACACACACACACACACACACACACACACACACACACACACACACACACACACACACACACACACACACACACACACACACACACACACACACACACACACACACACACACACACACACACACACACACTTTGTCTCTATCTGTTCCTGTCTGCTTTTGCTGCTTCCTCTCATCTATCTGTCGGTCTCTCTGCCGCTGTCATGCCAACTAGACATAACGTCCTTTACTAAGGAGGTGGAAGAGGGATTATTCACCACAAAGAAAGAAAAAAAAAACACTGCTCGAGCTCAACTTTCTAAATGTAAACACATGCTCAGAAATGATTTCATTTTTAACAACCATGATACGGAAGAACTGTTTTTAATTAAACCTTAAAAGGTATGTAGTAGAGAAACATATTCAAAAGTCATTAATGTTGTCAAAGGGTAAAGAAGCAGACAGGACCTCCTTGGGTTTTTTTTGTAATACAAATAAGGTCAAGCAGCTTCCCTCTCTGAACTTATACCGTGAGGATATTTGAGCATGCTCACAGCCCTTGTGTAAACACTCCTACACACAGACCCTCGTCTGTGTAGTGGTCTTGAGGATCCTCTCCACGCAGGCTACCGACCAACCACAGGCTCCAGTTCAGGTGAGGTCTGACCACATTCGACAGGAGAGCAAGAGGGACCCCGGGCATCATCCCATCAATATGGTGTCCTCTAAACTTCTCGTGAGCTCTTTCTCTCTCTCCTTCTAACTCTCATAAAAAAAGGGGGGGGGGGGGGGGGGGGGAAAGCTGATGGGTTTGGTTTGGGAAGGCAACGGCTCCTGCGGCTGTGTTTATACAGCATTAAGAGAAGGCAGTTTAGCAGGTGCATGGTGCTGTAAGTACAACCACAATCCACCGCTAAGAGGATTAAAAGCTAGGATGATATCTTTCTAGTAAATAACGTTTCTCTGCAAAGAAAATACAGCAATAATGGAGCGCTACTCATTCCCCTGGCTTCATCCTCTTTGCATTGGAAGACAAAAACTAAGCGAGAGGGAGGAAGAGAATGAGTTTATACGGACTGGGGAAAAAAAAAACAGGTGTTAAGCCTCTCCAAACTAGCCTGTGTAATGGGGTTCTGTTTGGAGGGTGTGGAGCCAGCGGATAAACAGCGTGCTGGTCGATATATTTGCCTCCTTCTCCTCTATAATCCCAACAGCGTTACCAAAAGAGTGTGCATTATAGGCATCAGACGCGTCTCAAACATATACTAACTTCTCTCGCAGAGCCCCATTCAGGCGCCAGCTAAGCTCCTGCGCTATATCGCTTTCCAAACTGGCAGGGATAGGCTACTCATAGCTAAGTAAATGGAGATGAATCATTGAGAGCTGAATTTCCATCATCTGAATGGGCCCCTAGAAATCACCAAAGGAGCTTCCCGATGTGTGCCAGTGCCACAAAATGCCATTATTTATCCCGATTTTCAGCTGCTGCTTCAAGTTGTGCTGCGTTACAGCTGCCCAGCCACAGCAAAGTGATCTCAGACTCAGTGGTCAATAGAGAGGTTATCTGCCCCTCACAGCACGACTGAGGCAACTCCTATCTTAACAGCAGAACACCTGGCCCGGGTCGAACGTGTATTCAGCCCGGCCTGTGATCCTTCTTGCATCTCTGTCCCTTTTCTCTTCACTTTTAATTTCTCCGTCCCCCCGGGGCAGTGCTCTGTGACTACCTGGGGGTTCCTCTCGTCCTGCCCACTCATGAAGAGAGAAGTGCTGGATGTTTACACCTGCTAGGGCCCACTGAAAGCGTAGGGGTGGAGTTAGTGACCTGCCCACTCTCTCCACCCCTCTCCTCCCTCTCCTAAAGGAAACAATCAGCCCGTTACGAAAGCATCAATGGCTCTCCCAGCTGGAGTTTCCCTTTGGATATTGAGTGCAGACGGGACGCTACGTGTGTGCTTGTGTGTGACCGTGTGTGTATGTGAATGTGCACAACCAGTGTTGTGATGAGCACTGTTCAAAACACACTCCAAGACCCAAGTGGATGGGTGGGGCAGTGGACTCTTTTCCACCTCATATCACACAATGCAGCCAATTCTGTTGCCCGCTGAAGTGGATAAAGGAGGGTAAAGTCCTGGCCTTGAGTGGGTATGAACCCCTAGATCAGTGACCTGGTGGGACAATGGGCCCTCTCACAGGCAGACCCCTTCACTAACCCTCCAACACAGCTAAATTAATCCCCTGAGCCGACAGTCTTACCATTAATACTGAAGCGCTGAGTTAGCCTAATTACGTACAAAGAAAAAGGCATGTTTCAAGTAGCAGGCAACCAGTGGCAGAGCAATACTTAAGTACAATGTTGTTACTGGTGGGATTTGTAATTGCAAAGTTACTCAACAGAGAAGTTCTTCATGGGAAAAACATGCAAATCACTGTCAAACAAGGGCCGCTGTTGTATGTTTGCGAGCCAATGAGAGGCGAGGGCCCTTCAGAAAGACACACCTGGTGTAAATTCACCTGCGGGTGTACTAGTTTGAATCCTATATACTATACCCAGAAATTTGGGATTTGGCATAAAAGGCATATTGAACCAACTTTTTTTTATTGTATCAACAAATTATTTTATTTTTTGGATATATGAGTTCAAATGTATTTAAAACTTGGAAAATGAAATTTAGTTACCAGCAAGGAGTTCTGTTTGAGTTCCTGTGCCACTATAGGCTCAAACATGACAGTATGACACATATGCCACAATATTTTCCCTTTAATTATAGCTGCAGGACTTTATTATGAATACTGAAACAGATAAAGGAAGAGGAAAGTAAAGGGAAAAACATTACAGTTAGAAAAGCAATAATCTCATCAAATCCATGGAGGGCCATTACAAGTCGTCAGAACCTCTGCCGGCAGGGGTATACTGTAGTATGTACCAAGAGATCAGAACTCTTCTTCTCTTGCCAAAGGGAAATATTCAGAACAATTGAACTTTTTTTTGAATAAATTTTTTCCTAAAATGATCGAAGACATGTCCTAAAACCCAAGAGTGGTCTGAGCTCAGTCTGCAAGGAAATGATCACAATGAAAAATGTCACTTTCTAGGCAAGCGCCGCCTCCTTCCAAAAACAGCCGTGTCACATTCTTTAAGTGTTTTGTTTTTCACCCTCACATCAGATCGCTCTGCAGACTGTCAATAAAACAATGAAATAATACTGATATGTAAGGAAGGTCATCATCAAGAGTAGAGGGATGCTATTGGATTCGCTGGCAGTTATTTTTCTGGAGTTTCTGTTTTCTTTGTATAAAATGTACAATTGTTGCAATTAATGTCACAAATTAAAATGACTAACAAAAACATGATTATTTCCTTTATGATGGTTTTATTTGATATAGTACCTATGCATCTCCTTTTAAATCAAAACAATGGCTCAATGACTGGATGGCCTGAAGTGACATGATTCATTAGACGGAACTCATAAAAAAAACGGAAAAATATGAGGTGATCAGCGAGTAAAACTTTGCCCAACCACGTTAACATTCATCAATTATTCTTCCCCTCGGAGACTAGAGCTTATTTCAGATTTGTCTTGTGAAACGGCACAACAAAGTGCGCCCTTTTCTTCCCCTCTCCTGCTCTTAGCCCTCCTCCTTTCTTCTCCTTTACCTTGCAGACTGACACCGCGCAGCTCTTTATACCGGAGGTTTGAAAGGTTCTCTTCCCTCTGAATACAAAACACTACTGCCTCTTGAACTTTTGATGGTGGCTGAAAAGCAAAGGAAAATCAGAAACACCTCTCTATAAAGACATCACAGGCAGGGTTCAGGTGTAGTTCACCTGAACTCCATCCATATTCAAAGGGCTTTGCATCGTCTCTTTCTCCCTCCAGCTAGCTTTCCCTGTCTAGCTATGGTTGCTGAGGACAGAAAGCCCCATTCAAAGGTAGAACTCAAAAAACACACGACAGATCTGTTCAAGGTCCTGGCTGCCTGGAGGTGGGCTGCAAAGGGGGCTTACGCTGGACGAGCTAGCCAACGGCCAGAAGGATCTGCATCCCCGGTGAAATCGTATTAATCAGCACCATGTCTCCTTTCATTCTTAACTGCAGATATAAGAGGACAGCAGATAAAAGAAACATGGATGGACTCTATGGATGGAGTCTTGCCATTCATCAGTGCTTATGAGGCCGAGACGCAAAGCCTACAAGGACAGGATGGTGTTCAAGGGTCTAGGGATAAGCCATTGATTACTGTTTCCCACGTATTTTAATCAGCCCGCACTGACACTCAACCACTGCCAGAGGAGGACACCCCATTGTCTTGGAGATAGAAAACACAGAGTTTAGGGGTCCATATGCCACACTAATTGTTTATTGACTGTTCACAGCAAGGAGGAAGATAATTAGGGTCATTAACTAGTGTAACTAAGCAGACACAAGTTGTCAATTCTCGATCCCACCAGGCTCGTTCTCTCTATTGTAACAAGCTGTGTAGGATAACCGGTGCCTTTCCATGGGAAAACAGCTGGCCGAAAGCGTGGAAACGCTTCCTTTTTTTCCCTGTTTTTATTATTCCTCCGCCATCTCTGTTCTTCCTCCTCCTCTTCATTCCTTTTTTGTTTATTTTTCCTCCTACGGAGCAGGTCATATGCATCCCCTCATCGGCAATCATGCATTCTTTTTCTCCCTTTTTGCCTCTGCTGTACTTCAGATGTTGACAGGGAGACAAACATACGCGCACACAAGCACAACTAAGTTCCGTGTGAACTGTGGGGATGATGACACAAAATGGTACATCCACACTCGCATGGCGATATGGTTCCAGGGGTTAAAGAATACAACTTAAATATTTAAGCGCAATGTGATTTGCCTACACACAAGGGCTCCTTGCAATAAAAAAGGCATTTTAACTTCTCTCATCATCACACTTTTCTGCAGTTTACGTAACAATATGTAAATGTTCTGCGAATGCGGTGACTGTAAATTTGGAAGGAAGAGAAAACTCCATCATCACAACAGCCTTGGACAAACACTTTCTCCCCTTTTAGCCTCATGTCATCTCTTCCAGGACAGGCTGCTCTGATGGCTTGATAACCTTGAGTCATTTGGAGGTCAAGGCACTCATGAAATATCAAGGGACGTGTTTTGGTTTCACAGTACCTCCCTCCCCCTTCTCTGGAGTTCTATATTGTTATTTTAACAATGTTACAATTTCAAAACCAAGTAGACAAGTTAAAAGTTCATGAAATAATTAGTAATGTAATTAATTTAGTCATGACAAGTTCTGTCTTGAGAAACATGGACAAATTAATCTCATAGAGTTGCCAAACTCACGTGAAGCCTGACCAATTTTCATGTGGGAAATTTCCAAAGGAGACTCTCATTCCTTTTGCAAGTAGCTCAGATCAAACACATCAACATTGCGAGTGGACTTCTAGGTTCATGACTTTTGCACCATGCCTCGTTCCTCTTCCAAACACAAGTGACAAGAACTTCCACTTCAAAAGATCATGAAAAATAGTCCTGACACTGACTTTTTTAATAAAACACAGTGTGTTTGGATTTTCACTGGAGGATTCTGTATTAAGCGGGTGTCGAGGAGGTGTTGAAAAGGCTCTGAGGCACACGGGCCTTTGCGAGGACGCCTGTGGGGTCCTGGGACTCCAGAGCATGTGGGCAAAACCATCAGTTACTCCCAGATTTTATCAGGTCACTACAGCAGCTATGTTGGGACTCCCCTGGGACGCACAAACACACAGCTGGCGAAGGCA
The DNA here is from genome assembly GCF_022379125.1 of Scophthalmus maximus. NCBI lineage: Eukaryota > Metazoa > Chordata > Actinopteri > Pleuronectiformes > Scophthalmidae > Scophthalmus > Scophthalmus maximus. The sequence continues at coordinate 15,446,011 of NC_061533.1, read as the reverse complement.
TTAGGGAACAGAATATGAGCCACAACCAGAAGGGATAGGCTACAGGGGATTTTCTCCTTCGTGTCAAGTGTGTGCTAGTGGGCGAGTGAGTGAGAGAGCAAAAGAAGTGAATAGTGTAGTTTGTGTCTGGAGGTATGGTGGCTGTGAGTGTGTGTGCACTCTATCTGTATATTCACCTCTGGATACACGTTCGGCCTGCTTCACTCTGTGCCATGAAACGTCAGCAGGCGGGGAAACATGAGGGAAGCTTAGATGAATGAGTGGAAAGAGAAATGGAAAAAGGAAGCGTACTGTACATAAGCAAGGAAGGGGACCTACAACTGCAGTTATAGGACTTTTGTGAAACAACACAGGAAAGTCCAACTAAAAAAAACAAATAAGGCAACTCTTTTCTTTAAACCCCCCATACCTTCCTCCATTTGTTGGGAAGCTGTGCGACTCTCCAATTTGCATAACAGCAAAAGGCAATCAATGGAAGAGGGGCCCTTTGTTAGGAACTGTCAACGAGGCAGGGGCCGCAAGCCTGGAGCCCCCGTGTCAAAAGTGCTTAGTTGGGGTGCCACTCGGACATGACAGGGCCTCAAGGACAGGGGCGAGGGGTTAAACTGCTAACAACATTAAACGTCACCCTGGTCCTACTTAACTATGAAAGAAATGCAGAGTGGCTTACATCAAGCACTGTCACCAAGCTCGGGTGATATATTACACTTCCCTTACGCAACTCCGTAAAAAAAACTTCATTTTCAATTCATTTCCTGTTACCTTTCCGATCCAGTGAATCTGAATCCAAACTTAACGTTTCATTAAATAAAAGTTTCAAAACCTGAATAAGATGCACATGATTCCAAGATATTTTGGTAATTTCACATAATTAGAGAGGCTTGTATGTAATAAACCCGAACAACATAGTCACGTAGATTAAACCAGTCTCGTGTATCAGCGAGGCAGCTGACAAAATGTTGATGTTTACTATCAATCTGTCGCCCTGTTCTCAGCTTCTTCCTTTTCCTAATCCTTAAATAATGCTACTCTTTCAAAGTTGGCTTTTTCATCCATAATGGATCAATACCATATTTGATTTTGTTTGTTCTGTGCCAAGTGTCAATGTGCACAAGTCAAAGGGAAGCAGCCCTTTGTTTCATCCCGTTAATAAACACTAAAGCATTTAATATTTCATCTCCTCCACCGAAGGGCCTCTGAGACGTCACTGTGTTTAACACCCGGTGTCTGTAAAACTCCTAACACTTTCTCTCTCTTTCCTTCTCTCCCTCTCCCCCTCTCTGTCTTATGGGTTTGTTTGCATCTCAGATGTCTGCGCAGGACTATGTTCTGTAACTTATTTAACAAGGGTTCATTCTCTTGAAAGCAGTTCTACCCGCAGGACCGACCGAGGCTTTGACTCAACTTTGTGAACGTCTATTAATAAATTAACTATTCTGTCACAATCTGAAGGAAAGATTCAATTATTCACAAATTGCAATGCATAATTCCATCAACCATGTTTTAAGCAGGGCTATGAATAATTTTTTTGCCATTTTACTTTGGATAATTAAAGCAGTAAATCTCTTTGTGAGGCACGTAACGGCCTTTACTGACTCTATGGTTCATCTTAGAATGGAAAAGAAAACAATACACATTTTCTGTTATGGTGAGGCCCGCATTAATCAAGAGCTCCAGGTATGAATATGCATGCAAAGATTTAGCAAACATCTCTTATCGGAATATAAATCACTCATTTATTGGCAATCTTTCAGGTGCGGTGGTGGATGGGAACAGGCGGGTGAGAAAAAGGGGTGAAAGAAAGAAATAGAAACATATTAAAAAGGGTGAGGATTGAAGAGGGATGTGGGAGATGGTGGGTGTGAGAGATTTGCAAAGACAAAGGATGTTGAGTTTGAGTGTGTGTGCGTGTGCGTGTGTGTGCGCGCACATGTTAGATAGAGATACGGATAGGGAGATCAGTTTACCACAGCAAGTGTGTCCTCTGGCTCTTTTTCACTCGATTTGGGGATACCACATTAATTTGGGGAAACATGTATCTCTCTCTCTCTCTCTCTCTCTCTCCCCTTCTCGCTTTCTCACACGTCTTCATTCGGTCCCTGCAGATGAAGACTCAGTGTGCTCTCAGCTCCTCTGCCATATGTCTCTGCTGAGACAAAAGTGCCTCTTAGGGTTTTTCTCACAGTATTTTTCGCCAGTCACACGGTTTGCCCCTGGTCGCTGCACTAACCCAATTAACAGGCAGCCTGTGGCTCCCCCTGGTCAGCTAAAGACCCCCCCCAACCCCCCTTCCTCTCTCTCTCTCTCTCACACACACACACACACACTCACACGCACACGCACACACACACACACAAGCGCACTCACACATAAAAGCCCCTCACTGTGCTCTATGCTGCCCCTGCTGACCTCTTTCAACCTTACAAAGATAACAGCTGCTCACCATCCACTTACATTGATATGAACAATGACAACAATGGGCCCAGTAAAACAATGGTAAGCGATAACTGGGAGATAAAGGTGCATGTAGGTACACACTGTGACCCGCCTGGTTAAAAAAAAAAAGAAGGAGACCCCTCTGACCCTGGGGTTTATTTTGACTTATAGGACTGCACATGAAACTCAAAATTCAAAATACAAAAAAAAAAAAATCTAAATAATTGCAGCGTATATGACACAGTGCTGTAAAGAAGATTGTATTTTTCTGTCCACGAATCTTTGCAAAGATTGAAAAAAACAAAAACAAAACAAACCTGAAAGGTCAGGTACGATTACAGCCCCCCTGTGTCCCAGAAGTCAAACAACCACACATTGTGTGACCAACACATCCTAGAGAGGCAACTGACCAGTAAAGAGAGAGAGAGAGAGAGAGAGAAAGAGAAAGAGAGCAAGAATTGCATTGTGAGAGCTAGAGAGAGAGAGAGAGAGAGAGAGAAACTATGAGAAAACAGGATGACTTAGACCACAAACACATCAATCAACCCACTGCCCATCCTCCCTCCTCCCCCTCTACTACTCTGGTGCTCTATCTCTCTGTGTGTAACACACACACACACACACACACACACACACACACACACACACACACACACACACACACACACACACACACACACACACACACACACACACACACACACACACACACACACACACACACACACACACACACACACTTCGGCTGTCTCAATTAACCCATGGTTAATCTTGGACCTCCCGTAGCAACTTCTAAAAGGGATCCGGGTAGAACGGGAGATGGTATCTGCCAGGAAGATTACAGTGCGACAGGCAGATCAAAGAGGGCCGGACTTTGGGCCCCAGCGATTAGCGGTAATTAAATAAAGTATGTCTGTTTAAACTTCATTAGCAGCTGGGCGTTTGCTCCACCAGAGTGGGCACAACTCAACCATCCTTAATTAAAAGATAATCCACAGGATCGCCCCCTAATCTCCTTCCAAAATATGCTCTCCTCTCCCCCCATGACGGAGGTTTTTCAGTCGGCTGCTGCTACAGAGCAGGCCGGTGGGTGGAGGTGAGCACCAAAGCAGCCAACAGTGTGAGTAGCAGCCAGGCGAGTGGGTTGCTCCTCTCTCCCCTCTCTCAACCCCCCGACCTGGAGAGGAGTAGAGAGGAAAAAACCTGCCCCCGATAACATCAATTTAGCATGCTATTATCTCCAATGGTGGAAAACTACACTCCGGCAAAGTCTGACATAAATCTTGGAGAGCTGGGGGGACATTGAATATGCATGAGCTGAAACAGATATGACACTGCTGGCACATTAATATTCTTGTCACTGGAGGTTTTCAAACTTTCAAGTCGATGACTTGAGCGAATCCAGTCTGGAGTTTCCATAAAACAGGGCAAAAGAATATTATACATAATTAAAGACCTACAAGCTTCTGAACTCTGAGGGCGAAATAGAGAGGAAGAGAAAAAGAGAAATGTGTTGCTGCAGATTCCATAGAATTTAGATGAATCCACAGTTTGAATAAGGGCGGAGGGATACAAATGTACGGATCAATCAAACTCTATCAGTGTCAGTTTCTTGATATCCAGGGCCAAGGAGCACATGCTCGACATTCAAGTATTTCGTAAAAAGAAATAATATGTGCGTGGGAGAGCTCAATATGTCGCCACACAAGAGAGAGAACGACTTGCAATTTATAAAAAACTGGGCACACATACAGTTTAGTTGTCAAAGTCAGTCACTCACATGCAAGTAAAGGGAGGGAGGAGGAGTGATGGTTAGATTGTAGCTTTGTTCTGCAAATGAGTGGATATTGATCCGAAAGTTGTGATAATTACACGGCCATGGCTTTCGGGCTAGAAATCTCCAAAGCCCTTATTTACGTCACTCACAAAATGCAAATTAGCAGTTGGACCTTCCATGGCCCAGTTTTTTAAGTACCCATGTCATGTGCCCCTTCCATCAAACTCACCCTCACTCTGTAATCATGGGTCATCTTGGAATCATTTTATTTCTTAATCTTGCATTTGGAGGGATTAGTTGTTCCCAGTCTCTGTTTATATTTATGTCTATAAATTGTTGGGCCCCAAGCGAACCAAAACAAACTGGCCGCCCTGCATTTCCCCTGGTTGCTCTTTCGCAAACTGTTTACACACCCGCTGTCTGTCTCCCATTTCCTCCCCCCGACCCCGACAACACCACATATCAAACATTAAAACACACAAGGACACACAAATACGTACGCATACCAGCTGCCCCTGAGCCCTGGTTGTCCCACATTACCTTCGGTTCACTTAAAGAAAGACACACAGTGTGACCCATCTCCACCGAAACGCTTTATTAAACTCAGATGTGCAACCGCGTTCCAAACAACAGGCTCTTATCCTCCTTTCGCTCTGGTTTGAACCACGGAGTATAAAAAAAGGGATCCACTCAAACACTACGGTATCTTCAGACTGATCAGACATGCTTTGTGGTTTGACCCAAACTGTGTGAAAACTCAGCTTTCCGACAGGAGGATGGAGGGATGGATAGAGAGATAGATGGCCCACTGATCCTCCTCTGGTTTACTGACCAAGGAAATGGCCGCAGGGCCTGGTGGCGCAGCAGTGATCCAGACCACAGTCTGTCTGACTTCCCAGACATTCAGAGTAAGATGAGAAAGAGCAACAAGCACAAGCACCGTCTACGAAAAGAATGTAATATGGAGCAGAGATCGCACAATACCTTACAGAGAATATATATATAAAATGTACAGTATATTTAAGCACGAATTAGACAGCAGCTCAGGGTAGATTTAACATACACAAATTGTGACATTGTGTGACAGGGTGATGTGCAGCTGTGTTGGTTATGCAGCAGGGTTGTCTGAGGACATGCCGGAGAGGAAAAGAAAAGGGGAAAAAAATACCTTACTGTACAAACTATATACACGCGCAGCATCGCACAATGTAGACTGGCTAACTGATCCATCAAATCACAATGTGAACTGCCATTTGGTTCATCATGTAATGTGAATTGACTCTTTACCAATGACCTGTCACACTAAAAGCAAACACACAAATAGGTGGGCACATGAATGATGTGAATTATACAATATGCAGATCGCATAAATACAATGCGGCGTATGCACGGGGACACATTAGTTTAAAAGGTGGTAGTCAATCACGGTACATGCTGCAGCACAGGAATACAGAATGAATATAATGGATAAGACTGCGATGTAGAATTGGAATATAATGCACCACTTTAAACGGAGTTACAAAAGAACTCACTTTACTTTGTGCTATTAAACAATAAATAACTCTTGCGCTTCGCAGACGTGAACCCTTAAACACACCGATACTGCGATCACCGCTGACAGAGCCTCACTTGAGGAGAATTACATTTGTCACGTTTACTTCTTCAAGGAAATAATATACTGACCTCTTCACACTAGAACATTGTTGCGTCAGCAGCCAATATAGCCATGAGGTTACCATGGTCACTGCAGGAGCAGTGGCAACCGCCAGAGTAGAAATAGTTGAAAAGGAAAAGTGTGGGGGGGGGGGGGTGAAAGAATGCGTGTGAGGGGGAAAAAGAGATTACATCGGCACTGTTAACAGACATATTTCATAAATTGATCCAGTTCACATAACAAAGCTGCAGGAGCAGACACATAGCCTGACCTTCACCATCTCTTAAGCAGACCAACAATAAATAAATAAAACCTTGCTCTTTTGACAGCTGCTATCCAGCAACAGCCAGACCCCCCCCCCCCCCCAACTACTCTCCTCTGGCTTCCTCCCATCACCTCGCCCCTCTTCCCTCTTCGTCGTTTGTGGAGTATCTGTGCACCTTCGGGTTATTCATCATCCGCCGTAATATATCCCCTCTCCGTTCTCTTTCTCTCCTCCTCCACCTTTCTCCCTCCCAACAAATTAATTTTGCCCTTGACAGGGCCCAGTCTGTGTTGTGACACTGGACACCCCATGTGCAGCCGCTTCTGTGACACCAGGCGACAGGCATTTAAAGCCTGCCCGTTCCCAACTGGACAAAGTTTTAGATAGAAGACCTGGCCTGGCAGAGAGGGAGGGGAAGCGGAGTAAGGGACAGTACAGTGCAGGAGGGGGGAGGGAGGGGCGTCAAGAGGTGTGCAAGGACAGCTCAGCCTTGTCAAACCATTACAACCGGCTGTGGTTATTTCGCCATCTCCCTCCTGAAGGTGTTTTTTAGCGCCAGCTGATAAAAAGCCCCTGGGCAAGGTGCTTAGGTCAGGTCTTTAAACACAAGGGGAAATCTATCCCGCCTCTCGGGCTCTTCCTGGCCGATGCCGCCGCTCTCATTTCCCCACTCGATGCCTTAATTTGACGGCAAGGCCAGATCCTGTTGGTGTCAGCGGTATGGCGAATGGGCAAATGTCACGGAGTCACAATGGCGCGAGGAATTGTCAAGCACCTTGTATCATACACGGCAGCTGCACAGCAAGATAATAGATTCATTTCATGAGTGTCTGAGCCCTACACGACAATATTGCTTTTTCTTTCACCCGGCCCATTCTCGCCGGATTGTCGTCTCACACTGATGGACACATTTACCGTTCACACTGTACACCCATTTTCCTGTAGATACACACATGTCGTGTTCCACACTCTTTTCTTTCTGGATTTATTTAGTGACACACATTTCTCACTTTTTTTTTTTACAGAGAAGAGGTTGGAGTGTGCTGGAGGCAGAGCAAGACACAGAGCAGGAGAAGGAAATTGCAAAGACAAGTGTGTGCGTTTAATTAAAAACAACTATCTATCTCCATGTGGACTAGAGCTGGATATCCAACACATCAAGCAATTATCAACACTTTAGCTGGGAGACCTGTCTGTCCTTCTCACCATTACAGCCCACAACAAGTTCACCTGCAGAGGATGGAGCCATGTAAAAAAAAGAAAATATGATCCAACTGGGAGAAATGCTGAAGAGGGTAGTCGGGTTAAAGGCCCCTCTGGCTCACAGAGAGAAGTGTCTCCTGGTCAGAGAGATGTATGAGATGATGGACTGGTTGGCAGCCGCTTGCGCTTTACATGAGCATATGCTCGCAACACGAATTACCAGAGCAGAGCATATCTTCTGTGCATATACAGAGTAGACAGCAATTAGGCAGACTGACAGCCCCACTGCACTACAATCCATGCATTTATGAAGACATGTGAGGGGAATGAGAATACACCCCAGTTACATTTCATGCAAATGTGGTCCTGTCCGCAGAAACATGGATACATAATTTGAAATGAATATTTTGTTCACATGTTGTCTTTTGATAAAGAACGAATAACACAGTGTCAAATCACTCGTTTAGAACGGCCTCATTTGACCTCGGTGAGCCCGAAACCAGCCAAACGTGTGTCTTGTTGTGGCGTCGCCACGTTTACTTGCCGCTGTCATCTTTTATGCATCTATTTGGGTTGCTATGACGATGTCCAACCTCAATGAAGTACTTGGATCATCATGGTGTTGGAGTGGATGCTGCCCAGTCAGGGCATTTTCGCGGGCACATGAGCTTTTTGGCCCTGCTCCACAACCCACAGCGGCACACACTCAATCTGCACCTCAATGAAATCTTTTCATGCCATTCGAATAGAAATGAAATGTAAAGGGCCGCATGGTACTTTTTTTTTTCTCCCCCCGACTGCATCACAAAGGGAGGGCTGGAACAATGGAGGCATTGGGTTGTTGCAGCTCTCGATTGAGACGTATCGCTGAAACGCGCAGGATTATTATGAGGACAAGCGGGCCGCGGTCCAATCTCCTAAGAACGATCCACATAGTTAGCATTACTGATCTCGGCGCTTCCTGATAGGAGTAAATGTCTGGAATTCCGGGCCGCCTACTAAGACATGCCGCGCAAGCCAGCGAATATTAGCATCTGTGATGTCACCACGCTGCACAATGCGGTGCAGAGAAAGGACGAACAAGAGAGGCACTCTGGAGAGTTTTTTGGGCTTATCCGTAGGAATCCCGCATATGTCAGACTCACACAGTCACATGTAGAGCTAATTAAGCAGAAGCATAATCAAGTGATAATACACCAAAACATTGAGGAAAGGAATCCCCGCATACTTGCTATTATCAGATCAGTGCACTTACTATACTATGTGCATGTTTTTACACTATAAATGGAGCACACTTGAAAAAAGGCGTCCTCATATATGTTTTCTGTTCTGAACTCATTTGAATAATTATCATTAATATTTCCGAGCAGGTGCAAAGACTTAAGATCTAATTATTTTGTCATTATCATTTATTTTTGGAGTGTGTGTGAGCAACATAAATAAATGAAGAGGGTAAAAGGAGCAAAGCAGAAAGAGAGAGAGAGAAAAACCAAACAACTTTCTGTAAACCACCATGCAGTAGGCCTCTTTGGCCATGTTATTATTAAAGCTTGTCTAAGAAAGCTAGTTGTGAACAGGCCCCCATGGCAGACCTGTGTGCTGGGTGCTTGCATTGCCGCTCTGAATGCTAACTACGCTATGAGACAGCCCTCCTGCATCGGAGGCCGAGAAGGCCTTCGTCACGTGCACCCTGCGACATACTCAGTCAGAACCAGGAAAAATGAGCAAGAAAAAAGTCTATTCAGGCTCTGGCCCATGTATAGACTTGCCCATCCCCCTCTTAAGATGCAAAAAAATCCAACAGGGGAAAAAAGGGGGAACAAAGTTGAGCGAGTAAGGATTTATCGATCTCTATTGCACTAATCAAATGGGACGGGGAATGATAGCTGGCTGTCACAAGTGTGTTGTGTTCCTTGTATTCTTCATTTTTTGTTCTAAGGTGTGTTTTATTTCTCTACAGCCGAGTGAGGAGGTATGCGTCTGTGTGCTTGTGAATGCGTGTGCATTTGTGTGATGGATGTGTGATTGGGGGGGTTTGGTACATTAGTTGTTTGGGGTTGCTTTGCCACGGGGTGCCCTGAAAGGCTCCGCAGGCAGTACTGATCTCGCCGCAGTGGTCCCCCAGCAGTTGCCATTATTGCTGTCGTGCTGCCGACTTCACTGGAAACCAGGAAGTTTTGCAGAGACACCGACAGCCCTGAATGTTCAAACAGAGACCCTAATCAGGGGAAAACAGACTGTTCTTCCTGCTAATATCACGTAAAATGCTGTTTTTTCCCCCTTACGACTAACACTCAGTCAATCACAAGTCTCTTGCTCTACACAGTCCCTCATTTTATTTTCTCACTATAAACAAACTAGACTCAACTGTGCCCCTGAGCTCACGGCCTTTGACATAACCCCCACCCCTGTCCCCTGGTAATGAGTTTGTTCATCTTAAAAGTTAGAGTAGCCAAACAGCAAAATAAAAGTGTTAACATCACTGACATTTTTACTTAACGAACCCTCAGTTAAGCCAGAGGGAAATAAACAAAACAAAGAAGAACAAAACCTAAACCTCTGTGTAAGTTTACAGGTGGAAGGTGAAATGCCCTCCTCCACTCTTGCTCTGTGTTGTCTGAGCTGCTGTGAGGTCAAACTCACAAATGAGACACCACATCCTGGACATCTATGTTTTGACTTATTTCAAGTCTCTAGTCACCTGAACATAATGGACCGCAGCCTGCCTTCCCCCTGGTCTCTGACAGTTATTGTTCCTCTGCAGCCCATAAATCTGCAGCGCTGGGATGTTTGCGAAAAGAGGGATCTGGGTCAAAGGTCGGCGAGCCCTGTCCTTTGCCCCCCTCGCGCCAGATGGCACCTCAAGGTTTCTCAGGCTGTCAAGAGCGCACTCTGGGTCTCCCTTTACTTCCCACCACCCCACTTCACTCCCTTACTCAACTCATGTTGTCACCCCATGACTCCCCCACTCTCACTCTTTCTGCTCCCCAACGAGCCCACCCCTTTTCTCCCCCTTCACCCTTAGGCCCCCGGAGCCGGACACCCCTCCTCATCGTCCTCTATCTCTGCAGAGATTCCACTCCTTTTCTGGCGGCAGGAGATTCTAGTAGAGGGTAAACAGGAAGGGAAACCTGAGCATACACTGGGAAATGGCAGTCAAAGCCAAATACCTACAGTGAGAATTGGGGAAGCACAGTGTGAGCAACGGCATTATCGTTCACTAATTACCGCATTTTGGGGGATTTTTCACGTCTTCTTTTTTTAACCCCTACCTCATTTGCCTTTCCTCACTCCCATTTTGTTTAGCAAATAGCTTTTTATAATCCTCATTGAATCAATTTTCTGTGTCAAAATGAATAAATTAGCTTGCTATATTTTGGAATCAACCATTAATACAGGGATGGCTGGTAATTAATTTCTTGTAATTGCCCCACCGGGATTGGTGTCAGTTACACCCACTCCATGAAAATTCTGTATATTAGCTTAAACATGGCTCTTACTGTGCCTCGTTGTGATTTGGGGACTAGTTCTGGTGAAAGGAGGGGTGACTTTTGGGCAGGAGGGGGCTATCACTGTATGGGCACAGAGCTTTTTGATCTAGTCTGTATTTGAGGGAGACTCACTGTCACTCATCTCACACATGACCAAATTAAGTCTAGAAATTATATACTGTATGTATATATATATATATATATATATATATATATTTCTTAAGACTAGCAAGCAATGTATGTTTTTGGATGTGATCAATTCCACTTGAGCATATTAGTTAATACTTGAACTTAAGCCAAAGCCTGAGCTTATAGCGTGGCTGTTTGTAGTAATAACTCTTTGTAGGTACATAACTCCCCAAAATGCTTCTTTAGTTGTAATACCCACACCCGGCTGTTTAACATCTCTAATTTGTCATTTCCAGAGGGACAGCTGGGAGAGCAGACTGAATTGCCTTCTCTGGGCTAAGCTCCTTATGTTCACTTGTACATATTGGAGGATTTGTGTGAGCGAACTCCGTGGGTCCAGGTAAAGTAGTCCCACTCCACTGGCTGTGTAAACAAAGGATATGAGGGAGCCGCTGCCTTGTAGCCTCACTCAGCAAGAGTTGGTGGCTCCGACTCTGTATTTTAAGACCTGGAGACACCACATTAACATCCGTCTCCCCGGCAGCCTGATTTAGGTATCTTCTCTGACAGGTTTACTCTGCACCCAGTGCCCCCATTCAGAGGCAGAGCACAGTTTTCCTGCGGCGTCAGGGCAAGGTGGCAGAACGTTGGCTGGTAAGTGTGTCACCCTGGCTGAGGTTGGGGCACAGTGGCACAACGGGAGTGTTTCTATTCCCCTCCTCCACTTTGTTCTCCTACTTCCCCTGTCTCCCTCCATGAGTCCCACCACAACACACACACACACACACACACACACACACACACACACACACACACACACACACACACACACACACACACACACACACACACACACACACACACACACACACACACACACATGAAACCAGGGCATGCCCCCAGTGAACAGCGCAATAGACAGCTGCCACCAGTGGGCCTGGAAGGGCCTGACTTAAAAAGAAATTCAGTGAAATAGCAGTAACCCAAAAACAGCCTCAGTGAGCTGCAAGCATTCATCGGTGTCCTTATTTTCCTATTTGAGACGAAGTGATGATAACTGCAGTGAGGGAGGGCAGCGGTTACGGAGCCTGCCAAAACACAGACAGATCCTTCCCCCAGGTCAGGAACCATGGGGAATGGGCAGGATACTGAATCACGGGGCTACTCAAGGTTCCATTGTCAGTTGTTTTTGATGTCAAAAACACACACTTTCAGAAACATGTTCTGTCTTTATGCACATACTCTGCATGCGAAAGTTCCCTCAGACAGACATACACACACACACACACACACACACACACACACACACACGTGGCTGAACACACACACATTTATGGAATAGAATTTCCAGATATCTTCGGTTGCAGCCGATTGATGTACAGCTGATTTAGTGAAAGGTTTTCTGCATCTGACAGAGATAGTTTTCCAATATGCAATCAAGTAGACACATTTGTTCCACGTTCACTGTGCATTGTGAAAAAGGCGGAGGAAAGGAAACAAACAGTGGTATCCTCTGTAGAAATACACTGGGAATGTATTAAGGAAATAGACATGAGGTAATCTCCACCAGGGGAAGCAAAGTTTAGGAGGGTTCAATAAAATGCCCATGTGAAAACCAACGCATCTCTGCAAGCTTCTCTTTCTCCCAACGACTTTGTGGGATGATTATTCACAGCTGTAAAACTAACATATAGACATCTGCTTTTCTGTGCCGTTACAAGCAAAATGATGGACGCTGCTCAGTTATCCAGTTGAAGAAAAGGACAATGTTACTGCCTGAAAGACAGAGAAATATAATAAACCAGAAATACCAAAATGCTAAGTGAAACCAGAGGTATCACAACGAGAGAAAAGGAAGGGTTGACTACACAGCAATTTTTGCATTGGGTCTTTTCCGGAAAAAGAGAAAAACAACTGACTGAATGAATGCTTTGTTCAAATTTCTTTTCCCCCACATACTGTATCAGTCACACGAAGGCTCTGCAATTTTGGTGTACGGAACAGTTGAGGCTCACATGCTAAATTTCTCTACGTGTATTTAGTATGTGCCGTTACAGCCAAACAACGGGGGGGAGGGCAAACCTGTGCTTCCTAATGTAAGCTTCACTAACAGTCTGTAGGATTGATTAGGAGATAATCCACGTGAGACGTGTCTCGCTGGAAGTCTACCCTCAAACACTTAAAGAGAGACACTCCATCAGGATTTAAAGTTGAGAAATAAGGTGAGGTCTAAGCGAATCAATAGCTCGGGCCGGGGAGTGGCGCCCACCTGCCAAAGGGACTGGCATATCCACTGTGTCTTCCTCTGGACATCAAGGATGAATAGTTAGTCTCCTTCAAAGGAGCAGATTCCCCTTAGCATGTCCCCGTAGAAATCTTCGCCGTGTGACCCTGTCCTTTCTTTTTATCCAGTAAGTGAAGTCCTGTTGCTCTTCAATCAGGGAAGAAAAACATTCTGAGTTTTCAGTTTGCAATTTGGCTATCTCGTACATGCCAAAAAAAATTGCACAGACTCTAAAAATGTAGGGTTTTGGAGGTCTCGTTTATATTGGTTCTGAACGACCTCAGAACAATCTTGAGAACTCTCCTGAAAGTCTGAGACAAATAAATCCAGCATGGCGGAAATCGCGATAAGGAAACAGAGAGCGATAGCGAGAGCAGGGGTGTGAGATCTCTAAGCCATGTTAAAGCGGCGGGGTAGGGCACTGTCAGGGTCTGTGTGTCTGAGAGGGCTTCAGCCTTTGGCTCCTTGTGCATTTTAACACACCATAAATCACTCTCCCAGCGCGGCCCGGCATTACGTGAATGATATATTTTATTTACACTATAGAGGAAAACACACATGGTCTTTATTAATCATCTCCCACCTTTAATAATGAGTCAACTTCCACTCATTCATCACCACTTCCAAAGCCATGCCTGCAGAGAAATGCAGAGGGGGAAGAGGAAGGGAAAACAAACATAGTAGGCTAACAAGGTTGTTTGAGAAAGGATATGTAAAATGCCTCAAATGCGATTGTCACATTCTTATGGCAATAGAAGCCAATACTCTAATGTGAGTGTGGAGATTTCAGCCTGGGGGGATTTTAGCTATTTAGTTTGTCACTCTTTGAGAGTAAAATACCTAGATGACATGAGAACTTTTCTGCTCCCTGACATGTTTATACAAGCTCGCTTCAGCACCATTACTCATTCTCACTTGTCTCTCTTAGAAGTCTCTTCTAATGATCGAGCAGAAGCATAACCAGGGCCCTATGACATGGGTGTCATAGAAATCTGCTACATTTGCCAATGTGGCTGCATTACTGTCACAGCACATCAGAATGAGGCATTCAAAATCTCAACCCCTCTCCACCCCCTCAACCACTAGAAAAGATGTGCTTTAAACGATAGCTGATTTCTCGTCTTTGTGCTCAAAATAGACCCTGCCCTGCTATTAGAACTCCAGTCCGCTCCAACGCAACGTTTCGGAGTGACTCCTCACGTTTGAAATGATTTAGAAAGCTATCTGTCTCAACAGCAGCGTTAGAAAGTCGTACCCGACCATGTTTGGAGTCTTTTGGAACTACTCCACGTCACACAAGAGAGGGAAGGGAAGCTGTTGAACACATCTCCACTGGTCTCGTCTGTGGGAAATGGAAAATGACACTGAGATAATAAGTGGCAGCGGAGAACTGTAACTAAATTCTTATAGGAGGGGAACGTGAAGGCTTTGCCATTTGAGAAGCTAAAGAAAACTCAGTGGCAACACAGTGATGCTTATGACTACTGTAGGATTATAGATGTTGGAGAGTTGTTGGCATGTTAAAGGGCTAGAGGTAAAAAGCGAACAACGCGTCAACCCTTTTCAGTAGCACAGTTCAACATCCGCCAGCGAAAGACAAAAATGAATGCTTGTCCCCCACTTCCTATAGGGACCATTCTCATACAGTGTCAATTCACATTTAAAGCCATATGACAGATTGTCTGTGTGAAGGTTTTATTTCTTTATTCCTTCCACACAACAATACCTGTTGTTATTTATTTCAACCATTTGCATGTAAAACCTATGGTGATAATCTCTACTTCTCAAAAAAAAAATGGAATTACTGTACAGTAAATGTACAGACGTGGCGGTGAAAGTGTGTAAATATAAATAACAAATAATTGAAAACAAAAGTTTGCTCCTTTTTGCAGTGTACTGTCATTCAGTAATAGCTTGGATCTTCTCAACACTGAGGCCTATGTTTGTGCTTAATGAACCAAGAAAAAGGTCATTACAAAATAGCAATATAATTTCTTTGAGAGCGCTGTAGCCATCATAAAGTGAGTGGGGAAGTAATAGAAATAAGATTTAACACTGGGCCCTGCTAATGTGTGCAAAAGAGGTTAACTGCTGTGTTTAGTAACAAGCAAATGCTCCTCCTCCCATTAAAGGTGGCCATCTCTTTTATTGTATAGCTTTAGTGAATCGTCACAGCTTGGCACTGGCTATATAGCATCAATAAACATAATTTTATGAAGTAGCATATCAGCCATAGCAGGTTCAGGGATTAAAGTGATTTTGTGTACAGCCTTACAATATAAAACCACAAAACAACTAATAAATTTGGGAGAAGAAAACCATTTTGGGGTATATTTACAAGGATGAAATGCCAAGTTTAATGATGTGTTGTGGTTACCGTCCTTTCTTCCTGCATGTCTTTTCTAAAAAGTTAACTACCTCAACATGTCCATATGAAAACTTATCTTTTTGGGCAAATCCCAGTCTCACCTCCGAGTAATGCAGATTCAATAAATTACTGTTAACAAATTCTTGTTCTCCTCTCTCCTTTTTCCTGTGTTCCCTGACATTTTCACTCCCTCTTCGAACCAATGATATATCGAAATCTATGATCCTATAATCCTATTAATAAAGCTCTCTTGTCCGTGTTACATTTATTTTCCCCCTAATCTCCTTCTCTTCCACTTTTCCCTGCTCTCTCTCCCTCTTTCTCTTCCTCCCTCTCTCACACACAGTATCTGTCTGTGTGTCCCTTGGCTGACCCCTGTGAACATTTTCCCCTTGCAAGGCTGAGAGAAATTTAGATTGATACCAAATATAATGCCCGTTATGGGTTTCTGGCATAACAAGGGGCTTGATGGCATGACCAAGGGTCGCTGAGGCTGACTGACCATCAAGCCAGCCATGTTGACCCGGTGTGGTAAGTATCCCCTCACTGTTCTGCATGCTGACAATGTGCCACATGTTGCTGCGGCAACATGCCTCTGGAATCTTTGCAAAATCTTTGAAAGCAGATCTGGAAAAAATTAACACATCGATAAGTATATCAAAAGAAATGATGTTTCTTGTTTTAAAAAAATGCTGTTTATATAAAAATAGTCCAACACAAGTTATCTTCTGCTATTTTTGAAAAAGAAAATCCTGCATCCACCCTTTTCTCTGTATTCACTCAAAAATGTAATGGGGTTCTTCTGTGGGTCATGCCCCGCCCCTCCACAAAATTTCATAGAAATCGGTTCAGCAGTTTTTGAATAATCCTGCAGACAGACAGACGGACAGACACAGACAGATGTCAATGAAAACATAAACTCCTTGGCGGAATAAAATTGCTTCAATAATTTAAAGCAGGCTTATCAGAACCTGATGTCTGTCTGTATCTTTTCTCAGGATATTAAGGATGGTGACTCCATACATCTATAATCCTGATGAAATTCCTTGTCATGCATGTGCCCCAGCATTGGTTTAGGCTGACCATGAGCGGCACTGCTCTGCCATCCTCACGGGGCGACAAATCCCATGGGCACGGGCAATCCTCTGCAGTCAAACCTACATCCCATTGTCAGCATCAAATCCATCAGTTCCACAGACATATCCAAACAATTAAATCCCAAACTAGGAAACTCCGAAAGCCTTGCAATTCGTTCTCGCCATCCTCTCCGTCCCTCCACACTCCCAGAGTGCGTAACAATGGGGATCTCCCCAACTCCTCGGATTCATGTTCAACACGCTTTCGGAACGACGTCGATTCAGTCTTTGGATGAACTGACGGACTTGCATAAAGAAAATAGCTGGCGTCATCGTTCAGCACTCATGAGAAGTACTCACTTCTCATGGGCTTCTCAAAGACGGAGTGGCAAGAAGAAAAGGAACAGGAGATGTTTAAATAATCGTAAAGGAGATATCCTTAAGCAAATATCAACGTAAATTACATCTCTTTCTCTTGTTGCATGATAAAAGAGGCAAATACGATCTAAACTGCATTATTGCATGTCTTTCATTCAAATGTCAGAAGAAACAATAAAAACATCAATCACTAAATCAGTATAACAGGGGTCTGAATGTGCACCAACTCTTCACACAATGTTTTCTTTGACAAAAACGATATAAATCAATCAGGTGTTTGTTTTACCTCATCAAATAAAATGAAGGGTAACAGTCCCCGAGGCTGCATGAACTACCCGTGTACGTGTCTGAGCCACGGGAACACAGCAATATTTATTTTCATATTTCAAAGACCAAAGGAATTATATTAATTGAAGGAAACATTTGGA
Organism: Scophthalmus maximus; assembly: GCF_022379125.1. Taxonomy (NCBI): domain Eukaryota; kingdom Metazoa; phylum Chordata; class Actinopteri; order Pleuronectiformes; family Scophthalmidae; genus Scophthalmus; species Scophthalmus maximus. The sequence goes on along the minus strand of NC_061533.1, from coordinate 15,428,522 downwards.
GTTGCTAAGTTCTCCAATGGACCTGGGGTTGCAGATTTGTCAGCAGGCATGCCGGACAATAAAAGTGAAGCAATGACGGAGTAAGTGAAAAGTTTAATGTGGCTCTCACTTGGCTGCATAATGTGTCGTGACCGATGAAACATTCCCAATGGTTCACACGGCTTTCTGTCAGCGCTGATGTAAAAGCCCTGGAGGCAGGGACCTGGGTCTGCCCTTTAAACTGGCGCCTCACTCTTTCAATTTGGTCTTCACCACAAAGAAAAAAAAGCAAGACACAGAGTTCCAGGGGGGGAGTACTGAACAAACAAAAAAATGTATTCCTAAGTTGAGCTGTCATGATAAATGACGATCAAAGGGTAAAAAAAAGCAAAAAAAGTATGTAATGTATGTATTTAATAACACAGTACATCGTAATTCAAACTTATATAATTAAGTTAACCCCAGCAAAACTCTGCAATGTGATGCCTGCTTTACAGAAATGTAATGAAAAATTATGTAACTAATAACAGAAAAGAAAAAAGCGGTGAAAATAAATAAGATACGTTTTAATAAGGAAACATACTACTCATGATCATGCAATGTACATTATGTCCCTGGCAATAAATAACACATGTAATCCACATATTTTTAACTTTGTTTATGTGTGGCAGCCTTCTTCCTCCACATGTTCAAGATGCCTCAAATTAATAACTCATTTTGAAAAATCAGTACACTGGCTCCATTGCACATAATTGACTCATTGTTATATTCATGAGTAGTGAACAGACGTCCAATCGCAGCCACAAAGGAGGATAGAGATGCTTTACATGAAAATCTAATAGGCAATTTACATTTAAATTTCTACTGTCTCTGTTACGGGTGGATTTAAAAGAGCAAGGGGGCTGCTTTTAATGCCCCCACGCTGTCTCCACACCACCTCTTCATCTCCTTCCCTCCTACATCACCCTTTTCCAACCCCCTGTGTCACCCACAAGGGCTTTCATCCTCACCTTTAAGGGTACCCAATCAACCGCGCACTAACTTCTATGGCGATCACACAGAGGCAACCGGAACCCCAAACAAAGGCCGTTCATTAAAATATCTCCAACAGTAACCTCGTGGGTTCAAACTATTACATTAGCCCCTCTGCTAACACACGGCAGAGATCAAACCACAAGTATTCAACAGAGGCAGGTGGGTGCCTGATTCTCGAGAACCCGAGGACTCCAGCAAGGAGATTGGCAAGGCCCACAGGGCCTCTGCATTCAGCGGTGAGACACACTGGTCTTTTGGGTCGGAACACTAATGAAGATGTTCTGCAAAGTGGGTGGATGAGCATCTGTTCAGAACAACGAGTGGGTGGCCAGATGTGGCCTTTGATGCCTGCCTGTGTCACAGTCCAATCAAACAATCCCCAGTCCCCTTTATTAATATAACAGCTAATAATAGCAGCACACCTCAGTGTGCAGCCTTTCATATAAACACTGGGGCATTGCTCAGCACCGGCATATTGAAAAGCCAGCGTGCAGTGTAATGGTACGGCTGTCAGCTTGTAATATCCGTCATCATAGGGATATAAGATGATGAGATGTCAAGATGTCAAGGAATAGTTGTGGCAGAAGATTGTGTGGCTAACTAGCTTGGCCGAATACCAGAGTTTTAATAGTAGGTTCATGTAAAGGTCGACAGAATGGCATTTCAGAACTTCTATTGTAAACAGTTTGGAGCACTGATACACACACTGCGCACATGGAAGCACCTTGGAGTTCAACTTTGATAACTGTTGACAATAATGCAATATTCTTTCAAAGGTTATTTTGTGACACTGAAGTGCTAAACAAGTGTTCATCTGAAGGAAAGAGGCAACACCTTCCTCAAGGAATGCAAAATGATCATGGATTGGCCAGGTAACTAAATAAGACAAAAGATCTCATAAGGCTGAGGATTAATTCCTTCCTTTGTGGACCAGGGGAGGCGGGCAAGTGTGGAGGGTGAAAAGCTACAGCTCCATAAAAACCCAACTTTACTGCATATAGAATGATACACCTTATGTGCATCATAAATGTTGGGTAATTCATCTACAGACGTGAACAAACAATAGAATATGGAAGGCATATATTCTACCTAACAATATACTTCAGCAGGGCGGAAGTAAATATGGTACTGCGATATACAAAGTACACCCATAAATTATTGGAATATTTTGTGTGTTTACGTGTCAAACATTGCACGGTGTGATGCACTGGAGCTGTGGTGCGCTGTGGTTGTCATTTGAAAGGATAATAGTGACTATAGCATGGCACTTTGAACATCTGAAGATGCGTGGACACGCTCTGCCACGAGGAGACACTGCGCACTGTATCATCCCCATCCTTAATAAAAGGCGATGGCGCCTTCTGAGCATAAGGAAAGTTATGGAAAAATATCTCTCACCCAAGGACACAACGCCAGATGTGCTAAGACTTATGGGAGCAATCATAGGTGGCCAAGGCTCTGGTGTGGGCCTTATTAAGTTAGGCTGCAACCCAGCACCTTCAACTTATTAAGCTGTCAAGAGTTGCAATGATTAAAACCAAAGAAAGGTCAGTCGCAGACCTTCAGCATTGTGCAGACCCTGATATTTGCTTTTAGGCCCCAGACCTAATGAAGACGATTTACTTGATACATGCAAGGGGGGACTAAAAGAAATAGTTCTTTTGTGGCACCTTTTTTTTCAAGTTCCCTTATTCATCCTGGATGGCTTGTAAAAATGTCCAATACTAGAATTCTCTCTCCTTCCCCACAGCTCCATCCTTCTTCTCTTTTTCCTCCCCTTTCTATCCTCACAGACTCCTTTGAAATTAATTTAATCCATGACAAAGAAGCAGATAAATAGGGAGCGATAGAGGGTAAAAGAAGAGGAGAATAAGTGAGGAAATCAGAACCATGGGTAACTGTGTGCTGTTTTGCACTATCCTAGTCTCTCTATTCAGCAGTTTTGCATAATATCAGCATGTGTGGGGATCAAAGGGAGTAGGTTAATGGGAAAGGGGCTAGGGGATAATTACAGGGAGGGGACAGGTCGGGGAGCCGTGGGTCCAGGTGGGGCCAGCCCTGCTAATATGCTCCCGTTATGCTGACAGCAGGATTCCAACGTCTGCCTTCGGAGATTAAAAAAGAAAGGAGGAAAAAAAAAAACAATCTTGGGGAGTTTATTGAGAGCTGTCATGGACGTCCCTCAGATGCTAGGCGACGGTGGCCGCTTACAGATTTATTCTCTTGTCATAGCTGATGATGCCATGCAGGGAGTGGGAAACTGGCAGATGCTGGGGGAAGGTATGTTGGAGAGAGGGAGAGGAGGAGAGGGGAGACAGCGTCCAGTAAAAAAGAGGAAGGGTTCAGGGATTACAGCCCCTGGGCGGAGAATCAATCAGAGTGGAGTGAGGTGGGGTGATTCGGGATGTAGTGTACGACGGGGATGGGGATCTGGGAATGGCAATGTCTTCACCGAGCGCCACTCAGTCACACCATTTCAATTTTAGTCCTCATGAAGAGATTCTGTGTGTCAGCTCTGTCATTCTCATCTTGTCCATGTCTGGATATCCACCTGTCTCTTTCTATACAACATATACATGGTGCAACAGCTGCATCCACCTGCCCAGGTAGATATAAGTGTGACCATGCCAGCGGCCAAACTATTAGTGTAGAGACCTAATTCTGACATGCCTTTGACATTCTGTGAAATCAGTATCATTAGCAGATACAGGGATGAGACTATAAATGATGGATAGGGGGCAGTGGGAGAGAGAAATAAATGAATAAAGGACGACAGAGCAGAAAAAAGTGAATCTGTTTGAGTTCAAAGCATGCCCTTGACTTCAGAGCAGGGAAAAACGGGAGGCAGAGAGAGATGTCTGTTTTGGCAGTGCCCTTCAGGCCAACCTGTGAGTGGCAATTTGCAAATGATGTAAAACCGAGGGGTCAGACAAAGTTCTTTTTGGTCAGTGATAGCGATGGGAATCGAGAACCAGTTCCACTGGAGGACCGGTTCCAAATTGTCTGACCCATTGGGATCGTATGCCTCAGAGCTTATCAGTTCCTTATCAATGACAGCATGTTTTTGTAACAGTTGCACGCTGCAAAAGTATAATTTCAAACTCATTTGTCTGGAAATCTTCCAGCAAGATCGAGTCACGCTGGAGAGGAAGATAAGGTACTATATGTAGCTTCATTTCACCAAGGAAGAACAAGGACAACCGTGATAGTTTGAAAGCAGCATTTCCCCTTCATAGACCACATTTTGGCAGTCCACCTACGTATTATTCTAATTATTAATAATCACTCGACCAGTCAACTGAAACTTAACGCATAATGTCATCAGGACAGAGGCACAGATGCATAAGATGCAACAGGCCCCTCGCCTCGGCAAAAGTCCAGTACCTGCAGCCATTGCTGCTCCTAATAAGACGTCCCACCAATAACCCAGCTAGGCCTTTTTACTGTCCATCAATGTTTTATGTTCATGAGGTGTCCTTGTCCGTTATTGTTGCCGTCCAATGGTGTGAACTGTTAGCCCTGTTCTTTGTTTCATGGGACGTGGTTTGTGAAACTGAATTTCCCATTTAGGGACAATAAATTGACTAATTATAACTATGTCAATATGACCCAAGACAATGGTGAAAGGGACCATCAAGTATATTTGAAATAATGTGTCCCATTTTTTGCACATTTAAAGTATTTTAAAGTCTCTAAAAACTTTTCCACCATTTCTCAATGTGACAAAATTTTCAAGGACACTCTCGTGACCCCAGGCTTCGAGCAGAGCCACAGGTCTGAGATCAGCCTTTCCTACAGATACTATAACCATGGCCGTAATTACCTCAATGATAGACCAAGCCTCCGATCTGCTCCTGGGACCGCCATCCGGATCTATTCCTACCATGACTGCTGGCAAAGTCTGTTTTTAAAACCTGCCTTCCTGTCCGGGCCGTAACAGTTTTAGTCACATGTCAGTCAGTCTAAAGTCATTATCATATGTCCTCTAAACCTGAGACATCTGTGTGCGAGGACTGTCTCAGTCGACCTGAAGACTGGAGGCTAAATCAGAGCTGTCTGCGTTAGAAAAAAAAAACTTGTTCCAACCTCTTGTCTTTCCTATGCCCTCCATGGAATCCATGCCCTAAATAGTGATGTTTTACCTGGGGCCACCCCCTCCCTCTTCCACCATCCCACCAGTATCCCAGTAGGTAAGAGAAACTGTTTCAAATACCTGGGCGGGCGAGGGCTGATCCAGTAGACTTTGCCAATGAGGAAAACAAGTCCTACTGGCGGCAGTCAAATTGAACCGACTCAAAATGCAGGCGATGAACACGCACGTACACAGAAGGAAACTTGTCGACACACTTTTAAGAGGATCCATACAAAACTGAATGTTTAGCTGTTCTTGCTTGGAGCTTACTGTATGCTGACTGTGCACCGATTCAATTCAAAGATGTCTGGCAGGAAAGAAAAAAAGACACATACAGCCTGTAGCGATCCCAACAGGAGCAGTAAGTGAATAATAATGTGCTACTGAGAGCCTCTTTAGCATCACGTATATACTGCTAGTTAGCATTGTGTTCGGCCCCCCTCTCTCCCGCACAGCACACCGCTGTTCTTAGGAAAGAAAATCTCATCTGTCTATCTTTGTGATCAGTTACAAGCTCATTATGTTGGATCCATCAACATTTTGAAAAGCTTGAACACTCTCTTTTCTCCCTAATAGTTCCCAGGATACACTCAACTGCAGTTGAAAGCTCCAGTTACCTGAAACAAATTGCCTCAAGAAATGTGAACCGCTGCTAGTCTGCAAGCGTAAAGAGAGAGAGAGAGACACATACAAGAGCTTCAAGACATTAAAGCACACAATACTCCTGTGTTTTCAGCGCTTTTTGAATTGTCCGCTTAAAAATTGAAATAAATAAAGAATAAAAAATAAAAAAGGGAACCTTGTAGTCTGTGTGTGCATTCACGTAGAGTTTGCGCTTTGGGCAAAACGTTGTGTTTCACCACATCCCCCCCCAACATTCCCTCAGTATAAAAAGAGCTTTGACACAGAGGTAAGATAGAGTTTCATAGTGTGTTTGAGTGAATATAATATGTTAAGATGTTACCAACATGGTTTCCATTACAGTAGAATAACAGATTCACATTTTGTAGAGATAAGCACTGAGGGGGCGTTCGGAGCACAGCCTGCTGTGACATACTGAGAATGTATGTTGACTGATGATGGGGACAAAGGAAAAAAATTAACATGGGAAGGCAAGGCCTTGTGTATGATATATGAGAGAGCTAGAAGAAAAAGTGTTGACAGGAAAAAGAGGAGCTTCATAGTGCATATACACCAGCACAAAAGAAGCCGTGAATGGCCTAAATCCCATTTTTGAATCCTGAGGCAACAACAAACACACACGCACAAGGAGACCACCCTGTTATGCCATAACAATGTGATATTTTTATCTTCACTGCTGCTCTCCCTTACTATGTGTGTCTCTCTCTCTCTTGCTCTGGCCTCTTGGCCTGTGCCATTTGAGGGCTTATCGAGGGCTGTGAAGCCCAGGTTGGGTTTGGCTGCAGACTGCTCCCCACTGGGATAAGATGATGGAGGTTCTGTGCCAAGACCACTGCTTACATCGACGCAGAGGGACTGTGCACACATTGGTTTCTCAATCCGAGCGAGGCCAGTAAACACACTAACACACATTTCCTTTATAACATATAAGAATTAGAGTGTAGATCAAAACTGGAGATTGAGTTTGTTAGAAATTGATCAAAACCGATACAATAGCTTGTTCAAGGTTTGGGGCCACTTTTTCCAGGTAACAATGCGAAACGACTCCACTTCTAACAACTCTGTGCGCCAAGTCCTCCATTTTGGCTGTGTGGCCTTGAATATTTATCAGGAAACTGAAAATGTACCTTCATATTTTTCCATGAATATATCTTTTGTGGAGCATCAAATTCAGTTTGTCATAGAGTTGGTCAAACCATATTCTCCAAGGTTGTTGCAAAAGTTTGGCAGATGTAGCCTCTGCTGGAGAGAATAGCACAGCAGAACAAAACAGATGAGAACAATAAAACACAGAAGATGGAAATACAGTGCAGTCTGTCGGTTTTTGGGCAGTGACATATTTTTATTGTTTTGGCTCGGTGCTCCGGCACACTGGGTTCGGGAAAGAACAATGACTCTGAGGTTAAAGTGCTGATTTTCAGCTTTAATATGGGGATGTTTACATCAACATCAGATGAACTGTGTGGAAACATATGATGGTTTCCTAAAATCTATGAGAACGAAATCATCAATTCCTCCACAGTTCATGCGATGTGAATGTAAACACCGTAGAATTAAGCATGAACATCAGCAATTCAATCTTAATGTCAGCTTGCAGAGATAAAACAAGAAAAAAAATATGTCACTATCTCAATAATGCACTGCACTGTACTCAGCTGAAGTGAATGAATTAAAATGAAAAATATACATAAAGAGGTCTCAGAGTTTGTAGAATTTTCTTAAATGTGTGCCAGCAGAAATCTCAGTGGGATAAAAATAAAGAGCCATTTATTTTTCTCCCTCCAACGCTCTTCTTCTCTCCGTGACTCCTCCTCCATTTTTTCCCACCTTCCCTGAACTTTCTTGCTACTAGGTATGGCTAAAATGATTAGCTGCCAGCTATCAGCCCCTGGCCAAATCAGCTTTGAACTGGTCAGGGCAGACTTATCACATGACGGCCAGTCCCCCGGCTGGCCATGTGCTGTGCGTTGGCAGGTGAGACCTGCATTACAGCTTGCATAATTCCCCAGATGGGTGCGATGAGTTCACAGCAGCTTTAGCAGCAACCAAATTGTGGGGATTGCTGACATATAATCGTTTGAGAGGGGTGAGGGAGAGAGAGGGAGGGAGAGAGAGTGAGAGAGAGAGAGAGAGAGAGAGATACTGTGTATGTTTTAGAAAGAAATAGAAGGAAGAACGCATCAATACAAGTCGTGCTGGTCTTCGAATTCCCACACAGACACACAATATGTATTGCATACACGTACACACTCATGAAGCGAATGATCTACTCATGAACCACACACACACACACACACACACACACACACACACACACACACACACACACACACACACACACACACACACACACACACACACACACACACACACACACACACACACACACACACAAACACACACACACACACACACACACACACACACACACACACACACACAGAGGTGAGGAAGACAGAACGAGGTCAAACACAGAGGCAATAAAAGCTGTGGTGTCCGACTGTTGATCTCATCCTGGGTTCATCACTTTAAACAGGCTGAAACAGCAGGAGGAGGATATGCTGCCGAGAAGAGACCTTCCCAATTAGGATGAGTCATGCACAACGGCAGGGCCCTCTGTGCGCGCACGCACGCACGCGTATACACACACCTTGGCAGACAGCCTGTGCTATCAGAGGTGAACATGGCCTAGGCAGCTCAGACTGTGATGATAAGAAGGGTATGTTTGGGTGGGGGGGTTGGAGAGGGTTGGTAGGAGAAAGGCAGAGTATGATCTCCGCGTGGCCCCTCATCCGCTCTCACTTTTTTTTCCCACCTTTATTTTCGCGCACGGTTGTTCTTGTGGTCTAACACGAGGCCTCGACCGCCGACACCCACTCCCAGTGGGACTGGTGAACTGAGCACCAACCTCACAGCCTGGTCTGATGTGTCAGTAAGCAGAATCACCACTAACTATAAACCCTCTGCCTCTCTGTCTCTTTGCCCCCCCCCCCCCCCCCCCCCCCCCACCCCCGCACCCTTCCGCCCACCTCGGCTCTCCACCCCAAACACCCCTGGAGCAGCAGTCGACCGTGCTCTGCTCTCGCTATCATGTGTACCTTTTCCTTCTATTTTCACATTCTCTGACAGCTCCTCCACAGTAGGTAACATAAACTAGAGAGAGCGTGGAGAGGAAGGGGGGGGGGGGACAGGCGATTCAAGTGGTGAATCCGGGATACAGAGTAACAATGTCTTTTCTTGTATATAAAGTCAGATAAAAATCAGCAGTGTAATTGTGGACAATCTTTAATTTGTGGCCTGAAATTGAATACTTCATCCCAACTGTAAGTCATTTATAATTATTTCAATACTTTAAAGCGTTAAATACGTCGAGGAAAGGTTTCAAACCAAACAAAAACATGTCTCTAGTGGGATTTTGCCTTTCCAGTTCGTAATGCTCAGTGTCACATCGGCCTATGAGTGTATAAGTCTTGTTTTGGCCGGCTGTCAGAACGACTCTCCTGCTGAACGGACGTATTCGAAGTGGCATATTTTAGGGCCTTGAGGGGGAGGGGGGTGCCCAGGGAGTGGAGGAAGTCCCTTTCAGTATTTAACCACTATTTCACATCAAATACATCCTGCCTCCTCTGTCCTCCTCTTCCCAACACACACAGACACACACAGACACACACACACACGCGATAATGTGCACACGCATACCTAAACGCACACACCGCCACACAGGAAGACATGCGCACACACCTGATCCTGACAATCACCGTGCCACTACTGATCTGCAGTCCGTTGAGGTCACGGCAGAATGACAGCTGTCACAGAGTCCCCGTTACCCCCACGCAGCGGGGAATTAAAGGCAAACAAACCTGCGGCAATAGGAAGAGGAGGTGAAATTGTGTGTGTTCACCGTGCATGTCCTTGTGTCCCTGCCGCAGAGTTACAGTGTCAGTCGGGGAGATGCCATCTTTTTCACTTATGTTTGAGGGGAGTAGTAAGGGCAGAATTCAGTTGTTTTTTCATTTCATGTTCTTCTTTGCTAGAATGATTGGTGCTGCAAAAATATTCCCATAAAACTGCAAGTGCCTTTTTTTCTGTGATATAAAAAAAGGGGGGTGGTAAATGACAAAATATCCAGCCAAGCATGGGATCAAAATTTTGTATCGGTATAATATCTTTTATTGAGCTAACGAAACATCTATGACATCAAACATCACTAACCCGAATAGATCTCAAAGGATTTGATTTAGTTCTACAAATAAGCGGTTCCTCAAATTCCATATGATACAGCCACCAATGGGCCGCAACAAGCGTTGTCCAATTTCTTCAGCACTTGAACCTGAAAATCCCCTAATTCCTCGTGGCATTTATAAGTGTAATACATGGCCCAGGCTTCCGTGTGCTACGGCCTCACCTTCAGTTTGTGACTAACGGCGGCGCTGCTTTGTAGTTTACATGTGTTCCACATCGTTTAGCATGCAGCCAGGCACAGTGCCACCGTGACTTTTAACCCCTGCTGGGGGGTTGGGGTTGGTCCACAGCCCCCTCTAGGGAGACCATCGCTCTAATGGTAATTTAAGTGTAAAATCTGGTCCATGGGAAAAAAGGTCACTGAATCTGCATAAACCCCTTGAGCCAGGCTTAGGACCCTGTCGGCCTTCAAGAGGACGCAGGCAGATAAAGACTAGCTCTTCTATCCCACTTTCCTGCCATGGCTCTCTCCTACACTTGGGACCCCGGCACTTCCCTTTCAGCCCCCCCATGCCATCCAAGTCCCTTGATGCCGCAGTTCCACTTGGAGATTGATCTGTGTCAGTGAACAATAGTTGGAAATGCAGTGGAAGTGGGGCCGAGGGGAGATGGAATGAGGCCGTCGGTTGTTCTTCCCTGGCTGCCCTTTGAATCCTAAGAGGGGACTCAACTCGGAAGGGATCAATACTGTAGTCATGTGCAGTTTCCAAAGCATACAGCACACACGCCCACAGTCATGTTCACCACATGTCCAAACACAAAAACTCATACAATCACATGCGCACTGACTGGATCCCCTTGTCCTCGTGCGATGAATTCAGGCGATTTGCTGGCAGATGGGAAAAGTGCAGCAGAAAACAAAACAATGTCAGTCATCTGTGGCACCATATATTAGAGAGAGCTGCTGCTCAAATTGTGAGTATAAGCATATGTTGTTTTGTCTTTTTGATCAGGCTTAGTCGTCTTCCCTGTATTGCTCGACTTCAACCGCTGCGAGCCTCTGAGGGGCAGATTTTCTGTCAACAGATGGCAAAATTAGCTAAGGGCAAATAACTTTGTGGTTGTTATCTACTAGTAGATATAAAGGCATGTAGAAAGAAATGCACTATCAGCAAATTAGGCTCCACACGCTGAACAAAAGTGTGTATAGAGACGCAAATACGCTCATAATTATCCACTTGTGGCACTAAGCAGAGATAGCACAAACACTTACAAAAGCAATACGTTTCAACACTGCTTAGGCTGCAAGATTTCCCAATATTTTCTTTTTTTCAATTTCATTCATTAATTACATAAGAGTAGAATCCTAAAATGACAAAGTGCATTTTGATTTAATAAACATTCACATCCTTTTAGATAGAACCAGCCATGAAATAAAGAAAAAAGAAAGTGAGACAGGAAGTGGGGGATGTTATAACAGGAGGAAAGGCAGTTAAGTAAAGTTGAACCTTGAGTATGAACTATCGTTCATCACACCTCAGAGTTTCCGTCCATGCGTGCATCACATGTAAGAGCAATGATAATCGCTATAGGGCAGGGCGGTGTTTTCAGAATCAAAATAGTGTCAAGCTTCATTTCCTCCTCTGCTGCCACTTAACAAAGAAGTATTTTGAAGCCGTGCAGGACGCAGCCATGACAGTCCATCCCTGGAGCATTTTCCCCACATTTGAAAACATGTGGGAATGCTTTCTCTCAAACATAAAAGGATCAAGCCTCCCTATATGCTAAAGGGAAACAGAGCTGCCTTGGCACAGTGTTAATTTTAACAACTTCTCCCTTTATTTGGTACGGCATTAACCTTGAGGCCGCTGGACCTCTTTTGAAGTGGCTGCTGCCTAGAATGAGAGTATCCAGAGTGAGGTCAGCAAGTCTGTTATTAAGAGTTATTAATGGATAGTCGGCCTTGACTTTCAAATATGACCCTATAGTTTTTTAGCAGAACTCAGTTCAATATACAGTTTATGTGTATGGGTAAGGATGGCAGGCTAACTTGTAAGCAATAAAAGACAATTATTGGTCAGGAAAGGGATTCAATAAATATTGGTTTTGAAGCAGGATCTAAAAAAGGAGATAGTGCCAGAAGACTTAATCCTAACTGGAAGACGGCTCCAGAGCTTGGGTGCCAGGACAGCAAAAATTCAATCACCCTTTGATTTTTGACTTGGTTTGAACTCTGACTGTGAGACGGTCAAAGGACAAACCTGAGAGGTCTCTGGCCACAGTCGGGAGTTAAAAGTCGGAGCTCAGATTTGACACATATTGCATCTCTTCAGTGTAGACCACAAACATGCATACATGATATAATACAACCTAGAGGCAAATGCACAAAGATCACTGAGGTTTTGCCATCAAGTACCTGCTGCGAAAAAAATATCTACAGTGTGTTAAAGTATGATTACCACATTCTCTTCACATGCTCTTTGAAAATAAATAGAAATTGGGACACGAGCCGGATAAAACATTCTCCCCCAGCCAAAACTGGAAGGAAAAGTCAATGTGGTTACGATCAATGTGACAATTGTAATGGATGACGATGGATCACTAGTTTAATATTACGCCGGTGGCGACTAGGGTCTCACAATATCTCCAATGAATAAATGTAAACTTGTAATCAGCCCCTTAAAGCGCAGTGCCATTGTTTGTCTTCTCTCCTTTTAGCCCAACCCCACAATTGATTGGGCCTTCATTGAATGCTCAAACACAGCATGCAACAATTGATCACTCCCAATTAAATGTGCACTGGATGTTTCCTTTCTTACCTACGTCCCTGAATACCAAATGCTCACGGAGACCTTTTTGACATGATGACTCATAAATCCCAGCAACAGATTGTGGAGATGCTAGAAAAATAAAAGCAAACCATTAAAAATTATTTCAAATTTGATTCAGCCGTTTTTTCTTTCCTCCTCATTTTCCTTCTGTCACCCTCTGCCTTCTTATTTTTCTCTCTTATTCTGTGCTGTTGTTGGCTCGACCTCTGCTCTCGACCCCTGACCCATGACCCTGAGACATCTGACCAGTCACCACTCTGGGGGAACCAAATTAATAGAAGCGTTGCTCGTTAATTGCATAAGGGGCCAGCTAAGAGATTCATCACCTCAGTCATTGCCATTGCTTTGCTTTGACCCCCCCCTTCTTTGGTTTCCCAGAGGGCATTCAGGGGCAGGCCCAGCTGTGCTTTTCCTATAACCCTCCTTGTGTTTGCTGTGTAATTATTCAGCATCAGCCCTTATTAATCAAGTCGATGCCCTTACGTTTTAAATGGAAATTGCAGGGATTAATACAAGCATTCATTTTGTCCAGCAAATCTTGATGGCTTTAGCCCACTAATCGAATTGGAATAAAGAGGCCATGCAATGGGAGGGACTTGATTGAATTAAGGCAGAAGAAAAAGCACACATTATACAGTATCTGCCAGCAGGGTCCTGAGCGCAAAACTAACATACACGCACACGCACAAACCAAAAGGTCGCCGAGCATGGCCCACGATGACACTTTGATGAGTCATAAGTGCATCATGCATAAACGTATAATTTGGCCTTATTAGGATTGATGATTCTGCAGATAAATGGATCGATTAAAGATGCCGCGGTTGCAATTTTCTCGGCCGCTTCATTTCTTCAGTCTGACCGCCCAATCAAAATTTTGTTAGATGCTGATTTTCTTAAGAACTGTAATTGACAGCAAATACAAAAATATTGCTGCTTTTCTTTGATATACAATTACATTTTTTTTGTTGATAGAAAAACACTGACTTTTTAAATAACAGAACTGCATCAGGTTACAGGACATCATCTCATTCTCACGCAAATAAATGATTATTAGAGTTTTTCTCTTACAAATGAGAAAACAAATGAAATTTATGCCACTCCATCTATTGTACTTATAGTGGTAGACTACATGGCGTTTTGGATGTGGCTGCTTCTGTGACAGGTCCGGTTACTGTCGATGCTTCCACAACAAGTTTCTCAAATGGATGTGTGGTCTCCCCCGCCAACATAGTCAAAGGCAACTTCTGCTCTACAAATGCTCGTCCAGCATTTCAGAGTTCCTCAAAAGGTGCCAGGAGGCTCATCATCATTAGCCCCCCAATGATGACGCGTTGAGTGTGGCTGGCAGCTCATGCGTGGCAGTGAATGCCCCCAAAGCAAGTCAGACAATGTACCGTCCTGTTGCCACTGTGTCAGATAAGATCAACCGGGACAGTAAACCATCATTCACCACGAGCTGTAGTGTGTGCTCCATGCAGGGCAACACCACATGAACCCTGGTCTTGTCAATGTCCCACATTTGCAATATTGAATCTAATGTGGCTTTTGGGGTGGCAGCAGTAAGGAGCAGTTTAAAAAGACTTGGTGTTACTGGAAATTTGAACCATTGTGTATAATTGTATAAATTTGACCGGCACATAATCTTATATATATGAATATAATGCAATTGTTTCGCTGGACAATCGAGTGGAAAACCAGCTGATCGTTGGTGCATCTTTAATGATTATAGGGGATTTTTCAGGGAGTAACAGTGCGATATTATGCATGTTTTTTCTTTGCAGCACAATGTTGTACTCAAACAAGTAAATATGTGCATGCGAACCCTCAAGTGAGTACATGTGCTGCCACTAATGGTCCAGGTGCCTGCAAACCTGGCACATAAATTCCCATGTACACACGTGCACACCCCACACACACACATACACATCACCATATTCATATCCCCATTCATGGTCTCATAAATAAATAAGCCCCCATGTTCCTGTATATATATGTACTCAGTCTTTCTGTCATTAGGTTGCACTAAGTCTCTCTGTCTCTCTCCCTTGCTCTCTCACTTTGTTGCAGCTCACGGGTCAGCTCAGCCTGCTAAGAGTCAGACCATGATGCCAATTATCGACCGGCTTCACTGCTGGATGCGCGACACCCACCCTGCACGGTGCAACACAGCTCACACACACACACACAAACATAAACACACACACACACACACACACACACACACACACACACACACACACACTCCAAAAACACTTGCGCATGTATACATATTCATGTTTAACAAAGGGACAATGAAAAGAGAGAAAACAAGGTAGAAAATCGTTAGAGCACTAAAACATGGGACATGCACCCAGTAGAGTACAGTGGCAAGAAAAAAGTAAGTGAAATAACCTGGTGCTCTGAAGTAAATCAGTCATCTGATCTTCATCTAAGTCACAAGTAAACACAATGGACTTAAGCTAACAACACACAATTATAATCTTCTGTGTTTTTTTGTTTTTTTAAACAAACCCATTAGAGATTTGCAGTTCTGGTGGGAAATGAAACAACTCCAACCTCTTTTGGCAGCGATTATCTTAAAAATGTGCTTGAGTAGCTACAGAACAGCACTTTGTTCAGGGGGAATTCTGGTTGATTCCTCCTACAGAGCTGCTTCAGATCAGCCATATTCTCAGGATCCCTGGTGTGAAGAGCTCTCTTGAGGTCATTCCACAGCATCTCCACTGGGTTAATGTGTGGGGTACTCCAACATGTGGATTGTCCTTTTTTAAAGTCAGTCCGTATTACAGTTACTTCAGTGATTGTGGTCCTCATCATATCACCCAACTTCTACTGCTCTTCTGTTGGATGAGATCCAAACTGGTATTACACTTTAAGATTACTTAAGAATTACTTTTCACCCTTTTGATGTTGAGCTGTCGAGGCCCAGAGGCAGTAAAGTAGCCTCAAAACATGCTCCTTGCATGATTTAACCCCCATCCCCAATATTGTTGGGTGGACTCTAAATTAACTAACTCTTGACATCAGGTAGCTTTGTTAGATATCACTTGGATAGAGGTTCATATACTTTTTTGCAACCTACACTGTGAATATTTCATTGATGTATTCAGTATGGAGAAGAACAATACAGTGGTTTGCTTTATTTGTTGAAATAGATTGTGTATGACTATTATTTTAAGTTAGATGAAGATCTGATCATATTAGACAACAGATTCATAATTAACTTCAAGGGTTAATTTAAAATGTCCATTTAGCTTTTCATAAAACAACAACAACAAAAAAAAAAGCAACTGCAAAGCCTTCCATCAGTTTAATCAGGTGCAGACATGTTAACATACTGCCACAGCTTTAGTATCAAATCCTCTGTCCAATCCAACAAATCCACCTCTTCCCTCCCTCTTTACCATTCCACCTCTCCGTCATTCCTCCTTTAACCATGTCCTCACTCCCTGCAACCCAGATTGACAGACAGATTAGATTGGACACAGTTGACGGCGGCGGAAGCAATCAGATCCGGTGTTTGGCAGAGGTTTTGTTTGTGTAAAATGACACACAGCCCCCCTCCCCACCACCCGCCCCTCTCCATAAGAGATGCCATTGGCACAATTTCACAGGGCGATTACTATCAGGCCTGGTGGAGGTGTTCCAACATGTCATTTGTCTGTCATTTGTTTGTCAACTGACGACAGCTCCATGTCTCTCCAGTGTATTTGTGTAGGTGTGTGTGTGTTTGTGTACACTGGTGAAAATGCACATTGTTGAATATTTCCTCTCCTTTTCCCTCCCTGCAGCACCTCTCCTTCAGGTATCGTCTTCCCCATTTGATATGTCAGTGACATTTTTTGACAGCATGTAGATAGATAAGATTTGTTGCGCCTATGAGCCATCCAGGGATTAGAAATGCACACTGGCAGGCACTGTCTAGATAGCTTTCTCTTGCCAATGCGAGATTCAACCAAACAGCTTTTGTGATTGTGATCTATGTACGGCTCCTTAGTTTTGCATTGACTGTGACAACAAAAAAGAAAAAGAAAAAAGCTACACACCACTTACTGTGCTGCTCTATGTTTTCATTGAGCAGTAATTCCCATTTCCAACTACATGCTCATTAGTAAATTATATGTTAAGGGCTTATTTGAGAAATGGAAATCTCTATATTTGCAATCCATAGCTTATATATACTTGACAACAGTAAGAAACAGCTCGGCTACAGCCTGAGACAGACGACATCGATTCTAAAGCTTTTTAATATCTTAACGATTTCTGTGCGAAAGTTCACACTGAACCAAAACAGAAGATCTCAATGCCTAAAATCAAGGCTAATTGAGGTAGAATTAAACCAACCGACCCTTAGCAATACTAAACATCTGTTCATCCTCCCCCCCCATCTAGTCAAACATACAAATGGCCGGCAGTGTTTTCTTGGCCCATCCCTGCTGTATGGAGGTTTCAGGGATTTTCTATTCATAGTGTATTGGCCGATGAACAGTTATCTCATAGCCTCTGTAAAATCAATCATGTCAGATTTGTTTAGATCCTGGCCCAGAGAGGGCTCTTGTGTTTATGTGAGCGGACTATCACAGCGACGGATGAGGGATGTGCAGCGGAGAATCATGGCATTCACATGTCCACGGAGAGCAGCTTATCAGTCGTGTTTGGCCCAAGTCTTTGATGCTGCCGAAGTACAAATGTTAGCATGTGGCTGTTGAGTATTGAGAAAGACAAGAATCGTGTACTGCAAATCCTCTGCATTTTCAGAACTATGTTTTTTGAGAGGAAAAGTGACACCCTCAAATTTTCTCTCTTTCCCTGTTCACTATGTGCTAAACATTCTAGACAAAATATGGTCATGTTGCTCTTGTCTCTAACATATCATCTCCAGCATAATACAAGTAGTCTAGCTCTGGTTCTCTTGGTTCTGGCATAGCTCAGCTTCAGAATGTTGGAGTTATTTTGTTTGATTTTTCTTTTACCCTGAAGGGGCAAGTTAACCCCCCCCACATAATCTGGCATTCTAACAGACTCTTCACTCTCCTCCTCATCCTCCTCAATGACCGCCATCTCTGTAGCGGCCCTGAAAAACATTACCAAAAACACAGCGTCACTTGGCCTGATTTATGGTGTCATTAATGTCAGGCTATCAGTGGACATGAGCGCATGAGACAACAGACGAGCCGCCCCAAAAACAAATAGTTTTGATTAAAGTCAAGGACATTCCGTGCAGCTTTTCCGTAGAAAGGCATTCATCACATTTGATGTTGACCCTTCCTCCCTCCCTGCTTCTCTCTCCCTCTCCCTCTCTCTCTCTGTCTGCCTGTTTGGTGATGGAGATGATGGTAAAGGCTGCAAAAACCAGAGGCTGAGCTAACATAGATACAGACAGCTTATGTGAGAGGGGTTATACAAATCAGTGTGTAATACAAAGTTGGAACAGCAGTGAGTGGATTAATTGAACACTAAAGGGATTACTGTGCAGAGGTTTACGCGGACAAACAATGGGTCACAGAGAGAAGGCTTGATTTTTACACGCCTTTTTTGGGGGGGATCAGGTAGTGAACCACCTATGTTTCCTTCACTATATCTGTCAATTTGCAGCAGCAGTCTATCTTATTTTACATAGTTAGATCCTATATCGCCATCTGTTTCCTGAGGACAGCGCGTGCGATGTGTTGCTTGTTACGCACACTAAAAAGTTGTCGTGTTTGGCTTCACAGCCGACACACAGTTCATGCCAAGACTTTAATATGATGCTTCGAGAGTTATAGTAATAAGAAGATAACAAAAATGGAAATGCAGACATCGTTTATAGTTTCCTAAACCAAACATCTGTTAAAGTGACAGGGGAAGGGCTGATGTGAGGTGGATTCCACAGATGATGGGAAAAGCACTTCAATGCTTTTACTAACTTTCATCTCCCACCAAAAAGCTCCCCGTTTGTGTAAATAGATCCCAAAGAGTCTGCGTAGCCTTGCTTCTTTCCTGCCTCTCCGGCCGCCCACCCAGCCTGCCAGCCCACAGGACTCGACAATAACTCCCAAGGTCAAGGTTTAAGAGGAAAGTTTAAGATGATGATATGAGAATTGAAAATGTCCACAAACAAATTAGCTAAAGAGGGGAGAAGAAAACAAAAACGTGCTTGGTTACGGAGGTGGCGTGTAACGCGCAGGCTAAACGGAGCCTGAGCCGGTCATATCTGTGCTTACCCTTATCTAATAAAAAGACAGACTTAAGCTGTATTATTCTAAATCATGAGTGTGTTAGTCTAAGACTGACCGTTTTTAAGTGTCATTTTGTCACGGCTCAGGAGGAAAAGTGTGATTTTAATCAGGGTAGCTTTAGGTGTTTTCCTGTGCTCCAGATGTTCTGGCCCCTGCCTGAGAAAGCTTTTTTTCTTTTCTTTTTTCCTTCGCTTTTATTTCCTCCCCTCCAATGGAGAAATAAGTGGAGGGTTATTGTGCTCCTCTCAAGGTCTCTCTTAAATGTCTCTCCCACTCAAATATTTGGACAGTCACAAGAGGAGAGAAATGTATCAGGTGCAACTTGGAGGGAAAAAAAAAGGATGCTATGTAAGTGGGCGTGCAGATTTTCAAGGATATTCTGTACATGCACATATGTCGGTACAGTGTGTCCACACACACACACACACACACCCACACCCACACACACACACACACACACACACACACACACACCATATAGGATACCTACACTGCATATGTTCCTACATGTTGGCAGCGAATGATTGATTCCTGAATCGCTCTCGTAAACTAATAGCATCATGACATCATTAGTACATTGGAGTATTTCCAGAGCATATTTCTCATTATGACCACCATGCTCAAATAATTGAAAGACTGGATGGTTGATATGGGTTTACAAAATGACACCACTATACAGAGACCTCCATAAGAGCGCGCATGCATTCAAATGTGTGTGTGTGTATTTGACTGTTTAGGTCTGCCCCCCGATTTAACCAGCCCCACATGTGACACTCAAAGAGGGTCTGATCTCCTCACCCCTGCTGGGACCCGTACACCCCTGGTTCTCATTGACTTTGGTTTCATGCTCGCAGGGCAAATGCAAAATGGCAATAGAAAAAAGAAGAGAGAAAGGAAAAAAAAAAACTGAGAGAAAGATAATAAACAGAAAACATTAAAATTCAAGCCATGTGGTTCTCTTGCCAGTAAACAACAAGTGACCCTGGATGGGGAAAAAAGAGAGGTAACCTAGTGTTTTAATCCTGCAAGTGAGGTTTGTCTGTAAATGCTGCTACCTCTGTACGGAACTGGAGATTGAAGCATTTAGAGCAAGTTATGCTGACTCAAACAGAATATAATGAGTCCCACTGGTCCATTACAGGTCCAGGGTGCTAAACATCCTGTGGCAACTTACTGCTTCCTTTTTTTTTGATTTAAAGTCATGAAACAAACAGTTTAGTGCTAAGGGATATTTACAATGAA
Organism: Scophthalmus maximus; assembly: GCF_022379125.1. Taxonomy (NCBI): domain Eukaryota; kingdom Metazoa; phylum Chordata; class Actinopteri; order Pleuronectiformes; family Scophthalmidae; genus Scophthalmus; species Scophthalmus maximus. Next base: position 15,408,261 of record NC_061533.1, on the reverse strand, counting down.
CATTAACATTATATTCCCCTGGATGTCGTCCATATCTGTTAGATGTGGCTGGTTGTACTTAGATCTGGAATGAAAGACTTGGCTTTGGTTCACTCACAGATGTGTACCAGCCACCAGCCACCGAAGCAGCGGTATAAATCTTGAGATCAGCCTGTATTGATAGGGCCTTGGCTACCGATTTGGGAACACGTGTGCATATCCATTTCCCTGACAGAGACTGATTGCACTTGACTGGGGAGGTAATAGAATTGTCTTTAAGGGGCTGGACGTCATTTATTACAAGCAGAAGGTAAGCTTCACCTGAGGTGCGTCCCATTACTCCAAATATCACTCCTCCTTTTGTCAAGTGCATCCTACTTGCTTTTATGGCTTATGGCAATATCGCAGAAGGAGTCAAGTATCATGATGGAACTCGTCAAAAACTGTAGAATCACGCATGTATTTCAAATGTGTAGGGGCACACTAACATCTGATGAATCAGGTTACTTCAAAAAGTAATGTAAATCAATTTATTTCATCATAGTAATAATGTCAGCAACTGGCTGGTAGAATTATAATTAGTCAACAATGTATACACCCCTTTAAAGTAAAATGCATGATCGATGTAATGTGTACATATTTGTTCATCTTGCTGAATTAAACCACTGATAATTATTCAAAATATTTAAAAATTATACTCTTATACAACTTTTAAGTACCTCAAATTTCAAACCAGATTAAATACCTCCCAGTTTAAGTGATTTCTCCTACACTTTGTACACCCTGAAAACAAAGTTTCAGCAGCTGTTTATTCTCCTATCTGAGAGCAGAGGAGATGGCAAAAAAATTTAATTAATTAAAACGGTATGAAACAGATATTAAAGCAATTTTTTCAACAAGGAAGAAATTATGTTATTGTTTGGAACGTGCTGTCTGCAAGACTCCAACAACTGCCCCACTGAGATAAGCCAAATACCTGAAATGTAATAACAACTTAATGAATAAAATTGGCCTTCATGTCTGTATCCAAAAGTCTTCACCCTTCTCATCATTAATACTGATAGGCAGCATGTCCCGATTTCCCCCCTCTCTCATCATCCTCTCTTTTCCCTCTCTGTTATTTCCTTTCCTCGTCTCCTCAAAGTTCCTTACTGGGAGGAGAACAGCAGCAATAAAGTCTTGGGATGTACCCCGGGGGAACTTATTATGTCGGGAGAACTAACAGCACGATGTTTTCTGCCGTCTGTCTACCTGTTGGACTGTTTGCCATTGATCTGGGAGGCAGGTGTCAATACAGGAAGAGGAGGCAAGACATCATTATCGTCATGAAACTGATGCCGCAACGCATGCATGCATAGCCTGACATCTGACATCTGCTGTGGGGACAATTCATTCTACAACAAACTTTTCGTGACCCATAGGGTGCAGTGAGTAAAACAAATGAGCGCTTTTTCTTAACAGAAGATGGAAAGAGATGGACAGAAAACTCTTGAGAACAGTATGTCTAAAATGTAAATCAGCAGCTGATATGAGAGATCGGATACTATGAAAGTATCGAGGAAAACTGACTTTAGGGATTTCAACTGTTAAGGGGACAGAATGTGCAATTGATCAAAGCCACACTAATCTCGCTGAACTACAGCTGAATTCACCATTTCCTTTTTTTCTCATGTGGTGTTTGTTGCTTATTGCACAGTGAATTGCTCAGTACAATGTCACATGTATTGTCATGTAGCTGTATAAACACAAAAGTATCCATTATGGTTATAAAAGGCGAGTGCTTTTTGTGCACACATGTAATGGTATGAACTCAAAAGCCACAGAATAAATTTGCAGAAGACATTATTAGTGAGTGCAGTGTGTGCATGTTCTGCAGGCATGTGCCCCCCTTAAATTCACCCCCAATGCTTGCTAAGCTAAGTTATCAACATTAGAAATGCAAATCCAGGTAACACGTCTTCTTTTATTTCTCGTTCCGTGTGGTGCACCCCTATTATTACACCGCTGACATTCCCTTCTTGTCCTTAAATCAACATCTTACAGCCTATTAGCTAAAGCTTTGGGGGACAATAGTGACAGTCGACAATCCTTGAATTTTACAATGCCTACATACCCACTGTAGCTCTTACGATGTGGAGGCAGAGGAATGCGTGAACAAAGTCAAATAAAATATGAACCTTGATTCTTTTTAAGTCTAATTTTCCTTTGATCACCGGGATGAGTTCCAGGTTTAGCAAAGCGAATCTAAGGGGAGTGTTAAAAGTAGTGAAATGATTAGCATACACTCCAGTCGGACACTCACGATGAGTGTGATTTGAAATGTCGTCTGTCTGCTGTAAATGAACTGTGGCGGTTTATCTGCAATATTTAAGTCTGCCATTCATCCACAAATGGGAACCCAACAGGGATCTAATGAGTTGCAACTTCTGCTCAGGGATTTTTACACAAAGCAAATAAACCTGTATTTGAATTTTCAAGCTTGACTATTAAAACATCACCAATCAGCTGAAAGCTGCTCGGCTCATTTACACCACATTTAATCTATCCTCCGCAGTGCTGAATATAACATAAATCCCTCCTGAAGCCACTAGGGTGTTCAGAGAGAGAGGCAGTATCACAGCAGTCTCTCTCACACACACACACACACACACACACACACACACACACACACACACACACACACACACACACACACACACACACACACACACACACACACACACACACACACACACACACACACACACACACACACACACACACTGTCAACGCACTCAGGACATTTTCCTCCTTAATGAGGCTTTGTCTTTGAGGGGGCTTGGAGGACAAGAGGTCATGCTGGGTCAGACTGAGACGAGGTCAGTGTACTCATCAGAGCTGTGTTCGGAAGTCTGGAGCCAATGTCAGTCGAAATCATATCTTCTAGACGCAGACAGGAAAGAAACGGTGTGTGTGTGTTTGTGTGTGTGTGTGTGCACCCATCGGCCTGTGTGTAATTGTTTGTACAGTGTGTATTATCCTAGCAGCTGCATGATCTGTAACTCCCTAACCTCGTCATATTTTACGTCTACCTGTCCGTCATTTCACCTTGAAAATCACATGTTAATTCTTTAATCCTGCAACTCCTGACGTGGTAGACGCAGGGAAGGAAGCAGCGGCCTAATCACTCACTAATAGTAGCGACGAGTACCTGTCGACTGACTGGGAGGTGGTGGAGACCGGAGGTGGCTGCTGGGACTGGTAGACAAACACAGTCGAACACACAGATATACGCCCACACGCACACATATTCTCCTAATTAACCAGGTCACAGTGCAAGAACACACACCGACCTGCCTTTTCTCTTCTCCATGCTGACACTGAGGCTCCTGGCTGTGCCCTGAAAATACACTAACTGTGTTCCTGTCCTGTCTCGTTTGGCTACTGGCGACTCAAACGAATCTCTATTCTGGGAGTGTCATTCAGCAAGGGTAGAGAGGGGAGAGAGGCTTATTTGGAGAAGTTTCCTGTGCTGCGCCGTGCGCTGCACTGTGCCGTCAGACCAGTCAGTGTCTTTAACTTCAATAATTGTGATTCATGCCCCAGCCCACGGCAACGTGTGTTTTGCCGAGTGTGTGCGCAACGTCGACGGCGGCATGACATATATTTTGTCATGTGCCTTGACCTGACCACGACACTCACATTCTGGTCACTGCCCATTTATCTGCAGCTAGCTATCTCTCTCTCTCTCTCTCTCTCTCTCTCTCTCTCTCTCTCTCTCTTACATACACACGTTTGTCAAGGTGTACGGAAAAGTAAGATATCAAACTTCTGAGAACAAGAAGGTAAAGATGGAAGCTTACTGAGCTCGAATGTAGAAGTGAACCACATAAGAGAAATTGGGGCATCAGATGCCCCTGTTCTTTAATACAGGCAGTGGTGACACTAACTTTTTTTTTTCTTCCCGTGTTGATTTTGGTCCTTGCTGCAGGATGCCTCGATACGAGTGTTGTGTTCTCAGAGGAGGACAATTTTAGCTTGTCTAAACCTATAGGCCTCTAGAGGAAGAATGAGTCTAATGACCGGGAGGATGGAAATAGTGGGAGCGACCTGGACAAATAGTTGACTAAATTTAGAATTTTCCAAATGTGATTTATTTTCCTTATTATGCAATGCTCAGAGTTTCGAGGAAAGGGAATGATGAAATATAAGACACTTAATTATGAAAATAAAATGCACAGTACCAAATTGAATTGAGATAAATCTTATGACGTCATGTGTTTCAATAGGTGACATTATAGAATGTTAAAATGAGCATGTGTGCATAATTATGAATACATCTATGATGAGCTTGGTACGTTTATTAAGATATTTACTGTAATTGTTTTCCCTCTATGTGCTAAATGCCTAGTTCATTTTAGACATCCAAAAATAATGATCAGTTAAATCATGCTGCCATTCAATCTCGGCCACTTTATTAAAAGGTCTGTGATAGTAATTTGGGTAACTTTAGGTTATATATTGTACTTTTGAATAAATACCATTTCTCTGTCCTATGGTTTTTGAGGATGGACCAAATTTGGGAAGTGGAACCTCTGTAAATTATCCGTGAAGAAAAAACTTCAAACATCACAATGCTAACCTGCACAATCAGACGTTTTAATTCATAAAGACGATCCAGAGTTTATTTTGAGAGTCCTGTGTATAGTTAATGCAGAAAAACCATCACTTTTATCCACACGGTAGCATGACAAAACATGAACCTGAATCAAATGAGGGGGATTATGCATTTTATCTACCTGCAGCACGTAAGAACGACAGGCCAAAAGACACCTGACACACATGTCAGGTGAGGAGGGTAAGGCTGATTGATCCTCTCTTCATCTCCAAAGCGACTGTTTTCCTCCGACAACATTCGAAGTAGACAACATTCAAACTTGTACAAAGCTCTGTCTCCTCACCTTGCATAAACAGCTTTAGGAGTAAAGACAGGACAAGAGAAGGTGTTAAGATTGTGACACAAACTGCGTGTGCAAGTGCACATGCACACAGACACGCACAAGCACAAATCCCTTAACCCCCCACACACACACACACACCTTTGTAGATCTGATTGAATACAGAATCAAAACAAGGCATTTTTTTTTTAAATAGCGTCTCTCAGACAGGACTTTCTACATCACAAAGAAGGGAGGCAGCACAAAAAAGAAAGGAAAAGCTAAATTGAGTTTGAGTCCAAGGTCAGTGTGTAGCTGTCTGAACAAAAGTCAGATATCTCCCAGAAAATATCTATCAAGTTAGGGAGAAGGCGCCCTTGTCCCGACCCCTGCAGAGTTGCTGGAAAGAAGGTTTCCTGTAAAAAAAAAAAGTTTATCCGAGGGTACAGAAGATTAACGAGGGTGTTTTCATTGGCTGCTCTCGAGTCGTCTCGCAGTACTTAGCGGTGATAAGATCAGAATATTTATCGAGCCTCTTCTTCAGGTCATTTGCTATGTTAATTTTATGAGCTTGATGTTGCCTTTGTTTTGCGGTCATGTGTTATTTCTCCTGAACCCTGGAGCAGGGGGAAGAAAGGGGGATTTGTATACTTAGCATGCAGTGTCTTCAAATTAGTCACCCATGCATAATTATTTATGCTGTGCAGGGGGGTGCGCAGTGGAACAACTAATTCTACTTGCACCCTGTGAAAATTAAAATCTATTATTTTTCAATCAGATCAGACTCGTCGTTTTCACACCTTGCTTTGTTTGTCTGTAATAATGTGTCATTGTGAGACTCACGTCTTCCCTTATGGATTTCTCAGGGCAAAGAGAAACTGTGGGTTGTTGTTTTTTAGGCTAAGATTAAAATCTGAATTCAAATTAGATTAGCATTGGCCAATGATGGGATTAACCATCCATTCATCGCAGTTATCATTGTAACAATATGCAGCAATTACATTTTGGTAACAATCTAATTGCTCTGTAAATGCGGCAGGATGTGTTTCAAATCAAAAAGAAAGATTAATAATACTACTACTAATACTAAACATATCTAAGCAAAACTTTATCTCTCCACTTGCTCCGACCACTGTCAAGTTCTTTAAGTGATTCAGCCGAATGGATTTGAAGCCCATCAAGTCTCGGAGAACTCCTCTGATCATAAATCAGACAGGGCAGGTCAGGACATCCGGACAGATACGGCGGCATAAGTCAGACCATCACAACTATGACCTCATCTCAGCTCCCCATGAAATATCCATAAAAAGCAAACATTTAGTTCAAGATAAGACGATACGTTGATGCAGTTAACTATTACATTGATGAAGCTGCCTGAGAGAGAATCCCCTACCATGACATCTGTGGGTTACTCATGTGAAAATATATGAATCTTTCAAACTCTTTTAAATCACTCTCACCCCCCGCTCCTCCATCCGCAAGCACTCACCGTTAATGCCTATATCAACCGCAGGAGCCAATTGTTAAAGAGAGGTTTCTAAGTGCACAGCCAGATCGATATTGATAATGTTGAAAATGTGGTGGGAAAGAGAGAAAGAGTGGGGGAGAAAGAGGGAAAAAAGAAAGAGAGAGCGAGACATAAATCTGCATGCATTGAATAGAGGAGAGCAGCTGCAGTGGCCTCTGAGCTGTCCCCTTCACCTCTTTGGAAACATCATCAGCACTAATCACGGCCCCGCTAAAGAAAATGGTCCCACTTGATTTACACTTACTACCCTCTGCTGCGTAACTGAGAGAGACAGAAAGAGAGGGGGGGAGAAAAAAAACACAGAGTGAAAGAGGATGCATGGAAAAGCGACTAAAACGAAAAGCATGAGTTGGAGGGCACTAATAATAGCAGGCATAAACGCGGAGAGCCACATTCCTTCAAGGTCAACCTCAGGTGAAGCAAAAAGGTTGTATAAAGGTCATAGTGGATGAGGGCCATGTAGGCCTCAATGAGAGTCAATAACACCTCCCAGTCTGCGGTAGACGTGTGGGGGTCGCCCCTGCTCTCACATCAATTTGCTAGGCATGGACCATGGCAATAAAAGAGATGGAGAGAGACTGAGCCAGAGAGAAAGGGTGAGAAAAAGGAAAATGTACAGGCAGATTGTGGAACAGCTCGCCTTTCAACTACTAACTGCTTTTCATGTAAATGTCTTGGACTGACACTTCTTACACATCCCGGCCCCGACTCCCCCCCCCCACACACACGCACACGCGCGCACACACACACACACACACGAACCCCCCCCCCCCCCCCCCCCCCCTTCTCTCTCCATCTCTTTTACTCCAGTATACTCTCTGTCAGCAGAAGAATAAAAGAGACGGGAAGGCGAGGGAAAGGGGCAGGAGGAGAGTGAGAAGGGAGTAAAGGCGGAGAGAGAGGGAGGGAGAGCGAGAGAGAGAGAGAGAGAGGGAGGGAGGGAGAGAGAGAGAGAGAGAGAGAGAGAAAAAAAACTGAAACAGGAGAAATCAGACTCTCGCCGGGGTTGGCGAAAGGTCAGTCCTGACAGGCTCGGAGGTTAAACTGCCGAGTTAAAATACTGTTCATTATCCTCTGCAGCCTCTTCCCAAATTCCCCTCTTTTGTGTCACAGTCAGTGCCCGGCATCAATGTTCCCCCACCCCAGGATTTATTAGACATTGTTGAGCGGCGAGAAAGGGGACCTTTTCTGTACAATAGTAGCACTGATCCTATGGCAAGGACAATACTGCTGCCAACACAATTACAGAGCCTGGCTTGAGTTATAAGGGTTGTAGGACTGTCTGTGTGTGTGTGTGTGTGTGTGTGTGTGTGCGTGTGTGTGTGTGTGTGTGTGTGTGTGTGTCTTCTTGTGTGCAAGCGCAGTATGATGATAAATACAACCAGCATGTGGTACAGTAAAAACTGTAGTTTATGTTGACCTGACCATTTTTTTTTTTTAAAACAACAAAAAAAAATTTACATACATTTCTGCATATTTAAAGCAACCTTATTCCAGTGCAGGAAATTTAATTAGTGCACATGAAGAGAACAAAGCAGGGAAATATCCATAACATGAATTAGGCTGAATCACATCATTCATTACTCACCAGAGAGCAATGAGACGTGACACATGGCAACAGAACCCTGCCTGAACTGGACAAATTAAAAACACTAGTAATTAGCGCTATGCAAAACATGTTGTAAGTTTATTACCTGATTTATGTGGCTTCCTGTTTATAAGGGCACCGCGAGCTGGCTATTCGTCTTTCGCCTAGCATGCTTAAGAATTCAGAATGAGTTTAAATGATTTATTAAATGAATAAACAAATAAATCACCTCACACCTAATTTCCCTAATGATATTAGAAATGACTAACTGTACAAATTGTGCAAAATATAAGCCACTATTAACCTGAAGCACCTTTCATTTCGGGGGTTCAAAACGTCTATCCATTTTCATTTGTGCGAAAACAAAAACATGATTAAAGATTTGACTCCTGACATGGATTCCACAAATAAAACACTCCACTCTCCCGGTGCCTAATAAAAGAGGGTCGTACACCCGGTGTTGTCAGCAATACGTCAAAGCCGACCTATAGAACAGTCACCGTGAGCCGGAGAGAAGTTTACCCCAGCATAACAAACCACCAAAGGCCGACACGCTCCCCCCAACTCCAAACTTTCTTCTTCTTCTGCTCCTCGCACAATGCATCCTGAATCACCCCAACCGTCATCTGAATTGTATATTTCTATTTAAAGAGACATGTTGTTTTCATCTTTTGCCCCTCTCTTCCCAAGGGGAATGAGCAGAATATAAAAAGGTAGACTTTAAATAACAAGAGACTGCCATAAGTTCCCCTGCTAGTCCGCACATTAGCCTCATCTGTGAGTGAGCGTGTGACACCTACTAAAATGTTTCAGCTCCGCGCGTATAAGAGCATAAATAATTCAAAATTAATCCCCGCTGAGAGGGACTATGGGAATCATAAATTATCGGAGTGTAGTCCCTAACGCAGTCCCAGGATCAGAACACCTATGGTAACAATCGAGCAGAGGTGCTCATTACAGCTTGTGAAGAGATATCTTAACCTCTGGTTATTAATTTCTTTGAATAGATGTAGGCTGTAGTTTCTCACATTAGTTCCCCCCAATATGTTACGGACTACATATTTAATACAACACAAAAGCTTACATTTTATTGTATATATAGTATGGAGGGATATGTCATAGGGCAATTCTAAATTGTAAACAGGCGTACACCAAACCATCAAATTCCCATATATCAAATTAAATTACATACATATGACAACTTAAAGACTAAATACAGTATATGAGTGCTCAGGAATTACAGACTGATAAAGGCGTCAGTTCATGTAACATATGTAACATAAGCTAACAGAAAAAGGGGATACATGTATATGTTTTGGTGACATTAACAACAAGTTCCTTAAAATGTGTGCCGATCACTCTGCAGTGACTCCAGGCTACCCTGGAAGCAGTAACTGATGTCAGGTAGACGATATGAATGCAAGTTAATTAAAAACACTGAAGCAATCACTAATATATAAAGAAGGTACATTTAGAGCAGCTGGCATCTGGACATTGAGACATGAAAAGAAGTGGTTTAAAGATGAACAGTGGATGAGGCCTTAACTACAACTAGACGTTACTGTGCGTGCACTGACAGATAATATGACCGTGGATACGGCAAAGATCCTTGAATAAAAGACGTTGCCGCATGTTTTAGGTAAACATGCAATGAATCACCTTGTATAAATTTATAATATTAAAGACTCGAAAAACTAACGTAACCACAAGTAGAGATGAAAACGCCAGTCTAAAGCATATCAAAGCTACATTAGATGTGTCTACTCTCGTGTACAAGGGAGATGTGAAAACACAAACTGATCCGCTACTAAAAGAAGGACGGCAGCGGGTAAAAGAGAGTGGCGTGTGGTGAGGGGAGGGGAAAAATATCCGATTTAGAAAGTGGTGGGAAATATACATATCAAAGGAAAGACATGGAGATTTCCTTTGCCTGTGCATCCTATCCATGTACCGACCCCCCCCCCCCCTCCCTCACTCCGCGAAGTGAGCCGAGAAGGGTCTGTTGCAAATTCTCAGGTAAGAGAGCCAGAAACCTACTTATGATGCTCCGCTGTTCATAATCCATAGGTTCTATCAGCAGATTACTAGAAATAAAGTGTTGGGAGAGACGCAAAGCGGGACTCACTGTGCCAGATGAGACAATACCGGTTTCAGTCTACACTTCACTCCAATGCACATAATTAACAGCTTGTGTTCAGCAAGAGGAAAGAAAAAAATGTAGAGGGGGGAGAGTTTAAATCTTCCCTCCAGGATACAGTTATAAGTAATTTATGTTGCAATATGTCATAAATATCCCCTTCATCCAATATGGAACCTGTGGAAAAAAATAAAACTCTACAACATTAGATGTGATTTTAGAATAAATCCATGCATTTTTCATTAAAAAGTACATCACCACATTTAATAGCTTGATCTCCAAGTCTTTCTCAAATTTCCCTTCACTCTGTTTTCTTGACTTTCCGCCCTCTTTAGCACACCACTGGGTGTGTGTAGGGCAATTCATTCGTCACACGGCTTTACCCATTAGAGGCGGACCGCTAAATGCTTCACCTTTTGATTTTGAGGAGGAGTACAGGATTTGTCAGGGGAAATGGGAAGGTGCTTTATTGCTCCAAATTTCATCACAATAAAGGCTTATGGGGAAGGTGGCATAATCGTTGTCCTATAAATGTCTCTGTGTAGATTACATGCTTCTTGCCCGGCTAATCCTGGTAATTGATGAACTTCTATGCCGACGATTTTTTTAGTATTATTTTGTAATTTGTTTATTAATTAAGATACCACTTATTTTGGGACCTCAACCAAGTAAACACGATTATGTGCTCTGCGGGGTGAGTGTTCAGCGCGTTGACGTTCCCAAAGCAGCGAGCTGGCTGGCTGGCTGGCAGGCGGCAGCTGCCAGGGAACGTCTAATAGTCTTCCACTGAGAAGTTTAATTCATTTGCCATAAAGCTAAAAATAAACACAGTCACACTTAATTGGGCTCTGAATGTGAGCATTATTAAGCTTTTGAAATAAAGCAAGACCACAAATTATAACCAAGGACTCAACATTCAAACGGCTGAAACACTGTGTTGAGCACACGGATTTCAATTTTGCGAGTATTATTAATTATAAAAAGGGGAGATAGATTAGTTTCCAATATCTATGGGAAAGCACCGGCTATTCGTTTAATAACAGCTGATCATGAACAAGATAAAACTCTGAAGTTCAGTACAGTGAATATATTGTTTTACTAGTAGATAACTACAACAGTACATTAAGATAAACAACCCTCATATCTGTTGAGTATTTGAGGATAAACTATGATGTCATTACAAAGTTTATTTTATGTGACGATCCAAAACGATTTCTTTCTTGGAAGTATGCTATCACGGGTTACAGTCCTGGGATGAAACATTAGTGTATCATTCAAGTTTATGATGCAGAGAGTCTTTGAGGCAGGAGGGGGAGGGTTAGGATAAGAGGGAGAAAATCAAAAAGATTTCCATAAAAAAGTGGAATAAATAAGTGCCTGAGATACAACAACTTGGATTTACATACATTATCCAGCTCTATCTCTTTGGGATATTTTACAGTCCTGATATGCGAGGGGGAGCTCAGAGATAAACTAAATATGACCTATGCTCTGCAGGCTCAGCCAGAAAGAGCAGATGCCTGTAAGAATACTCAAGGAGCAGAGGAAAGGTTGAGAGGATGACGACAAAAAGCCAGAGGAAGGAAGAAAAATGACACTAAAAGGCAGTCACGAACTGATTGATGCTCTGCTGTATTTGAAGATCAGTGGCAGCCTTGTAGTGGCAAGCACAGAGGTCAGCAAGTGTGTGTGTGTGTGTGCGCGCGCGTGTGCGTCCATGCTTACTTGTAAGGGTGTGTGGCTTTCTTTGTCAGTTTTCACAGTCTGGATTGTGCGTGTGCACGCGGATGTGAGTGCAGGAACGTGTCCGTGATTCTCCCTCCCTCGCTCATGCTCTCCGGTGTAGGAGAAGAGAATCCTCAGTCACTGGGTGGCTGGGGGAAATCAGATGTGAGCAGAGAATATCATGCTCGATTTGGCCTGTGACTGGAGCCGGGGCTGCAGGAGAGGAGAGCACCATGATGTATCGAGCCGTTTGCCAGCAAGATGGGGCACATGGCGGCGGCGACCCTCTGCCTGCATGTCAACAAATGCACATTTTTCTTCCAGCAGTGTGTGTACTGTAGCCGATTTCAGAGATGCACCAAAGTCCAGACATTTTCCGGATTTTTTTTCGGAGGGGTTGTATTTGAGAACGCAAATGTCGCTCCGCACATTTTCCGGAACTTTTCCTTCCAGCCCACTAGTAAAACATTTGCTTTATTTTCTTTTCTTTTTTTTATCATCACGTCCTGCCTGCTGCAGGCTCTACCAAGATGTCACAGAATGTGCCGGAAATGTTCCTGTGTGAACGCGTCTGAGTCGGACAATCTCCTGCTGCGTTCATTATATGTGAGGAACGAGAACCCAATTTTCCAGAGTTCATGTCTGAAAAAAAAGCTTGTGCGAGTGTGATGGGGCCATGATTTTTTAGAAATGTGGGATATACAAGAGATGTGTACTTTGCATTTGGTGTGATTGTAGAATAAGAATACATTTGTGTGCATGTGTGTTAAGTTAGACTTTCTCTTCTGTGTGTGTGTGTGTGTGTGTGTGGGGTGGGGGTATGAGCAGCTCACTGCAGACACAGCTGTTGCATCACATGGAGGCATGGAGGCAGGCCGTTTCATCTTGTCACGGCAAACGCCCAAGCTTCTGCCTCCAACAAACAAATCCACACAAGGAACAAGTGGCTCTAACAAGACTAAGTTTGGGCTTGTGTGTGGCCCTGTGTGTGTGTGTGTGTGTGTGTGTGTGTGTGTGTGTGTGTGCGTGCGCGTGTGTGTGTGTGTGTGTGTGTGCATATCTGTGTCCTGAATTTTTTTTCCTCGCAAGGGTTCAGCGCCCCATATGCATGTGACCCACACACTCACCAGATTTAACTCTGTTCTCCGTCATCAAAAGACAGGAGGACCCACAGCTGTGACCAGCAATGGGAAAAAGTTGAACTCCCAAGTAATGTGTTACATTGCTTTAGTTAATGCACAGTGTACAGTGAGAGAGCTCTGCTTCCAAAATATAAAGCATTTTAATGAATGGAGTAGAACAGGAGTGAGAGAAATAAATCTCAAAATATACGAGTGAAAAATGCACTAAAGGAATAAATATTATCTGCTCAACACCCATTCTAAGCAAAGAGAGTTTCAGGTGAAGCCCATAGTTGGTACTGTGTTGCCATACAGTACCACATATAGGCAGCATACTATATGAGGCAGCCCGAAGGTTCCAGTGCAACGCATTCACACGCACGCACGCACGCACGCACGCACGCACACACACTGTATACACACAAGCACAAGCCTTCGCACTAAAGACCTCTTTTCAGCTTGCGTCGAGGGAAGTGGGCTGGGAAGGTCCTTTGAAGTGGGAACACCGAGGTCAGAGAGAACAGTCTGTGCAGCACTAAATTCCATCCCCCACAACAGTTCCTTTTTTCACTTTGCAACCGGCTTTGTTTTGTGAGGCCTATCTTTAAAAAAAAAAATATAGCACAGTCTGAATGTGGGAGTGCAGAATGGATAAATGCCATGTTTCAGGCTGTAGTCACCACATTCCCCTTAGAAATCTATAGTCTGTGTTGCATTTAGGAATTTTCCTCTCTTACACTTATTTGGCTTTTGTTTCTGGAACCCAGGAAAAGGCAAAAAGGTCTAACCAGCACTAAACTAATCTCAAATGTCATGTCTTATTGGACACAAATGGAAGAAAGGGGTTTGGCTCACTCAGCCTGCCGAGTCAATGAATTTGTCAAAATTTTATGATAATTCATTCAATTACTCTTTAGACATTTAAATGATGTGGAGAGTGAGGGAGGAGGTGACGAGGGTCAGTTGAAAGGAGAAGAAGACGGGGGCTGAAGGAGGGGGGAGGAGAAGAGGGATTGGGAAATAATCCTGCTCTTGATATTACACTCCCTCCAGAGGCCTTTTAAGAGCTCCATATCACAGTGTGAGGCCTCCTAAACTTCTCTCCCCCTACTTACCAACTCAACAGCCAGTCCAGCCCCCTCCCTCAAAACTCCTCTGTTCACAGCTTATTCACCTTACGCATACTGCACAAACATATCACTTGCTGAACCCGTGTGCATAGTAATTATGACATGTGTTTGTGAATTCCAAAAATATTCTTTTCTGCTTTTAGCATTAAAATTAGATGCTAAAACCAGATCCATATACAGTGGTGTCTATGGAAACAATCATACAAATATACATTAATGTACACTGACAGTTTTCTAGTCTTTTTCCCCCTCTGATATACACCCACACACAAACACTTCCACTTTGGTTCCTGGGAGAATGACAATAAAAAGGCCCGCCGCTCTCTTCGACCCTTGACCTCTGATCCCTGGAGGTCTCCCACTGCCTGTGCTGGAGGTGAGGAGGGAAAGCGAGAGAGCGATAGAGAGAGAGGGATGGAGGGGTGGTAAAAGGCGTGGATGTGGTGGGGCCCAGAGAACGGCTCTCTTTGAGGGAGCAGTTCAGGCTGCATCATGGGTAAGCTCCCCCTCTAGTGTTCACTGGCCTCTCTTATGTGTGTGTTTTCCTGCTCCCACTGAAAGAAAAGTTTTCAATCACTGTCTAAATCTGTTGTAAAGTCAAACAGAGATACCTGCTACAAGAGAACTGCTTGTATTTAAATACCATGCAGTGCAGGTGTCTGCAAGAATCTCCCACGTGCAACACGTGTACTCTACCTCAGTGTGATAGATTTCAACAAACTGATTTTTCACTAAAACTTTTTACAGACCATAAACCTCCTCCATTGTGTTTTCTTCTGCACCTAAAGATAATGAATTGATGGTAATATGCTATTATGTAATCTCTGAATGATTACAAAGCAATAATTTGTGACCTTTGACACTGCACTCTTAACATTCAATTAGCATTAATTTGCAATTATAGTTGCCTGCGCGGTGACGTTGCCTTGGCAGCACCTTTCTCTCACAGGTTTGGCTTTTGCAGCGAGTGGAGGCGAAGCATCTGGTTGCCGTGGCCTCAAAACCAAGCCTGGTGTTTTTCCCATTTACATCTAAACTATGCTAGTGCCTCCTATACTAGCTTAGCCATGCCTGGGGGCATGCTAATTACCTTCTCCCTCGCTCTAAATTAACCAACTTTCACTGGGACTCTGTCGCCACTTTCAATCCAGTTTTGATGGCAGACGGAGGGGAGGGAGCGGGTGAAGGGGAGCGAGGAAAGAGGAGGGAGGAGCAAAGGGTGAAAATAGAAACAAACCAATAATCTTCTACACTGCCTCCTAAACGAGAGCCACTCTGTCCCTAATGTAGACAAGTCATTTTGTACAAGCCGTTAAAGCCCACTGGGCCAGGCGAGCATGCAGTGCTAGGCCGCCTGTTTCAAAGATCTTTTGCAATCACTTACACAATGGACCCCCTCATTTTATACTGCTACATCATAAAAGTGCTCCTTTTGTTACATTTCCATCCTTAAAAGGGTCTTAATCCCCATCCTTTCAGGCCGGTCTATGGCAAATTCCTCAGGGACATCCCATTCGCTGCAAGGGCTGGAGTGACCCACTCAGAAACCAGCATGCAGGACTTTGAGCTTTTCTTCTGCTGCCACTCTCCAGAGAACATTAAATCGTACTTTTCATCCCCCTCACCATAGGGGGAAGCCCCTTAATGATGACAGAGAAAGAGAAATTCCTTCACTCGGTCCTATGACACCATTCTGCTGTCAAGCAGGCGTCTCGGCGGACAGAGAATCAAACATGGCTTCCTGCAGGTGGAACGCCAATGAAGGTCACGGTACAGTGCAAAGAGGAGGGAAGGAGGGAGACAGGGGAGGGAGGGAAGGAGGGAGAGAGAGAGAGAAAGCAAGAAAGAGAGAGAGAGGGAGGGAGGTGGCCCTTCAGAGGGAGCCTTGCTTTTCCTGTGCAAATTAAGTCATCTGCTGAAAAATTAGACCTGAAAAAAAAAGACTTTCATTTCATTCCATCATACTCCATTTGATTTTTACACAGAAGATGTCTTGGTTTCGATCTGTTTTACTCTTAACCAGCCCTCCACCTGATGTGTTTCTTAATCTATTTAAATAGATGTTCTTATACTCTTATATTCTTATAACCTCTGTTTTACCTCAGACTGTTTTGGTCCCATTGTTTTTGTCTCCCTGCTTCTAGCTGCTGAAGTTTGTCTGTGGCCGCCTTTGTGTTGCCATCTCTCGGAGAGGGTGCATTTAATCAGGTTGAAACCCCTGCTGCCCAACCCCCGGCCCTGCGCCACACCGCACCCCTCAATGAGAACATTGTACCGAAATAATACATCTGTCAATCAAGAGCCAAATATTCACGTCAGCCAGCCAGCCAGCGTTCAGCCGCAGAGCCCGTTGCTGCCCTGCACATTCCCGAAATGTTAACACACAGTTTGATGATTATTTAAATCTTTCTCCAGTAGTTACACTTGGTTGCTCAGCATGAAACACGGAGATAATACACACCTGCACACCAATGACAACATGTGTGGGCCAAAGCTACCTGTCAGGAGCACAACTTCTAGAAAAAAATATTATATATTATAATTATTACACATGAAGGATTTAAATTTGAAAAAAAGATCACTAAAATATTAAACAATTTGTAAAACTAATATATCTTTTATAGTGTCCAATGGTAATTGTGTCTATAACAGTCTGATCTTTTGTTTGGTTGTGAAAAATGTTGCTATCTTTAGCTTTGTGGCATCTGTGTCCGAGTCAGTGCCCTTATTATACAGGCAGGTCAGACAGTTGAGGGTCTAATGCTGTGGGATTTGACCGGGTGAAGATGTCACCGATAGTTTCCCGCATGAGACGAACATGGACTTCAATAGTCCATAATCCGCCGGCTACACAAGACTTACCCCTCTGTAATGGCTTTTCTGACCACTCAGCTTAGGCCAACACAAAAGTCATGGAAATGTGTACATGGAGGTACAAAGCCACCCTCAAATACGCAGCACTGCCATGTGCCTCCTTCGAAACATTTTGACCTCAGGTTTTTACCTAAGGTAGAAATAAGTGTTTGTACTGTTTCTCTTCAGAACCATAATTAGCTGAACACACTGCATGTTTCAGAGTTTACGTTTCAGTTAATGGAGCATGTCGCCTGGCTAAACTCTGAGAAAAACACCAAAAACAGCAGAAGCCATCAAAAGCAATAATTACATGCAGAGTCCGGGAGGGGCTGGTATGAACCAATAATCACAACCAGCACTGATGCTAGAATCTGATTAAACCGCTAATGACCTGTCACTCCAGCGTGGGGCAGATGTTTATAGATGCCCAGTACCAACCGCACAGCTCATCAGTCAGAGTCAGCGCCTTGGCAGCCATGTCACCTACCACACCCACTCACTTAGCATTGCCACCGCACAGCGCTGGGGAAAAACCTGAGAGCAGCAGCTCCTTTCAGGTTACTAATGGAGGATGTTGAGCGGTCAGCATGGGCTTTCACGCAATCAGATGAGAGGTCAGCTGTGTCTGTTTATTTATTAGTTTTGTTTTTTCCCCCCTTCCCGCTGTCTTGCTCTGGCCACAGTGCAACACCACCGGCGCCTTTCCTGAGCCATTGCCCCTTCACTTCCACCATTTGTGATGTGGAAGCAGCCATTTTCTTGTGGCGACTTCCTCAGCTTTCACCCTGACGCGTGACACTCATGACAAATTGGGTGTGGAAGTGAAGGTGATGGGCTGTGAAAGCAATGCCCCTGCGCCACCCCTCTCCCCCCACCATGTACACGAAGGCAGCCAGACACACAAACACATGCATATCGCTCGTGTGTGTACGCCATCTCACACACAATACACTTAGCCACTCAGCCCTGCCCTGAGACAAAGCAAGAGGCTGTGTAGCCAACAGGGTGACGACCTGGACGTATAATATACAAAGGAAAGAAAACAGGAAATTGAAATTTTGACTTTCTTCAACTTTGACTCCAAAATGTGTTTCCCTAGAGCCTCATCTCTTCACACCACAGCGCTATTCAATAATCTCAAACACAGCTCTTTTAAGTATGAATACGTTTACTCATCACTCTGTATTTACCCAATTTACTATTTTTTTTCCACATTTGAGGTTTATTCCAGCTCATGTGGAACAGATAGATTTTAGCACTGCCAATAGGATAGTCCCAACATCCTCGCTGTGACTACTTTATTATTATTTTTCAAATAATTTACAAACCAATTAAAATCCTTCCATTACCGACCTTTACAGTGAAAAATTGAGTAATCCAACCAGGGGAAAAATTATTATTACTGAATTGTACAGCAATTATCATAACATTACACTAATTCCCATAGAAGTATTTAAATTATATGGTTGGTTGATTGCATGATGAATTAAAGAGACATTTTTTTCCTTACTAGGAACCTCATTCAACAGTGATCAGGATGGGGGCTCTAAGGCACCTTCAAGACCAGACAGGCCGGAACCAGTCTAACCTAATATAGTAGTCATATTATTATTATCATCACCTCCAGGGACTTAATCCAACCTGTAGCCTCTGCCTGATCTACAAGTGCTGAAGGAGCTCGTCATTACATTAACCCCATAATAATTCAACAAGGTGTAACATCGTCATGTTTTGTACAACTCAACTCTCCAGAATCACCACAATTAGTTTAAATTAAAGCGACGCTTCCAGCAAACAGAAGGCCGTGAGTTTGCCTTTCTGAATCACATGGGTGAAAATTATGTTTGGTTTAAATTGTGAGAGGTAATAGAAATGCTCGATATGCAGCTATATATGCATCTTCATTAATTTATGATTTGAGATGTGTCAGCTTGAGAACTTAAATAGTTGTGACAACGTGATAAGAGAGCGTGCAGGCAAAAACATTACATGTCAATGTACAATGTCCTGGAGAACATTCTAGCAGAGATTAAATAAGAGTCTGCGTGTTGACAGTCATTTCCTTCACAGGCTTGTTTGTGAACACTCACATCCTCAGTAAGATGCAAAGACTCACTTTCTAACTCAGTCATACATACACACATATAGATACAGCATGTAAAACAATTAAACATAGTTCACAAGGTAGTCCAAATATAAATTACTAAATTACAAGCTGAACATGGTAAGAACGGTCACCATATGGAATTCCATAAGGCATGCAAATATGTATTATAGGTACAGAGCACTAAATGACAGCGAATCAAGAAATGACGTACCCACAGACCACAATTAGTCACTTTAATAAACTCGCCTGGGTTTATGACAGAATATTAACGCCTTTGTCATGTCTAGACCCAAAAGAAACGATGCACAACACGTCCTGGATTCCAAACCATATGATTAAAAAACATGCGCTACGTAATCAAACATACACATGAGTATATGATTACATGACCCTCAATGGGTGACGTTACCCAGAATATTAGACGTCCCCAGCAGGAAAGGCCATTAATAATGTGCTTATAACATTGCTGAGCTCAACAAAAATGAATCGCTCGACTGTGTGTACGACAAGTTAACAGTCATACTACTATTTCTCTTTTCTTTAGATAGTAACAAGGCCATCACCTGGCAAAGACTTCAATCCATGCAAACGAGGTAGGTGAAATTATTATTAGATTACTAAGGTGGATGTGATTAGCAAGAACTATAGCTTTGCTTTTTGAAAACATAATTGTACGGCGTATTAAGCTGGAGGCTCACATTATCAAAGTTGTATCAGACAATTGACAAGGCTTTTTGTAATTAGGCATGCTGCTCTTTGAGACATGAAGACGAAATCTCTGCTATACAATGCACAGCAGGCTATATATTCACTTACAACCCCTACAGGCAGCAGAGAGCGGTCTGGCTGCCTTTGATCCTTCCACCCAATTGTTTATGGAGGTTGTAGAGGTCCCAAAACCCTTTTGTATTAGGCACAGCTTCGCTTGATGAGCCGAGATGCTGCTCAGTGACGGTAGCAGCAGTGTATCCAGGATGCTCGGTTCCTTAGAAAACAATTCATCTAAACAAGTAGTACATTTGTGTAAATGTTCCTATTATAATCTGTCCAGTAGGTTTTTTTTTGGTTTTTTTCGACTATTCACCCATTCTACATATCAATTTGTATACCCACTTTTCCATATCTGCTTCAGCTCACAGGGAGCTGAAGCAGATATCCCTGTTATACATATTAACACTGACCTAAGTCATACGGTTTAACTTTTCTCTCAAAAGGTAACAAACTGGCTCAATCTTAGTGTTTACTCACCACTATATCACTTTTCTGGATTAAAATGCAGTAATGTTTAAAAATAAAGTGAATTAAACAGGTGATTTTATACTATCATTAAATAATTTGGCATATTTTGATTAGAAATAAAACAAGTTAAGAGCAGACTATTGTTAATCCATATCAGGTCGTCTGTATCATCGATACCGCCAATTCTGAAGTCCCTCTATTGCATGTTTACACATATATTTTGTCTAAGACACTAGGCATCACAAAGCTATAGGCCCCGTCTGTGCACGGTGGCCATTGTGAGCCCCTCACGCAAGGGCTTTTTGTGCCATTGTGCTCGGTGACAGGCTGAATGAGAGGGAGTGTTTCTCAGTACCAGGATGTGTGGGAGACACCTGCTGGGCCGGGTTGCACCGGCCTGCTCTGCTCCGCCATTAAAACGTGTAGCACTAGGGGCCCTTTTGTTAGGCAGGAGCTGTTGGTGGCGACATGTTTGAAGTGTCACAAGTGTCAGTCTTTATTAGATCCAGAATGATATTAGGGGATGGAGGAGTATGCTTAGTCAAGGAAGGGGAAAGACGGATTGAGCAAGATAGATAGGGAGCATCATTACATGCCATTTTTCTCTGAGAATGGCATGTAAGGATGCTGCATAGATAATGGCAAATACTGATCTGGTGAGGCTTACTAAAATCCATCCGTTCTGATATTTTGTGATTAATGTCCTGCTTTGTGGTGCTTTTTTCAATATCCAGCCATCAAATCAAGAGGGACATAGTCGCACTTCCTGGTACAAATATCTTACAGCTCAGATGATAAGTGAAGTGGAATCAGCAGGTGCTCACAAGAATAAGCAACATATCAACAAATGTGGTTACACAGAGAGTATTTTTTTTTTTTTATGCATATCAGTGCCAGTGAGTATGACAAAAATGGGTCAAAGGTACATTATATATAGTTTATATTGTATGCCACTGCCAGTAACATTCATCACATAATCTTCATAGGTAATGAAGCATCTCTTCAGCATTGTTTTCATTTGCATACCGTCTCACAGATTTGTAATATTCTTACTGTGTGTGTGTGCATGTCCATGTCTCTATGCATTTCCAAAATAACTCGAGAATACAGGGGAGATAATTTAGGGGGTTGCTGCAGTACAAACACGGAGGTTGCTCGCAGCACACATCAATTGACATCTGCTCAAATGTTCATCGACAAAAGGAGAAACACTGGGGTGAAAAAAAAAAAGTACGAGGGAGAGAGAGAGAGGGGTCCTGAGAGGGGAAGAAAAATCCATAATTGCTCTCATCGCCATATGATTTTCTGCAGGCAATTTTCAGGGAGCACACACTGACCTTTGCCTACTTAATTCCTGTGCAGTAAAGAAACAGAGAGATGATCACTGAGGCACATAATTACACCCTCATCGATACATGGATCTATGGGATGGGCAATGAATGCAATCCAGGGATGAAAGTACAATACACATTACCCTCTCTCTCTCTAACACACACACACACACACACACACACACACACACACACACACACACACACACACACACACACACACACACACACACACACACACACACACACACACACACACACACACACACACACACACACACACAAACACACACACACACACACACACACACACACACACACACACACACACACACACAGGCATGTACTCGGACCTACATGCACACACTCAGAAAGACAACACATGCCCACACACATCATCATCATGGCACTGGCATATATTTCTATCTGGATGCAAAGTCAATGTGAAATGCATGGTGGGTAATGATGATGTGAAGGTTTGAGGCTGCAAGCTGGATGGAGGAGCCCCATATGGCTCTCTCCGTCCGTGTCATTACCTTGTTACGCCTCTGACTTCCATTCAGAGAGAGAGAGAGAGAGAGAGAGGATCACCCAAGATCACGCTACATCTGAAATTGTCTGGGGTCAACAGTGCCATAATTACTTTAAAATGTCAGCCTGCAATAAAATACAACAGTTCATCTGGCAGAAAGCAAATTAGCTTTGACCATGCCGTAATTACCCTTTCCTGCAGAACCATTAGAAGAGATCAAATCTTCACATTCTCTGTTTGAGGAAAGGCCATCAGAGTACACTCCACCTGACAAGGATGCACATTTGCCATTTTGCAGGGGTAATTAATTGTCCTTATAATAGAAATTTTATATTGGACTTCGAAATGGAAAAAGTGTAATAACCTGCCAGTTTTATCTTAACCATTTGCTGACACCCGTGCCTCTTGCTCTCTCTCGCCATTTCTTCTTCTTCCTTGTATCTGATTTTAGCAGCTGACTGATTTGCACGTTCAAATCCTTTGACGGAGGATTTGATGATGATGAGACATCGAATGTAAAGTCACTGATCAAGATTTGCATTTTAAAAACGACGACAGGAGGTCAGAATGCAGCTGAAGAGTCTTTGAAAGATTTTCAAATATCAGGACATGCAATCGGTGACTTCTATCCAGATTCATCAACACTTTTCCTGTGTATGTAACACAAACCATGAAGCCCTGGTGTAAATTCTCCTAAAACAGACTGCACAGCGGGTAAAATAAATTGAAAGGTGGAAAACATGTTCATCTTCATTACTTATTATAAACACTGCAATCTCTAATTAACTAATATGTTCCCCAACTCCCAAATGACAGTTGGTCAACTTGATTGAGATTTTAATGAGACTTTAAGTTGTACAAGAGAAAAAAAAAACTGTACAATAAAATTTGAGTTGCAAAAATTCATGAAAAACAAGTCTGACAAAAGACACAACCATGAAATACAATAGGCCGGCCAGAATCCTTGCTTTTGCTCCGCTCTTGATGCCATCAATACCACCTCCCGGATCCAACAACAATCCAAAGAGACCCAGAGGTTCTCGCTGTATGTCTCCTGCTGTATGTTATGAGTCTGTTGCAAAACGCTTGTACAATCAGCGCGGCACCATAGTCCAATGTTCAGCAAAGCCACTTGACTGTAGATGTATTTTGCTTGATAAAAAATCCTAACACAAACTGCGAACACACACCTAGTCATCCGTGTGCGACGCCATCTTTCCTTCAATGTGACGAAGCACTTTTGATTCCGTTGCGATTTCTTTGACACACCATTCTTCAATTAACCGACTTCAACTGACACAGAAATAAGTATGGTCAAAGCATTTTGTCGAGGTGGCCTTCTTGTTATCTCACGTGAGGAGATATTATGTAATACCTTCACAGAGGCCACATGCAATCACCTTTAACCACTTTGTTCGTTACACTGTAATTTACACAGATACTAAATTTACTGTCACGCTCGAGAATCACAGAAACTAAAGACAGCAGAGAGATTAAGATGTGACCTGTTTTACCACAGCATGGAAGCAATGCACCACCGAGCAGCGTGTTACAGCGGTCGATTCCGTTGTGATTGATCCCGGTAAGCCCATGTGTGTTTCATAAGGCACAGATATTGCATTTTGCGTATGATTATTATCATGTTACATTTCATTCCTCACCCCACGCACAAACACACACACGCATGCCCTTTTAGCGGTTAGACACAGAAAGAGAGGTTTTCCTATGCAGCCAAGCTAGCAGAATAGGGATTAGGTGTGAAACAGCTGGGTGTGGACCGGAGCCCAAAGTAGTCAATTGGGAGTGTATCTCAGGTAGCTGCGCGTGCCATGCTACTGCTGTTTCGCTGCTACCGCGGCTGAAGCTGAATCTCAGCTCAAGAGCATTGTAACCTTATCAAATTAGCTTTGGGCCCAGTCTGTCAGCCAGTGCTGCTGGGTTGGCAGCCACCGTCGTGATTAGTCATATTGAATTATACATTCAGAGCATGTACGACACCTTCCACATCAACACAATACATAGAGTTACACACACACAGAGCCACAGACATACTGATTTCAGAATGACACACACACACACACACTCACATAGTGATGGAAACAAGCACACACATATGAATACACACGCATGCATACACACACACGCACACAGACATAAAAAAACACACACTTTAGGTTTCTGTTTTGGAACAGGGTGATGCGGATGTGCGTAAACAGGATTAGGAGAGACGGTTCCACTGTCACACAGACCTCCAGATTGTAATTCTCATGCCTCTCTGACAGCTTGGCACAGCACTAAGTCACCTAACGTTTGCCTTGACATGAAATCCAGACCTGGGCACAGATGAGGTTATCAGTGGGGGGAGATGAGTGGGAGGAAATGCGTCTCGTCCAATTCTGAGAACTGTTTGGTGCTAATGGCCGGGCTGCGTTGACTGAGGGGACTGAGGAGGCAGAGGGGAATGGCGCAGGGTACGGAAAATATCCACCGTAATTCACTACGGCATAGTTGCTGTGATGGCTAAGATGCAGATCGCGCTTTCCTCATACACGTGTGAAACCTATCTAAAAGTGGCTGAAAGATTACAATCCTCTTCATTAAATTTATCTCTCGCGACATAAACTTTTAATATGCACGCCACCAGTGTGTATGGGACTTCCAGGGCAGTTTAAATGACTGCAACCTGTAATTACTGTTCCAGCGCTTGATTAGAATAATCTGATTGCAATTATTCAGTGACTTTAAAATACAAGCCTCGAGCTACAGAACAATAATTCAAGGGCAGTGATTGGGAACGTGTTTCTTTTTTGGCTATAAAATGACGTTTTAATCGACAGAGTGAAAGAGGTTCCCTGCTAAGGAGCCAGCTCCCTCAATTAAAGACCATTTATGCAGTGAGGGGGAAGACGTTGTGCTGCGATGTGGACTTAATCACCAGCCAGACTCTTACACAGTTCTCACGGATCAGGGAACTAACCCCTCTAATGGGTAAATAGGCAGAAATGCAGCACTCTGGCAAGGCCACCAAGAACGCACACTCACACTCACACAGTATTAAAAACATGAAAGCTACCAATTGTGTTTTTTTTCTTTCCTCAATTAATTTTAAGCTCAAACATCCAAGCCTATAGGAGGTTTGTTATGATCCCTTGGTTAAGACTCAAAATATCAAATCAAAACGCACTTGCAGTCGGGCAACATAAAAAAGACATGTCAATTATCTCCCACATTCTAATAATTGATTGCATTTAACAGACAACTCTAATGTATCTCATCACTCTAAGGAGTCTGTGGTAGATTAATTAAAAAAGTAATACAACATGAAGGAGAAGTATTGCCCAGCTGGCACTGATTCCATGGTCAAAGTGAAGGACAAACATGGCGACTATAATCTTTTTCTAGGCCTCTAATTTGCTGGACTTTATTTCCTTGTTCTGATTTACCTGAGGAGAGGCGACTTTTGTCCCTGCCTTACAGGCTGACCCACCCTGGGTGATTAACAGAGCTGATTGGTCCTTCAAAACGAACACACACACACACACACACACACACACACACACACACACACACACACACACACACACACACACACACACACACACACACACACACACACACACCCACAATTGCCCTTCAGCGGAATTACATTGTAGGGGAACAATGTGTGCACACGTACAGTACATGTGCATATAAAAATCGGGGATGGAGGACCAGTGGGTGCTTACACTTGTAAATGGAGAATCTTAAAATTAAATCAAAATTGATGTCCACTGTATTTTTGAAAGCTTAATTGTTAACATCCTGAATTATTCTGTCTCTTAATTGACTGTACGGTATTAACAAAACGCACTACCGGGGGAGCATTAATCAGCATTACTCTGCCTTAACCTCAGTAAGTGGCACAATAAGAGACGTGCCCTCTCTAATCAGCTTCATTGTGTTATATCACCTCCGCTCTAACTATATCACCGAGAGTTCAAAGACCTCGCACTACATGTTATTGCCGAAACCATCTTTAATCAGCGGCATTGGTCTTTGTTAGATCGCGGAGGTCTACGTCGTAATGAAAACGCCAGCTAGCTCTGATAGCAGCCTAATTGGGAGATAATGAGCCAATAACATCAATGGCTAATGACACACAGAGTCTAAGTCACACCCCCCTCAGGCCACACAGAGGCTCATTCACCACTGATGGAGTGGGTAGCTGCAGAGGCTGACTGAGCTGGAGCTCGCTCTGTACAAACAGGCTGTCTTGATGGCTTCATTAGGCTAATGAAAGGTGGTGCTGACGTTTAAAGATGGTGATGGTGGACACAAGCTAAAGAAAATGCAGTGCAGACAGCTGATCTCTAGTGATCTGTCTAATGGCATCCTTCAGACGTAACCGTTCAGATCATTACCCCGTTTTTCTACTTCACCCAACTACTGTTATATTTGATTTCATTATCGGAAGAGAGAGAAAAAAAAATGTATGGCCTTTCATAAAGAAGGCAGCGCTGAATATTATGTGTGGATTGTTTGTTGGGTTGACAGCTTAAGCACTGCATGAGTGTGTGGGCGTGGGCACCAGTAAGTGGGTTGAAGGGGGCTGAACTTTTGTCAGGTCTCGACAATAAACTAGCTAACAGTAAACAAGCCTGATGATGCATAATCTCATTAAGAGAGGCACCAAGCATGGAGAAACGACCCTGCTAATCCAGACTGTGCTATAGCTCCGTAACCTGCACATAATCCTAGAGAAAGGGAGCGAGAGTTGAGTGGAAGACGTGAAGAAACACCAACTTCACAGCTCAAATGTTGCATTTACCTTGTGACTACTAGACATGAACTAAAGATGGACAGCCTATTCAATCTGCAGTGTCAATGTGTGTCTATTAGTAGGGAAGCACCGCTCTTGGCATCAGTCAATGAAATATGTGCAAGATGTCATTATTGATGGCGACACAAGCTGCCAAGCTGCGTGTCCTGTATACTTCATTAATCAACAAACAGGTCTATGGTATGAACTAAACTAACACATGGCAGCCCTAATGAAAATGCCATAAAGTTACAATGAAAGCATAGTTTAATTCTACAGTCAGCTGCTAATGTGTAGTGACACAACAAAGAGAACAGAACTTTTAGACTAGCTAAAAAATAAATAAATAGCTAACACTCATCAAACCGAATGATGAGCAACTACAATAATAAAAGACGCCACACCAGATGATGGCTTGCACAGTACAGTTTAGGCCCTGAAAATATTTGAATCCATCCAAAGAGAGGCAGAGCGAAGGTGAGGAGAGACCGCAGGGTAGTCCCCACTTTATTCTCACCTACAGACTAGAATCATTGCCTCGAGGTTCTACGACTCCGACAGCCAGTCAAGTTGCAGAAAAAATTCACATAATCTCCGTTTCTGTTCCTTTATCTCACATCAGGCGACAATCACGACATAAGGCAGTTGTCATTTTTCTGTCCAAAACCCAGATGGTTGAAATAGCAAACACCCCTGTGCCCATCTGAGTTCCTAATAGTTGGCTGTTCTTAAAATGAGTTGTGGTCAGGAGCATCGTTGGTATTGTGATCTTGAGCAATTGAGTGGTGACCTTTTTTTTCTACTGTTAAACTAGAAGAAGGACAACCAGAAAATATGATTCCTCCAGTCATGGCTGAATGCAATAGGTGAGCATGAAACTCCCAAGAGTTTGTTTGAGAGAGTGAAAGTGGGTAACTACGATTTAATGATAACTAGATGGCTGCAACAGACCAACTACAGTAAGCCTATGATTTACTCACATCACATACCATCATTGCATCGACCGGTACCTTCAGTTGGTTTCTGAAATGCTTTTAATGAGTCACAGAGAATCGACAGATCAGAAGCATCTGAAACAAGGTATAAAAAATAAAATTTTATATCTCTAACCACTGAACATGACTCAAGCTTCTATTCTTTCTAGTTTCTGCTGACACTGGGACATCAGTGGGTGACCTTTCAATTAAAAGAAGCTCAGTTAAAAATCATGAGTGCCGAGCCAGAGGATGTAAAATGGCCTATGGATTAACCAAAGTAGCAGAGTGATGACGAAATGACCAAAAAAGTTGAAAGAAATCAACAACCGTATGTTTCCTTAAAAAGCTTATCCAGCAAAACACATGAAGGGGATGTTAAACGAGGAAAAATGTCTTTGTCTTACGGAGTATCATGTTGAACTTGCACTAATATCATAAGCTGCACTCTCTTCGCTTTACTTTCAAAACTTTGCTGAGCAAACTTTTTTCAACCAACTCCTGTACAGCTGAGGGAAATTCATCATTATCAGCCAGCGGATCAAAAATTGTGGGGGGGGGGGGGGGGGGGGGGGGGGGGGGGGGGTTTGGGGGGGTGTGTGAAAATGACAGATACAGCAAAAGTAAAGAAGGGGAAGGTGGGTGGAGATGATGTGGGGAGTGAGGACACAGAGAGAATGGAAGCAGACAATGAGCAATGGTGGGTGGGTGGGTGTAGGTAGAGGTGTGTGTGTGAGAGACGGAGAGAGAGAGAGAGACGGAGAGAGAGAGAGAGAGAGAGAGAGAGAGAGGTCCTTGAAGTAGACCCTGGAAGCCAGGAACCAGCTGGACTCTGAGTACTGCCTGCTGATTCCGCCTGCCCTCCCCGATCCCTAAATCCCTTACCTCCTTTCCACAAACCCTCTCTGTCCTGACACATTGCTCTGTCTCTCTATCTTTGTTCTTCTTCTTTTTCTTCTTCTTCTTCTCATTCTGTCCTTACATTTAAACTTCCACTGCACCCTCAGGTGTTCCAATCTCCTGCCTCTTTGTGAACATCTTGAATTTACCCATCAGAAATGTATTATAAATGACTACATGGAAAATGTAACCCGACTCTCCTGTTGTAACATCCCATCCTTTAGGTGTAAACTGAACAGAAGCAAACAAGCACAAAATGCCATAGTCTGCCTACGTTGAACAATTTTGACCCTTTTTGGTCATCACTCATCTAACTCTTCCTCTCTGTTTAGACACTACAGAGGAACATGGTTTCTTCTCCAGGTCCAGCCCCCCCCCCTGCCCACCCCCCATACCCTCACAGACACCTGACCCAGCAAACACTTCCAGCTAACACCGTAGGGTTTGACCTCACTGTGGCAGCAGCTAATGTGTTACAATACTCCTTTTACCTATGGCCCCAATTTGCTATGCCTGACCACACTGGCATGAGGCACCTGCACTATTGCCATACAATGATAACACTTCTCTAAGCCCTTGTTAAGGTAAACTATTTTTATAGCCATTATCACCACAAGAAAAATATGCAGTAAGTTGTTGCTTGGCTCGTCTCGATGGAAACTGGGAATCCTCTACGGCTAAAAGATTCAGATAGATAGAACAGATGTGATCAATGAAATTGCATAATGAACGATGACAGATACATGTCGTATATACAAATTAGTCTTGTCCACTCGCAGTAAGCAGGGTGTAATCTAATCATAACTGTTTGCAATGCCTCACAGACAATGTAGAGTTTCCGTTGCAGTAGATTATATCCATTAATCCATCTTTACCTTAACTACCTGATACACTGCACGTAGCACAACATAATTCAGTTTAATTACCACCAGATCCTTTATTTTTTCTAAAATTGAATTAAGACTAAGTCTAGAACAAACCAAATCACCAACAGGTATTTCTTTGCATATCAGGGACAGCAAACTTCAGATAGGAAGGAAGAACTGGAGCACACTGATTGAGAAAAACAAAACTATGAAAATTGTTATTCTCTGATGACATATGAAGTTTCAGCTCTCATTCATTTGTGGTGTCTTTTTGTGTTCTCTGCACAAATTAATAGCCTCACACAACAGAGGTGCTTAACATTACTTACTGATTGTCTAAGCATTGCTTTTGGCTTTATTGAACTTGTGTTACAGTTATTATCACAGCAGCTTTAAATATTTTGCTTGGAATCCCTGGTTTTCAGAATTACGGGATAAGTCATGGATCTACATTTGTCTTTTCAGGATGTTTTTCTAATCCGGTCCGAAGTAGCAAGTGTCAGGGAGAGTGCAGAGGAAGAAAGACATTGAGACAGAGGTACAGTACACTCCTCAATGAGTCAAATTCAAGTATTCACACTTCTGTTTTTTTATCCTCAAAAACCAAGCAAGCTTCCAGATCTATGAATAACATAGCTGTCAAAGGTTATCTGTCGGGAAGACATTAAGCTAGTGTTTTCCAAACGTCTAAAATCATTCCATGCAACCCTGTTTCATTGTGTATCTTTGAAAAAAGGAGCGTAATAGAAATATGTAATTTTGCGATACATACATCTAATCTAGCAAGAATTCCAAAAGACTTGTGTGACACGTGTTTTCTCTAAAACCAAAAATAGGCCTGCATGTTTGTATTTGTATGTTAAAGTAAAAAAAAAAACTGAGGTGAAAAGAGCACAATACTCTGAGAGGAAGGAGAACACTGAAGAAAGGGAGCAAAGAAGAAAAGAGGGTCTTGAATCAGAGCCAATCACTTCAAGGGCCTGAACACCGGCCACTGAATTCTCTGAAAAAAATTATCATACACACAGGAAAGAGAAAAGAGTGCTGGTTAAAAAAAAGGAGGGGAGGCAAAGAAACAGACTGAGAGGTAAAGAGAAATTAACTTGAAGTTATGAGAAAAAAAATATCTGGTGCGTGGAGTTACTGCCTCCACACGCAACTGACCTGTTTCCAAATAATCAGCAAGAGAAAAAAAAAAGATTAAGTCCTCGAGAACAAGAGCAGTTTTCACACTCTAGCACACAAAGAGAAGGACCAGAGATGAGAGGGTTGGCCGCATTGTACTGCCCCACTTAAATCTTACTTTCAATTCACTAAATGTGTTATTTGACTTGGCAAAGGAGCTGGTATGTCCCATGGAGCAGCAGGGAGTCTTACCAGGACTTTGCCAAGTTTGATGCAGCCCGGCTCAACAGCCTCCGTCTTCGCGAGCTGGTGACCTTAGACTTAGTGGGTGGTTCTACTCAGTAGTGAGAAAAGAAGGAGGGAAAGCTCGGAGAAAAGGAAAAAAAAGGAATAAAACAAAATAAAGAATAAGCATAACCTCCAGTGGTGGCAGTTCAGACTTGAATTTCAAAACTCTCCTCATGGCACTGAGGAGGGAAATATAGAAAGAGGAAAGAAACATTTCTTTTTAAAGAAAAAATGACATAATTCCTAACATAGACAGAGGTGAGGGAGAGAAACAGCGTCTCAGTAGTCCAAGATACAGCCTAGTCCAGGCCCAGGGATCAGTCGGTATAATGTGACAACCAGGAATGGAAAATATTTTTTGTTTGCCTTGTGAAATGGAAAATGAAGACCATGAGAACAACTTAGTAGTATACACTATGCTGTGAAACCCAAATAATGCAAAGTTATTAGAGGAGTGGAAAAATCCAATAAAACCTCCCAGTGATTGGCCCACGACAGAAAACCTATTATTTCACTTTTCTAAGACAATAAATCAGCGGTTATTATGGGGACTTGTCGAGTGAAATGACTTTCTAAACTCATGAGCTATATATTCAACGCGAGCAATTAAAGTTGGATAGAGCTGATCCCACATTTGGCTTTAAGATATGCAAACAATAAACCGCTTCAGCTAAATAAAATATGGCTTTACATTTGTGAGATATGTGCCAATCTCATTGAAAACAATCCATCACTTTCCATTATGTAAAGTGCAGCTCACAAAATGTTTGTGTTCTCTGTTAGACCAAATTTCCTCACAGTTTTCCATTAAATAATAAAATAAAAAAACGATGTGATCATGTGTCGTTTCAATTACAGCATGGCTCTGTATGAGGTTAGCAGTACATGAAAACACTTACTGTGAGCACTGCAATTAAAAGTGACCTTCTATGTTAATGGCTCTATTTGTGCACACGATCTTCCAAGGATTCATGCCACTGTGGTCGAGGGTTCCAGACTCAGGGGAGGACAACTCACGACAACTCTTAAAAAAGGAGCCATCCACGGCTGCCAACATTATAAACCTGTAGGGAGGAGCCCCAGACACCCAGCTTCATGAGTCTCACCATAATAAACTCACAGGAATTTGAAGGCTGAGTCCCCCCCCCACGCCATCCTTCCTGTAGCTCACGTTGGGAAAAATAAAAGAGAAGTGAAGCACTGAGACAAAGAGAGATGTTGTGAGGAGGACAGGAAGAAAGGATGAGGAATTATGCCAGGGTCTGAAGATTCATTTTGGGGTTGAATTTAGAGAAATGGTGTCTGGCAACATGCACAGGGTCAAGCCCTGCAGGCCTGGAGCTCAGGCAGCCATCTTGGCAGTGTCTCCTCCGGTGCAGCGAGAAGGGAAGGGGGGGGGGGGATGCTTAACAAGATACATCAGTCTGCAGGGACCCACCATTTCCTCTTTCCCAGTGTTGCACTAATGCAACCACTATTTTTCTTTTGTACGGTTTATCTTTGATCAGAAATATATACCCCAGTCGACAAGCAGTGTAAACATTCTCATAATTCGGAGCAGAAATCATTACTTCCTGTAGTTATATTTACTATGAGGATGATGGTAATCAGAAGGGAATAGGTGTTCAAGGTACCATTGCCACCGAACCCCCCACCCAAGGACAGAGAGCTGCTCTCCCTTCCGCTTCTAGTGCATATTTTTGGAATGTAAAGGATCACCCTTGGATTGGAGTCATTTTCAATAAACACGGGAATTCAAATAATCGTTGGGATATATTTCGCTTGCTCCCCCACTTTCTTTGTCTCGTTCTCTCACATATCACACACACACATACATACACGGTGCACTCCCCCTCTGCCGGGCCTCCTACATGGGAAAAGCAGTCGAGCCATGAAAGGCGTACAGTGTTGATCCAGCCGATAAGCTGACCAATTGGGTTCATTTATCAAGGAAAACCTTTGCTCAAATGTGATCCCTGTGTATGATGGAAAGCCCTCCAATAACTCTATCCCATCCACGTCTCTGTGGTTCTTGGCATGGCCACATTGCAGAAACCCTAGCAATGTTATTACAGATCTTTAGTGGCCTACAACGGGACATTTGTTAAAACAAATATGTAAATCTGAGTAAGAGACTAGGAGGAGTCTTGAATGATATACACCAGATAAATTGTCTACAGTAGAAAGACAGGGGAATGACCTTAACTGTCTTCACGCTGAAAATCCCCCAGTTAGATGTGATGAATTAAGAAAACCAGTGCCTGATCGGAGAGACACAGAGACAGTAACTAAAACTCATCTGGAATGGGTTTCTGTCTCCCTTCCGTACGAGCTGAAACCCAATATTCATATCAGATCTGAATGCTGTGCAGCGATAATAGCTGAATATTCATTTTTGGTGCAAGCGGAAGACAAACATTCCCGTCCTTAATGACATCTCCTGGGAGGAAGTTCATTACACTCGGTTGTTACGCAACAAAACCCTGTCACTTTGAGAGGTCAGAGGAGGTTCACACTGCTAACATTAGCGCAAAAGCCCAATGGCAACTAGGTTAGTGACACTTCCTGCATGAAAAAAACAACTTGAGGAGAACTGGGATACGAGTAACATCAGTTCTCCAGGTAGACATGATAAGACTGGCCTACTTTGTGCCAGGCTGCAGAAAAGACGTCGTGAAAACACACTGAGACAGGCACATCAGTATGTCAATCACTCCAGTCAATTATTCACAATGAATGATTGTCTCACTGTTTGGTCCAATACTAAAGGATGTGATGGCCAATTTTGAGTTTAACAAAAAAGGAATCTGCGTGACAAACATATTTTTCTCAAGTGGTCATTACATTGCTTTCAGGCGTAAAAAGCAATCATTGCTGTGATGTGTTCTGAGATGAAAAAAAGTGTAAATCTTCCAAAAAGAATGCAGTAATGCAAAAATAAAGTCTATTTACATGTCAGTTAATAAACATCCAACACAGAAAAATAGATAACGTCCTTTGTGAAAGGTTAAGTGACAATTTAATCTACTAAACTGTAAATTTGTATATGTTCTCTGCAAGTGCAAGTATGTGTCTGTGTGTGCTAATGAGCTTCATTTTGACAACACTTGGGATGTCCAAAATGGAGCTTGTCTTTATTGAATGAAATAAGTAAAACGGAGGAATTGTAATAATACTGGTCGAGTATGTTTCTGTGTATATATGTCTTTGGGAGAAAAAAAACCCACTGTAGGTGTAGTTAGACACTGCTCTGTGCACTGATTGATGGTTGCTGTCCATGCAGGCCTACATTTGAGTGGATTGGAGTCATAGCACACGAGCAAACGCAAGACGGAAGACTGAGAAACTCTCCGGTACAAAGAATAGACTCACTGCACCGCACACAAACTGCAGGGAAAACACATGCACACACATACACACCCACGCACACACACACCACACCCACAGAACCACTTCCCCACCTCCAGTGCTTGAAGATCTACCTGCCAGCTGCTGCCAGTCGCAGGGAAAGATGGGCTTTGTTGGTTTTGTGAAACCCACCGACAAGACCCCCCTGGAGACTGCAGGTCTCCAGCAGCACAAGCCTCAGCCTTATCCACTCCGCCGCACAGGCAATCTGTTTTCTATATTACCAGTCTGTATCACTGTACTATGCACTATAGAACAGCAATTGAGCAGGAAATTAAGTTAGGGGATCGGTATTTGGCGGAGGAGAACGAGCTGGTGTGGTCTTCCCTCTCCACATACAAGGATCATTAAATATCACACGAGTTTCTTGATAAATTTCCTCTTCTCTCTCTCTGCTGTTCCCATAAACTCGCTCCCCTCTTCCTCCTCTCTCCTCTCCTGTCTGTCTGTTTGTCTCTTTTCTTTCTTCCTCAATTTCCCTCTCATCCTTTGCCCGTTTCTCTCTCGTCTTGCCGTATTTGTAGTGAGTATGAAACAAAACATCCTAATGGATGTTTGAACAGCTTGAGATGTGTCGGCCTGGGAACTACCTCCCTGTGACAGGGAGCTCTGGCAGGGAATTGAGACCATTACAAGGGGAAAATAGGGGACATATTTCTTTCTTTTGCTCTTTGTTTATTTCTTTTCCTCACTCTGGTTCCTTCTGTGTAGCCCTCCCTCGCCTCTCTGTCTATTTTCTCTCATTATTTCTCTGTACATACAAACAGACAGAGGACAGAATCTCAGCTTCTTTTTTTTTCTCCGTATTTTGGATAAGCAGATGTGGAGGGAACTTTTTTTTCCCTCCTTCCTCTCTGTCCTCTTCCACCTTTGCCCTTTACTTCTGCCGTTCTCTTATATAGCACTTCCTATATTCGACTGTTTTTGGTGAGTGAGTGTGAGCGACTGACTTTAAAAAGTTAGTATGTGACCACGGGGGGAAAAGAGCAAGAGTCAATATCCAGAAACTTAACTTTCACAGAAGCAGTGGCAGTTCTGGTGAGATGAATGAACATTAGTGTGCGCACGCGCACACGCGCACTTTTTTTTAACTCCTGTGTGAATTCTCAGTTTTATTTTCTAGCACAAAAGGACTTTTTGTTACTTTTATTAACTTCTTAATCATAAACCTCATTATCAAACTAATAATTAACTTGTATTTCAAATTACATTTGGGTTAATTTTGGGTTTTTCAAATGCCCCAGATCTCAAACTTATTAATGAAATGTATATTCATAGAAGACATTGATTCCATTGCTTCCCCTTCATTCTTTTGGGAAAAAAAAACTTTATTTGGCAGGTCTAAACGGACTTGAGTTCTGAGGCTTTTTGGATGCTATCAAAAGAGTACCTAACAAATATTTGCATATGAATTTCTCAGGACCTAATGAGGCACAAAGCTAAAAACATGTTTCTGTGATTTGCACTGACTAACATTTTAAGTTGCCAGCTCAAAACAGTGCTTGTGCACAACCCCAAAAGCGGACACTGGCTTTCCTGTATTCATGCAGCAAGACAGCAGCAGAAACACAAAGGGTCTCTGCTCCTGCTACAATCTAGGGTCAATCAGTGGTGTTGACAGCTAAATTAACAAGTGCTACAAGAGCCCTTACGTTTGGTTTCTGGTTGTGTAACGGTGAATATATACCAATACACTTTCAGAAAGATAATCAAACAAATCAATACCTTTAAATAAGCGAATGCACAGAAAAATATATATATTTATACGTTGCGCTGAAGGTAGATTTACGACTCTCACTGGCCACATGGATCAAACACAATACTCACGGTCCGGTTAGTGGTCAGGTTAGCGGGAGGCAGTCAGAGAGATAAGGCGCCAAACAGGTCTAAATCCCTCCTGAAGCGGTGTTGATGGACAGACAGGCCACCATTAACAATGCGGTGGCTTGTGAGAGCAGCAGCTGATGGAAAGATACCCTGGCATTTGCCGTGTTAAGAAATGGCCCTTAAAGATTTCACACTTCCAATTTCTTTGAATTATCTGCCATCTCCAGACTGTCACTCAGCCTTACAATCTCAGATTCCTGCTCACTGAGGCACCAGGCTGGTTATTGACAAAGCAATCCGCCGTGATACAGCAAAGTCTGATAAAACATTAGTCAAACAACACGACGCACGACTCTGGACCCACCTCACAGATGGACGGACCGCTCACGCTCTCTGTTTTCTCTCGTTAAATACATCTCTATTCATGTCTAGTAAAAAAGACTGTGATTCACACCGTATAGTATTTTAATACAACAGTGGATTCTCTGGATCAGCAAATGCTTCATTGGGCCCCTGTATGCTTGTGTGTCTTTATGAAATACCACAAATCAATAAATTGATGTGACTTGAAACTTTGGCTAAATTGCGGTACACAGAAGAGAATGGATTTGTAAACGTCCACCTAAGGCTGCGGTGACAGCCGATGTTGTTACAGTATGACACTGAACAGACTGCTTATCAGATCTTTACTGGTCGGACTCGCTCAGTGCTCCAGACAGGCCATGATAGAAATATCACAACACCCCATTACCCTCAGCATTCGGTACATAGTGCACAGCCTGCGCTTTCCATGAATTATTAAAAGCAGACAGATTAAGCTGCAAGGCTGGAAGTCTAGAGGCATGCTACAGATGCTGCAGTGCAAAACAGTAACATCAGAAGTGGGGTTTTTTGTGTGTTATTTTTAGAGGAGGAGATTTTTTTGGGGTCTGAATCAGATTAGAGAGGGGGCCGTTTGGAATCGGTGTATGTGGATAAGAAAGAGGAAATCGTGGGTGGGGTCGGGGCATGTGTGTATTTCTGTGCACACGTGTAAGTGTGTCTATACGTCTGCTGCAAAGGATGCAGGGGGTTGAAGGGCATGGTGTCAGGGCTTGTCTGACATGTGGCCTGGTGGGTTTGGCTCGTTGGTTTGCTGTCTAGATGGCTGGTTTGGTGCAGTCGAGCTCAAGCTTGCCAAATCTCTCTCCCTCTCTTTCTCTCTCCGTCTCTCGCGCTCTCCATGGAGTGACGGGCTGAGACATTAAGACAGGCGTTTTAATTAACTGTGCCACTCTTCCACCTGCTGCCCTCAATATGCTCCGGCCCAGGCAAGCTGTCTCTCATGCTTCCGACTCCCGTGCACTCTTTTAGCTCCGTCTTTCCCCTCTCTCCATAATTTTTCTACTCTCTCCCCTCCTTTCGCTCACTTTCTTTCCAATTTTCAAATCTTACCCTTCCATCAGTCCGACTTGCTCTCCCTAACCTCTCTTTTCTATCCCCCGTGCATCCCTCTGCAGTTTGACCCCAATAAATGAGAACTCATACCAATAGATAAGACGATTCCATGAGGCTCGTATGACAGAATTAGCCAATTTCCTTTTTTGAACTTGGAGAGAATTAATTTCTACATGTGTCCTGTTCTACTGACCCTCTAACTACCCCCCCCAATCCAACCACACACACTCTCACGCACTTCAAATCTATCTGGTAATTCAGTTCTGCTCGACACTCATCAGGCTATTCATTAAGGCCTGATTGGAGATGGATATTTCTGTTCCCTCATGACAGAATGGAGCTAGGGATCAAACTGGGGACATTACGGGATTTAGAAGAGCAAATGCAACAGCTATGTGTGTGAGTGTGTGTGTGTGTGTGTGTGTGTGTGTGTGTGTGTGTGTGTGTGTGTGTGTGTGTGTATACACTTGGACATGCCTGTGTGAATATGTGCTCATAAATGTTTGTATTAATGTGTAAATGTATGCCTGGTCATTTAAGAATCTCATTTAGTGCGGTGACTCCTATAGTTTAATCATTTAGATCATAAATTGAGAATTAATTCAAACAGAATGGAGCAACAAATGATCCACTTTTAGCACTCAACTTAAATTGTATTACACTTTTAATGGGGTTAATAATAGACGCATTAGCAACACAGGAAAACGACTCTACAAAGTGTTGTATTAAAAGGATTAATGTCCTCCCTTCAGAATCAAAGCCAGGTCTTGGAGATACAGTTAAAACTAACAAATGGCCCAGCTCGGCTCCATGACGAGGCCTCAGTCGCAGGCATGCTACAGTAGGAAGACAGCAACTGGGGCCAATACATCAGCCGGGCAGAAAGGGAGCATTCATCTGCCGTGGAAGGAGAGGTGACTTTGAAGTCCTCCACAGTGAGGTGAAAGAGCAGCCCTGGCCTCAACCTCTGTGTTTATGTAGCCGCACTAGCACTGGGAGAGCTCTTAATGAATGATGTGGATACATGAACACCACAGCTAAAAGCACACGCTCACACGTCTGTGTGAGGGCCAAGACACACAGCAAGGATTGACACATATTTTATGTGTAGGTCGTGGACATGTCAACGTGTACGGTACATGCATGCGTGTACTCTACGTCTGCATGTACAGAACAGAAAGACAAAAAAAAAAATGCACACAGCAGCAGGCCAAAAACGTATTGCTGGATTCGAGAAATGTAATAACACATTCAAACATGAGCAGGGACTGACCTGTCAGAAGCATGCTATGCCAACATCCTCCAGCAATTTCTCTCACCGGCGAGCCTGGTGGCGTCACTTCCTCCGGCAACAGGATGTTTTCCTTCATGTTGCCACACGCACGTCCACAGCCCCACTGAAGCAACCTGCCGTCACCTGCATGGCATCAAAAGGTAAATGGATAAAGAATATTTCTTCAAAACATGATTTTGACATGACAGGATTTATTTTTTCTATTTCATATTAAACACATAGTACATGCAGTACATGTCTATTGTGTAATATGACAGTGACCTATGATAATATCTACTGAGAGAAGATGTTTTGACCCAGTGCAGTTTCTCAATTAATTGTAAAGTAGAAGGGGGGCCTCCAACCCCCTGCAGATGCATCTTGCATCTCTCTCCAGCACTACTCTAGGAGCATGTTGCCCTTGTTGTGCTGCTGCTGCTGCTGCTGCTGCTGCTGCTGCTGCACTGGGCCTTTGGTGATAAATTATGGATGCAACGCAAAAGCTGTAAAATTTGTTGTATCTTCTATTATCTTCATGTTAAAGGCCACAAAAGCTCTTCAGTGAAGTCAGCCATTAAGAAATGACAGGTATTGCTATCAGGCTTCTTTATAGCCTATTACCTGCAATGACAGCAGCTGCTGCTGCACCACTGTACGGCCTATCACATTATTTGCAGCTAAAGTCAGCTACTGTGTCATTTCGCCTCATTTTCTTGACAGTGCTATCATAAATCCATTGGGCTGCAGGGGAAACTGTCGACTACCTAGATTATCTTCATAGCCTGAATGAATTCTGAAATGTATGTAACAGGCAATGACTGTTATGGATCAGGAGCCAGGGCCATATTCTCACTGACTCTCTCTCTCCTTCCTTCTCTCTCTCTCTCAGGTGATGCGTCGATCGAGTGCTTGAGGGCTCTGATATTCATATAATATTGAGTAGAACAGGTGAACTTTGAAGCACACTGTGACAGCTCAGGACTAGTGACGTCAACTTCACCTCTTGAAGATGTTGTCCAGCTGATTTGTGCTGGTGAGTTTTTCAAAATAACAGTTCTAAAAATACAGTTTATTTCAATGTTCAGACTCAGTACCAGTCGAAACAAGGCCGAGGGGTTTCACTCTTGTCCACAGTAGGAACAAATTTGGACTCAGATTTACACATGGCATGGTTGTTAAAAATTGGGAACTCTAATTCAAATGTTGTGGCGCTGCCATGAAGTAAAGTCCCATGACAGACCTTTTTAGGTCATTATCAATAAATATAAATGTTAAATAGACTCACTGTCCTGATATTTGTTTGCTGGGGTGTAGGGCTGCACATTTAAGTAGAATAGCAAGTCTCGCCTTTGTGGCTGCAAAGAGAATGTTTTTGTAGAACTGGAAGATTCATAAGTTTAACTGTATTTGTTTTTTTTACAGATACTTGAATTTCCTTTTTAATTTCTACTACAATTCTGGAATGGAATGTGATCAAGTGAAGAATCTGGTTCAGATCTGCATGTTTAAAATGTAATTGCGCAGATTAATACTGTGGAGCCGAATATTAGATGGTTTTGAAACTTTATAGACCCACAAACACAGTGATCGACAATAGAGACAAGGAAATAACTATATTTAACTGTGTGGTACTGTGCAGTATGTATGCCGCTCTCCCCCACCATTTATGTGGAAAGTTGCCATGTAAGGAGAGGTGATGAATGGTTTAGCAGTGTGCTGTTGGTTCCGATTCTTTTTCATGTATAAATAATCTGTATTAATACAAAATCATAAATATATACAGTAAAAAAAATAATAATAATCAGTGAGGGGTCACTGAAAGGATCCACCTCTTGAAGGAGCAAGTATAATAAAGAGGAAAAAAACATAACCGGTACAGGGAATACAGGAGATAAAAATGCATTTTTAATTGGAAAACAATGTAATCCTAATTATATAATGATAACATGTTTATTGAATGTTGTGTGCCATAGCCGGCCTGCACAGGGCATGAATGTACCTGTAAGCGCAAGATTGTGGTTTGCCCCACAGGTGACCTTCGACACATGGCCCACACACTCCACGAAGCGAGGGACGACCACATTTTCATTAGAACCGCTGCCAATTTGTCCATAATCATTCTGCCTGTGGGGAGAAGAGTATAAACACATAATTAAAGACATAATTAATTACCTGTGGGCATCACTCACTCTTATCGCATTTTAAACTATATACGACACCATTTGCAAAGCAGGGAAATGTCGCAGAGCTTTTTCAATTTCTATAGGGTGAAATAAATAATCAAGTCAGTGAAACTATTGCAGCGCGCCGGCTCCACTGGGGACTGGCGAACATGTGTGTTTCCTCCCATTGCTACGAGTCCTCTTTGTGACAATAACGAGACACAGCCCCATCAGAAGTGAAACACCTCACTAACTAATTAGACTCTCAGGCTTGCCGGCTGACAAAATAAAAAGGGAAAAGTGCTTGAAGGAAGACTTGCTCTCCCGCAATTTGCATCTGCCACTTTTTTTTTTTTTACTGCATCTGTTCCAAGTGCCATTCAACGCTTTCTTCCTCCTTTTGTGGAGAAGTGTTGAGCCCCAACTATTTAAGCTCACCTCCTACCTACCCAGAGCTTTGTTCCCGCTCCTCTGCAGACCAGTAATGAGCCAACCGCCACAAAAACGCAAGGAAATTATGACTCATTACGAACGGGGTCTGAACCGCTCCACAGCCTCTCCTACTCCCCCGCTCCACCCCACATGCCCACGTGTAATCCTCTCTCTCCCTCTTTCTCTTACTCTCATCCCTTCAGCCCATAGAGAAAGACCCCGACACCTCCCTATCAATTAGAGCCTATTACAGGGCTCCCATGCTAGCAGGGCAAAGAAAGAGGGCCTTCACAGCTCAAGAGTGTGTGCAGGAGAGATTGGGAGAGTTGAATGAGGAGCCTTAAGGTGCTCCTTTCACACCCTTGCCCTTATCCATTATGCCAGTGTGTAGAGGCGCCTACGAGAAACGTGCAGCCCCAAAAAGGCTCGGGGATGAAAATAAGTCAAGGGAGGGATTCTCGGTCACACCTTTTTCCCTTTTCTTTCTCCTCCAGTGTCAAATTATATCATAACTAGTCCTTTAGTGAAGCAACGTGGTCACCGTGCTCCTCCTTTATGTGGAGTGTTGGAAAAAAGATGACTAGATCTGATTGGTATGTACAAATTATTCCATCTGTGTCAAACAGAGGGATATTAGCATGATAAGGTTCCACACACGTGCACACTCACACGCACACACAAAAAGCCTCAGGTGCTATAGTACGAATGGGTGAAGTGAACTTAGCTTTGTTTAGCAGCATAATGGTTGCAGGTACAATACCATTTCTGCATTTTTTTGTTCTTCAAGTATAGGGGCCACAAACCGAATGGTGGACAAGCGCACATGATAATTCACACGGTTATTGATTTTATTTTATATTTGTTTCACTCCCTTGCACACTATGGCATTCTCCCATGTAAAAACAAATTCTTCATTGGACCGTTGGTCTTTATTTGAAGCACCCAAAAAAATGCTGTGTTACACCGCAAGCAATTTAGAATATCTTTTTTTTTCTATGAGAGGTTATGTATCACAGCTTTTCATTCAAGCATGCTATGTTCATTGGCTTTTTGAAGCTACGGCGCATTTCAAGGCAATCCCTCTGAGAGTGAATGGGTGGTTTAGAATGGCAAATCCTGCTGAAAGTGTCATTTCCAGTCGGAGACATCAATTTGGTGTGTGAAACAGGGCCCCAGGAGAGCCCGATAGCCTGGGAGATTCTTCACAGGAGCAAAGGGCCTGGGGATCAGCGCATACTCACCTGGATAAGATGGGAATCTCACAAAGCGCTTCAAATACATGGAGCAAAATGAGAACCAGGGAAGGGGGGAAGAAACATGATAGACAACTAAAAAAAAAAAGTGCAGAGAGAATCTAAAAGGTGAGAGCATGTTAAATACCACTCCTGCAGCATACGACAAGCCTTTGTACAACACACAATGAATTTAAGAAATGCCTGTAATCTATTTTTTTTCTATAGAGGTTAGAAAAATTAAACAATACATCTATTTAAAACAAAAAGAAAAAAATCCAGATTAGAACTTAAAGCAACAAAGGCACTGGGCGAGGCAACTACTTGTCCTTTCTTGACTTTGATACTATTGTATACAATAGTTTGCATTAGTAAAAAAATACACAAAACAGACAATGACCTCCATCTGGGAGGGTTGTCAAAGCCCATAAGTATGGTTGATAGGGACATTAAAATGCTGACATGCACAAATAAAAATCTAAATTACTGGCAGGACCATTTCTGGCCAAACATTTTGATAACTGTAAAACACTATACATAGGCAGCAGTATTAACTCTAATATAAAGCCTCAATTAGCCTAAGTGAGAGCAAAATGGCTGATAATTATTGCACAAACTCATTACACTTGTTTTGACACTAAAACCAATTAAATCACCGAACGGGCATACACACAAGCGCAGATGCAAATACACACATGCAGATGTTAGCGTTTATTCCCATCATAATGAGGCAGATACTGTACAGGTTGGGTTTTACTTGTTTAGACACAAAGCTAAACACTTCAGACTAGATTTAATGGGGTCTTACCATTAGTAATTTATAAATCGGAATATGGGTGGTAAGTCTCATGAACTGATCCCTTCTACGAAAACAAATGGCAAAGGATTGTGGGGAAGCACGGCATAGTGTGCATTAGGCCCCATTAAAGACACGTGGTTACTCATGTTATAACAGTTTACCTCACAAATGTAGCACAAAAAGCTCATGCAGTTTTGAGTTTTAGAAATAGTCTTGTATATATTACATTAGTTCCAAAGTTATTCCCCTCAGAAGACCAAACCTGAGTAAAGCAAACATGATACCAATCTTGACAGAATTGAAATTCATAAAAAAAATGTGTCTATGAA
The DNA here is from genome assembly GCF_022379125.1 of Scophthalmus maximus. Classification (NCBI taxonomy): domain Eukaryota; kingdom Metazoa; phylum Chordata; class Actinopteri; order Pleuronectiformes; family Scophthalmidae; genus Scophthalmus; species Scophthalmus maximus. Next base: position 15,364,222 of record NC_061533.1, on the reverse strand, counting down.
ATGGTGAAGAGTACAAAAGCAAGGAAATCCTCTGCTATCCTGGCTATACGTCTTGGCTAATAATGATGCAGACTCCTTAGGTATAAAATCCTTGGGGCCGACCATGAAAGTTTAAGATTCAATGCGGTAAAATACAATGTGCCATAAAATATTAATGTGTGTGGTAAAATTATGCTGGCGGTAATATTTTAGATTGCTGCTGTCTGTAAAAGAGGCATATATGTATTTATTTACAAGCAGGGATAGTGGATGGGGGTTTTGTTTGAAGCCATGTTTATGAATATCGACTCAGGCTCCTAGGTAAGTGGCTATAAATCTGTGAGAGGATCTTTGTAAAGTTCCCTTGGAGGACATAACTTCAGGTCTAAATGCCTCCTTCCTTCACTTGACTTTTAAACATTTAGATGTAGCCCGGCCAACTGCATTTAGAGCAGCTTCTAAATTATGAAGGGCTCATATTTGAAAGTCCAAGTGTTAACCAATCAAAGTTGATACATTGTGGCCATAGATTTCTCCCAGATAGAAACAGAGGTGCGTTTGGCCCTTGATCTGGAGTGTTTATGAGTTTGGGGAATACTAAAATGGATCTTTGCACAACCTGCTATGTTCCAGATGTTGACTCGGACGTACTCAAAGGAAGATGCTCTAAAACCCTTGAGATCCGCATCATACACCCACACTCCTTTAAGACACACTCACACCAGTGCTACACTTTCTTTCCAAGTACGCACAGAGTATTTCAATTTACAGCCTGCTCTGCCTGTGCTAGTCTCTCAGGGTAAGGTGGTGAAAAGTATAAACTACATGAAGCCATGAGCGTGACCTGTGGTAATGAGAGGTGCATTACAGTACTCATATTATCAAAAAGATCATGCATTGTGTACCTCATATCACCGTAGGCTATGAAGACCAGCTCGCAGAGTTCTATAAGTCCACAATGGATGAACCTTTGACATATGACTCATTCACAACTTTCTTTTTTCTTTTTTCTTCCGCGTTATATCTTTGACATGTTTATCTACTTATTTTAGTTCAACATTCTGAAGTTCAGATCGCAGGGGTGACGCATTAGCAGAGCCACTGCAGTTGGATGACCTGTAGTGAACAATCGACACTGTGTCCTCTGGCTGTGATGATCACATCGGAGCCAGGATTAAGAGAACTTTTAATAGTTTACAGGGCTGGATCAACGTGTTTCACTTCTGAACCCCTGCCTCTCCACTTTAAATGCAAAATGAACTGACAGGTAGTGATAAGGTTGAGCTCTGTGAACGTACGTTTTTCTTTTTGTGGTGATGGATGTAGCAACAGTTGATGTCACTATGGACTAATGAATGACTTGAGAGCTGCATTGATCCAACCATCCAATTCCAAGAAAATAGCTTCCTCTGAGTTAAATTGGAGAAAATTTGCAACCCCCCCCCCCCCATTAAAACTACACCTCTCTCTTCACTCTGCTCTTTCTGTCTCCCTCACCTCACATTTTCACTTCTTTCTCCCCGATGTGCCTCCTGCTTTTTCAGGGCTAATCCTCATGGTCTCTTCGTTTGTGGAGACCGCAGGTATCTCTTTCCTACCATTCCTGTCCCTGACACTAGCTGACACTTGGTATCCGTTCACGCCCTGAACACACAGAGAGAGGTGCTAAACAAGGACCTGTAGACATGTCACAGCACACTTAAAAGGCCTTCACGCTGATACAGTAGTTCAGATGTGGCGGAGTGAACAGAACATGTGTCATACTGTGCACTAGAATACTTTCTTGTGGCTTTAAAACAAAAATAGTATATTTAGTTATGTGTGTGACTTGGAAGTTTAATCAACACATACATTTTCCACAACCCCAAAAACTTAACTCAAACATAATTTCTGTTCGCTAAGGCAGATTTTGAGGCATCACGTGAGTTTTTCCTTTCAAAAGTAATGCTCACAAGTCATACCCCTCCCTCTTTCTATCGAATAAGTAAATACGTCCTCCTGTGAAATATAAGCTCCTTTTTTTTTTCAACGAGGCCATGTGTTTTGGCAGCTTCTGAGATCTAATGCAATTAGGCTATGTTCAGTTCTTAATCAGTCTTGATTACCTGTTGAATATAGGCAGCCTCCTGGCTCTTAAAAACATGAAGGTTGCATTGCAATAATTATAAATAATTACAGAGGCTAAAAAAATGCTTGATTTCAAAATTGCATAGAAACTCTTGTATAATCTGTTTCCATACCCAAACATCCCCACCCTGTGATGTACTTTTTTTTTTTTTAAAGATGATTCTTTAAATTCCAATCTGGTGATGATTTCATATTTCTTTATACACAGTACAAACCTGACTTAAACCCCAGTAACCTACTGTGTGGCACTCTAGAAATGAGGACCCATGGCCTACCTGGGCATCCAAGTGTGACAACTACATGCCAATACAAAAACTGTTTTCTGGTCAAATCTCAAGTTCTGAAGAAAAGATTGCCCCATCTATAACGGCTTTAAAAACAGTCCATGTCCCCTAAGTTAATTAATTCACAGTGTATGTTATTTCCCCCCCCTCCACTCATTTCCTGTTTTGTGACAGTATCATGCAGAGCCCACACCACTTTGAGCCAGTATTTACAGTTACGATCTGGCTGTTGTTTTCCAAGGAGCAGAGCTGTGTGCCTTTTTTTATTTTTTTTTATTCATTTAGCTGTAAGGCAGAGTGTGATAAGACAGAACGAAGACTTCCCTCATAACGAGGCACATGCCAAGTCTGACATAATCCAATCTGGTCCATTTTCATCAGCTTTTGTCTTGTGTTTTTTGCCTCTCTTTTGGACTTTCCTTTGGTTCCAACGATGGCTCAAAAACCTGAAATGACACAATTCGGTCGCACTTGTATGGCGGTGAGGCTGCAATCCAAACGGCTTTTCTGCGGAGAAATCCTTGAAGACCCACACACATTTAAATCTGGCCCTGAGGGCAACAGGCTCTAAACCAAAGAGATAAAAAAAAAACACCCGGGCCAAAAGCAGAAATATATATTTTAAGGGAGGGCTTACCATGGCAACAAAAAGGCATGTCAGACTTGTGGAAAGGAGGCATTCTGACTGAGGAGTAAACACAGACCACTGTGCCCCTAGGAAAGCCTAGGAAAAGCTCTCCGCATATTAAAGGGCCCAGCCTCACACATGTAGGCAGCAGAAAGAGAGACAATAACGGTAATAACAGGCGAGGCGTTAGGGTGCGGAAAAGACGGTTAAACGGTCATTTGTGAGAAGAAACGTAACAGGGCCTAATAGAGGCTTTGCCATATAGGCAGGGTCTTGCAGAAAGAGACAAACGGTGCTATTGGGCCTCAACAGCAAACATTAACTCCGGTCCGCTGGTCTGCACCGAGTCAAAACATTAACCATTTACTAAAAATGCTCATTTGCCTTATCAACACCTGCTTCAACAGAGGTTCCAGATGTTCCTGAGTAATTGAAGGTAACAGATACAGTATCGCACCAAAACATGTAGCTGAAACCGAGTAGACAGCTACAGGAAGTCAGAATTGGAAACAGAAACTTTCAGGAAGAAATGGAGGCAAAATCAACTTCAAACAAACATGATGGAACAGACAACAAGTAGTGTGCTCATGTGTCCACAGAAATAAATGATCTCCGGTAAATCTTACACTATTTTGCCTCAAATTTAAAACGAGGAGGAGAAATTTGGCACCACACTACTCTGCGGCGTGCTCTGCCACCGTCACGGTGAGCTGTTGATATGCAATGGGGATCTTTTCAATCCTCAATAACATCTGATGAGAGCAAAACAAGTTCCACAGACAAAAAAAGGGAAGAAAAGAAAAGAGTGGGATTCTCATAAACTAAAATCTTGCGATATATATTTTTTCCCCGCTCGCACTCGTGCCATGAATGCATATATATTATAGTGTAAACACAATCAGTGCTGTGCAGGAATGATGAAAAGCTGTTACTCTTATTATAGAAGAAAATAACAAGCTCTCATGAAGGGATTGATTGTTTTCAAATCGTAGATCTTTGTAAGAGGAGTGTAAAGTAGAGCTAAGTCTCCATTATAGGACGCTGCTGCTACATTGCTTTTGATTTTCTGTCAACATCCCTCTTACCAACCAGGCACTGTATTTACTAAACGCATCGGCGCCAAGAAATGGATTGAATATATTGTTCGTCTTCTCCAATCCAAATTGTGTCAACCAGTTGGAGGTATTGCAGATCTTTTATCCTGTGCGTCTCACTCTGCCAATGTTTACAGATACTGTAGGACTCTTTTGAACAGTTGACTGCACGGCATGGGTGTAGCTACTGTAACAAAACTGAACATAAATTAGCTGTAAACCACACAAGCGGGCAACTCACTCCCGCAAAGCTTTTTTTCCTCTGATGCGAGGATTATAGACAGAAAGGTAGAAAACAGTTCCCTAAACGTGTCCCTACACAAATCAATGCCAGTTAAAACACGTTGCTGTTGTTTGTATTTGTAAGTCTCGTGTTTTACCGGCTTTACACTCAAACGGCGATTATCGGTGCATGAAATGCAGACAAGTAAAATTTAGGGTGGTATTATATTGCAATACCTGGTTTCATGTTTTTTTATATACTGTATATATACACTAAATGCTTATCTACAGGAATGTGAAAAACACACGGTTAACATTTCAATACTACATAAATGGAGCCTATAACACACTGGTGACGATTAAAAAATGCATTAAAAAAAGGTCAATGCAGAAAGTTTACCTCCTCAGCTTCAACCACTTACCTCAAAAACCTAAACATATATACGGACACATTCAATTACATTTATACCCTCAGTTGTATGCAAGCACGCACATGATGCCACATAAGGACGCGGATCGTGGATCCTTCTTTTGGTTGGTCGCCAAGTTGCCCTACCCAACTGTCTGTTATAAGTCAGTCGTTTGCACCCTTCCCCTCTCCCTCAGTGCCGTGGCCCCTCTGTCCCCTCTAAGTACCCCAATAAATTCAAATGTAATGTCCCTAAATGAGATCACTTACATGTGCCATTTCTCTTCAACTATATTTATCATCTAACACGTTGGCCTTCATTAACAAATGGCACTCAAGTGGTGCGTTATTCCTCATCCCTGCCACAGGAGGGAAAGACAGAGGGGGAGATGAGGTTGTCACCAGGCAGAGGTGAACAGGGTGCGCGTTAACACTTCACTTTGAGACCGAAGTCTTGGAACAAAGTCACTCGTGTGCTTCATGAGGTGAACTGAATAACAAGCCAGCAGATATTGTCCGCAAGGGTAACACAGGCAAAGCTGCAGCCGGGCAGATTTCTCTGCCATTTGATATCTTGACATTGAAATAAATTTGGTTGATTTTCAGTATGATGTGTTAGCGCCGTTGTTGCCACCCAGCATGCCAAGGAGTCAACGGTGACTCATCTCTGTTCATCGCATCAGTTCAGAATCATAATTTCAACCTGGAGCAACACACTGATACGCACATGCGCACACAAAACCCCTTTGTCACGGCACTAGAGAACTTTTAAATGCAAAAAAAACGAGGGGCCACCCATTGCCCAATGAGCAACAGCCCACTACTTTGTCCATTTACATCGATGGATTTAATTGGATGTCGTCTCCGGCATTGTGTGAGGCAGTGGGGCGCAGCATTTGCATTGGGGCCTCTCCAGTAATATTACGTACTGTTCATCACTTAAGGTTAAGTCTACCTATTGTTAAATTTATAGTCCAACTATTCTTCCTGCTCTGGCACTCTCTCCCGATTTGCATTGGCAAAGAAAACGTTCAGTTTAGCTATTAATTATTACGACAATGGAAAGATGCACAAAGCAAGGGTAACCCCTTTTTTATTTCCTTTAATAAACATTTTAAAACAGCTTCATTATAATAATGTATTTTGATTAACGATGTTTACCACAGTGCTGCTAGTGAAAATTGCTTTCCCATAAATTAAACCAATAAAAGTTAGTTGATGAATTATTGCCTAAATGTAAAATGTTACAGTCTAATTCATTCACAGCAGCTCCACTCTGTACAGTATCTACAAAATCTACATATTTAGAGAACGATGAACATAATTAATTATTTGATTTACTAACAACCTTACTGAACTATTTTTTGTTTTCTTTTATTTTCTAAATATCCATAGTCTTAATTATGAATAAATGAACGCTTTAAATACTAAGATTCTGTGTTTCTATAACTCATATAATTATATAATATTATTAAGTTGTTGATTTTAGAACATGTTAAAGTTTATATGACATATTTTTATGTTTCGAGGCACGTTGTGTTCCAACACCAATTCAATCGAGAGAGTTGAAGTACAAAAAAAGTTAATTTCAGGAGTTTCAGTTCATTTGTAGTATGTATGCATCTAATTTATTTATGTAATGCATGAATGCATGTAAAACGTGTACACATGGTATAGTGTATATGCATGCATTTATCTTTGATTCATTAATCTTTGAAAAAAAATGTCAATTCTAACTTTATTGTGATCTAATATTTAATTCTTTATCCACATTTTAAATTAAAACTTAATTAAATCAGATTTGCATTCAAGATTTAGCATTTACTGTCACAAAGAATAGTAAGTGAAGAAGCCACATCAGTGTAACATCTTGCCAAAACATCAGAATGACATGGGCGTGGATATTGGTTGAAAACTACTTCTCAGAAAGATATAATTTAGTAAAAGCCCTATTAGAGCAGTCTAGTCTAAGAAATGCTGATATGTTGACATGAAACATATCAGGTAAAATCAAACTGACACAATGCAATTACACATGCAATAAATCAATTTGTACTCCTGACTCCAGCTTACATTTCCTTTTTTTCTTCGGATGACATTAAAGAACATGAATATATATTTTATCACGGCCACTTTCAGTTCTTCTCTGATAACTACTTGTTCATGCTGATTTCAAATAATGCTTTGCTTGTGTTTAACAGAGCAAAAGGCTGTACCCTCAAGGTAAATTTACTATCTCGCTCCAAAAAAAAATACAAAAAAAGGCATGAAAAAGGGGGGAAGCTTTGTGGGGCAAGTCTAACATTTTAACATCTCTGTGTTTCATCTAAATCACTGACAACAAAATAGCCTCTAGCATGATTCTCTCTCTCTCCCTCTCTCTCCCTCAAAGTTAACTATGACATCTGGCATGGGCTCTGAACACCATGACAACAGACAGCACGAATACAGACACGACGGCAGCATACAACTGTAGTGAAGAAAACAGACAATGAGGAAGAGAGGGGGAGACGCACAGCTTGTTAATGGGGGAGAATGCAATGTAAAGAGATCAGTAATTACCATTATTTAAACAACTCCCAATAACAAGTGGATTATGTAGAGCCGAGCTATTGTGAAGACAAGCGTTGCTCTAATGTTTCTGATGTAAATCCCTTTTTTTTTCTCCCTGAGTTTCAAAATCTAAAAACCATTGTCTTGACAACTAACATATGCCAGTGATGGAAATTGTACAGTAAAAAATACATTATATGTGCTAAGATAATGACTGAGGACACACACTTGTTTTACAGTGAATGTTTGTATGCATTATTCATTTAAGCATAAAGGATCCAGAGGAGATGGTACAAGAGCCCCTCTGTGTGCCCTGGGGCTATTGTCATGGTGGGCATAATGGGAGGGGATTGTAGTGCAAATGTTGTCATCTGTATATCCTAATGCTGCAATTTGGGATGGAACTCGACGTGAATCATGACGAGGGGTCTTAAATGATGATGAGCAGATGAAGACAGAAGGAGAGAGATGACAAAGTCGCCAAAAATAAAAGAGAGGGAGAGAAAGAGAGAAAGGATGGAGTGTGTTGTCTTTGGTGAAGTGAGGACGACTGTGGCAGGTAATGCTCTGGACACTGCCACTCACTTTCCCAATCAGGCAGAAATTATAATTTTAATAGACATTCAATTATATTCATTATTTTGCATTTCTTCCTTGTGTCGGTCAAGACCCCTTTCCATTCAGATTTATCTCTGAAACACATTTCTGTTCAGGCAAAAATGATGGATTGACAATGCAAGAGAAGAGTGAAGTCAATTCTGCCTGATGTCACTGACGGCTTAGCATGTAATTACTGTCACACATGCATAATAGCAGTACTTAGAGAAGTGCAGGGACAATCAATTTAGCCTTCAGGACTGCAACTTAAGTATAAGTACATAACTTTTTAAGAGGGAGTAAGAATGAAAGTTGTTCAAATCTGAATATATATCTAAATATATGTGGTGTTTGGGAATTTTGTCTCCTCTTCCTCTTAAAGATCCAGGATGCATTGTCCAGCAGCACCCTCTTGTGGAGCCCAAGTATAGTGCAACCTGTGTTCCAACACTGCAGCTTCCCACCTGCTCCCTTCTTCTCTGCAGCACTCCTCCTCTGGCGGAGTCTTCCATCCAGTCCCTCTTCCTGTCGCAGACGTCAAGCCACTTCCCCTTCTCACTCACGCCATGTCCCCGTCTGAATTTCTCGCCTGGGCCTGGCGCAATCTCAGTGACCTCTTAGTCAAATATTTAGATTGTCGATTTCAGCCTCTTTAAGGAACTCCCTCACAACCTCTCGCCATAGAGAAAATCGATGGGATGAGTTCAAATGCCAGTAGAAATGTTTGAACCTAAACAGGTTCATTGAGAGGCGATGGGGAGGAGTGTTGGCAGAGGAAGGAGTGTTGGTAGAATACGGAGGGGGACGGGACGGGATGGGGTGTGTGTGTGTGTGTGTGTGGGGGGGGGGGGGGGGTTGACGCAAATGTATGCACAGCCATAGAGTGGCTATGCATATGCATACGGGTAGAGAAGGATTACACAGAGGGATGAGCAGAGATACTGAGAGGGTTTAAAAAGAGGGTGAACGCTCGGGACACAATGAGGCAAGGCGGGGCATTTATGTTTACCAATGAAGGGTAGGGGGGGACTGTGTCCTGAGCAGGAGAGGAAAGGAGAGGGTATTTGGTACATCATGACGAAAATGGACTTCGCCTCTTGTGCTAAACAGAGTGACCTCTAGTCGGGGCCTTGGGGGAAGAGGGTGTGGAGGGGGTAGAGTAGTTAGAGCAGCCTGCTCGCACTGTTCCCTTCAGGGAGCGACACTGCACCAAATAGCATGGACAAACCAGGGCATTAATATCCTCATACTAACCCCTTGACAATACCCCATTATGTATGTATGCCTCTGTGCATTACACACCTTGAACTAGAAACAATCGTGCCCTTTTTCTTTCTTTCCCCTCAGCACTTGAACCGCAGCCAAGAAACGCAATGAGCGCATTATATTATATATTTTTTTATTTCATAGGCAAAAAAAAAGGGGTGGGCACGCGCACGCGCACACACACACACACACACACACACACACACACACACACACACACACACACACACACACACACACACACACACACACACACACACACACACACACACACACACTAAACACCTTCGCTGTGTTCTTTACATAATCAGTTACCTTCTGACACCTACCTTCTCTGCAAATGACTGTTTGCCTTTTATTCTACTCTGTGTTTTCGCTCTATCTCTCCCTTCCAGCCATGTGTATCATCTATAATTACAATTCACACTGACTCAAGCCCGCCATGCTAAAACCCAGCATACAGTGTGAAATAAGAAAGCAGCTTGTAAGGTGCAAAGGGGGAAAATGACAACCAACAAGCAAGGGAGGGGGTAAAGAGAAAGGGGGGGGGGGGGGGGGGGGGGGAAATCTAAACACAAGCTCTGGCCATGGGGTAAAAGCGTCAGCAAAGTATTATGATGTTTCTAAATGGGGAGCCTGTCTCGTGACACGGGTCCCTGTCCAGATATCGATTGCTCCTGTGGCTGCAACACTAACAGCGATGGAGAGCCATTGAACTTTAAAGCAAATAGTCCTTCTCCCCCGCTCAGCGTCCTCTCGCTGACGATCAATACAGGTCGGCCCTGCACGGCGAACACCTCTATCTGGAATAATGTCCTTCCTCGTATAGTTACTGACCAGGACAGATACAGACAGGCGGGAAAAGGTTGGGGAAGGGGATTCAAGAATAGAGTAAAATGCACATTACTTATTCTATGTGATACTACGTAATAAAATGAAAAATAATACAATATTTCACTGGAAACAATGCGCAAGTAATACCTGCTAAGAAAGTGTTGAAGCTATTACTTACACAGTACATTTTCAATGAAGGAATCAAACTTTAATTTATGATAAATATTGTAATTAATATTAAATCCAATTCAAATAAATTCAGTTGTTGTAATACAAACACTAGAAACAAGCACTGAGCAGCACTGAGAAGCTCCGACAGTGGTATAACCACTGATGCTTGTCCTTAAAAAGTCTCCAATTTGCTTGCGTGCTTAAAAGGTAGAAGTGGGCTGGGCGTCTGATTGATCCCCATTAGTCCTGTATTAGCCACTGTGACCCTAATGTTCCCCACTCCATTACTCTGCTGCACGGAGGGAAGTGGAGCTGATGGCCCTGAGAGGCGAGGAAGGCCGCGGGGTTCAGCATGGCTAGGCAGAGATCAAGTGTGAACGGGGAGAAACGCCCATTGCCCATTCTGGATCACCCTGGAACCTCTCGGGACCCCCAATAGGACACACCCTGTATTCACCTCAGCCCTGTCCGACACACTGCAAAATAAGGATGAGGTGCCCTATGTACAACATACTGTCATTATGTCATGATAATAGAACTATTGTTGGCATGCATGTCCAACTAAAAATGTTATTGTTTCACAAAGAAACAATCACAGCGAAAACGCAAACTGTCAGAAAGTAAGGGCTGTGAATCATGCTTTTTTTTTTACAGTGGATAAGGGTATAGAGTAAGAAAAAAATATATATTTATACTCTTTTTTTTTCAAATACCTTTTCTTTATAAGTCAATACCAATGTTTTTCTTCATTGTTAAGGGATTTTTGTTTTAAATGAAGTGCTGTTGGACCAGTCAGAGACTGTGCAAAGGTTTCTCCATCACCAGTCTTTGTGTTTTAGGGTATTACTGTAAAAGAGGCAACTGGATAATAGCAGGGTTCAAAGCAATATGCAAAGAGAATGCAGTTTTTCCAGCTGAAATCATCCGATCCCTTCCATGCCTGAATCAGCTTCAGCTGTAAGCCAGATCGCTGAGGAGGAACACAAAGGGGAAAAGCAAATGAAAGAGAGAGTGAGCGAAACAGAGAATGTGAGAGACACGACAGAGGCAGGAAAGAAAGAAATTCGAGAGAACGTAGCGCAGCGAAAAGTGTTTAAAGATGGCTGATGTCAGAAGTCAGGGGAAGACGGTTCTTGGCACCGGGAGTTAGGAGTGCAGCGAATCATGTGGCCAAGCCAGAGGCCAGTCTGAACATGGAATGTAACAGAAGCCTCAAATATGGCGGCATTGGAACTCAAAATCTCTTGGCTCATGGATTTCTGCAGCAGCAAGCTACTGTGTAGAGAAGTGCTGACTGCTGACTGCAGGAATTTCACTTCTAACCGAGGATCAGAAGGAGATCCATCGTGACAAAAATTCCCTCATTAAAGGCTCAGGCAGACTTTGACCAAGATGACAGCAAACTTGTTTGTTAGCAAGTGTATGCATCCATCTAGACATGCAAGAGTCCAAACTCTGCATTGAATACCACTGGATAATACACCACATTCACAAATGGACAAACAAGGCTCATAGTCCATGAAGAGGAATCAGACTCAAAATGGCCACAAATGAGAAAGAAAAAAAGATTTAGAAATGTGTAAAACAATTTGTGCGTAAAATTGGGTGCTCACAAATACCTGTTCCAATCCAAAAACAAATATCAACCACTTTCATTTGCACACCTTTGTTTTAATTAAGTTCATATTCTGTTACAAATGTTTAGGTTTTTTAAAATGGTTTTGTCAGACAATTCGGAAAAAAAACATGTTATTGGGAAAAAAAATTAGAAAATGGCTAGAAATATTTCTTTTTCATTTGTAAATTGTTTTCTAGATAAGGAACTGTTCCACATTATTAGCTGCAGCTACAACATTAACAGTTCAGTTATACGAAGGCCATGCCCATGTCTATTGTGGTGGCCGAGGCTGTGTGCCAAGGAGGGATGTTGAGAGATTAGACTGATTGCACCTGAGATGATGAAAGCAAGTGACTGTACCTGTGGTAGGAAGTGCATTGAAAGGAGCAGTCAGCAGGCGTGTGCGTCTCCAGCCGAGCTAGTCATAATCTGCACTGTTATCAGAGGGTGGGCGCCATTCGCGAAGATGGCCAGTGGATTGTAGGGCGATGTTCAATAGTAGCCTAGTAAGACTATGGCCAAGTGAATAATCAAAGTATTACAGAACTAGGGCCTTAACTGCACATATCCAGGATTATAAAACGTTGATGGGTAACGGACAATTTAAAATCCCCTATATTTATTTTTTTGTAGTAGTGGAAGCTGGATTTTTCTTATGTGACTCATTATATGAAAATTGGTAATAAGAAAACAACACAAAATTATATTCTTAAATTTTATAAACGTTGACTTATATTTTAAAAAGTCAATTTTCCAATTTTGTTTCAGGAGAGGAAAGCAATCAGGACTGATACATTTACCAACTACAAAGGAAACATTTATCTTATGGGACAAGAACACATTTTGACTGAGATTTTGGTTCTTTTCAGCCAGGACCTGGTTTTTGCCTGGACTGACCGGGTTAGGGTTTGGGTGTTAAACCATGTATTTACAATTTTAGAATAGACTGCAGTAGAGTCCATATGTAAGTGTTCAAATCAAGGGATGATGAGCTTTCCTGTCCATTTAGAAAAACATTTTTCCCACATTAAAATTACGCATGAACTCACCAAAAGCCCAGATGTCCCAGTTTTCCACCAGCACTTAAAGCATGCATTTGTGGTTCTGTCTAAACATGGAGAATGTTAAAAGAGTCTCAGAACTCCTCACACAATTGCAATCATCATTATCAGGCGATCTGTGCACACACGTTGAACAATTATTTGTTTACACAGGAAGCCTTTAAAAGCAAAAGTTAGATATGTGAACTTGCAGTTAAAAATCTGTATGTTAAATATCAATATGTATTCAAGTTGTGATGTGTGCATTTGTGAAATTGGTTTTGCAGATTCAAATTGCTTGGTATTTGTGTGTAGATTGGAACACAAAACCATACACAAATCACATTTGTAAATCTTATTTTTCATTTGTAGATTATGTAATGCACATTAGTGACCATTTTGAGTCTAATTCGTCGCTGTATAATTTCCTCAGAGGATAAAAAGTCTGATTAAGTGATGTGTCACCCACAAAAATGAAGAGCATATTTAAATTTCAAAAGGACAGCTCCCAAGGTTCAGCCTTCCCAGTTCTTAATTGTGTCTTAACTGCTCTAGTCTGTATCAATGGGTAGAAGTGGGCTGGTCCTCTATCTGAACTCCATTAGCCCAGTATTAGCCATAGTGACCGTAATGGTCCCCACTCCATTACTCTGTTGCTGGGAAAGAGGAGATGATGGCCTAGAGAGCAGATGAAGGCCAGGGGGTTCAGCATGGCTGGGCAGAGCTCAAGTGTGAACGGAGGAAACGCCCCTTCGCCCATTCTACAAGTCCCAAATTCCCTCTGAGACCCCACGGCGGGTACCAGACTGCATTCAACTTGTCCCTGTTCGATAGAGGGCCGTCACACAAAAGAAACAGCAGTTATGAATAACACTTTTGCAAGTAACCACTCCCCTCTCACGCATCAGGAGACTTCAGTAAACTTCGGGAGCAAATTAACGGCTCATGCAAACAGATAGCACTAAAGCTACAACAGACAGTGATCCCTTAATATTCACGTATTTACACTGGCATCATTCAATCACAGAGAAAGTTTTCAAAGGACGTGTGCCTAACTACTCCAACATGTGCTCGGTACGCTACAGATTTCGTTACCGACCCCCTCCCCTCCTGTTTTTCTAGTAATTCCCAAAGTTATTAGGTCCAATTGCACTAATTGCTGCGAGGAGTGGCCACAGGGCATCTGTAACAGGCTGCCTTTGACAGCAGTGAACTGTGCGTGTGAGGAGAAGTCAAAAACAAGTGGCACTGTCCTATAGCTGAACCCCGAAACTGCTCTTACACATGTCTCACCTTTCATCCTATGACCCCATTATTTCTCCTTCCATAGAAACCTCACCAAACAGAACATGTTTGATTGCCCCGGCCCTCCGATCTCTCTCCCTCTCATAATGTTATCTTAAGAAATGTGGAAACGATTGAACCTCCATTTGATTTTGGCGGCCGAAATGACTACCACATTGGCGTCCTCCTTGAACGTATGTATGTGCGTGCGTGCGTGCACATGTGTGTGTGTGTGTGTACATGTGTGTGTGTGTGTGTGTGTGTGTGAGAGGAGTTCCCCCTAGAGATTCCACAGAGAGATTCCAGGGGATGTGTGATCCAGTTGCTCTCATCATGGCAAATTGACCATGTGCACTTGACGGCCAGCTGAGTAATCTCCCGACACGTCGGATTTAACACACCACTCTGCAATCACAGAAAGAAAAATAACTTTGGGGAAGAAAAGTCATAAATAACCTGGCAGAGAGGGAGCTTCACTCTCTACTTGCCCTCTCAACCTGGTTGAGAAAACAGTCAATAAGAGAGGAGCCACATGATTTTCGCGAGAGTTATGTGGTTCCAATCATTAGGAGAGCCATTATATGCCCGGGAGTGTAATACTAACCTTGAATGCTGAAAATTGTCAATAGAAGAACATAGTTATTTTTGGTAATAAGGGCTATAGGGAACATTTAAGGTCTAGGGAATGGTGGGGGTGGGATTGTTGCTGATACAGTATACATGTGATACAAATTAAAGACAATTCAAATAAATTAAGGAAACTAGCAGAAAGGGTTTTCTATGCAAAGGTTATAATAGTGAACTAATGACAAGCATATACTGCAACAAGCATGTAAAAAAACATGCATATTTCCTAAATAGAGACTTGCAAAGACTTTGCAAGCAGCATTAACCGTTACTGTACCAGAGACGCTTGCTAAATCAAACTATTAAAAGACAGGGTGAGAGTAAGGGAGACAGAGTGAGAGACCATAAGAGCGTCGAGAAAATACAAAATGAAAAGGACACACTGCCATGGATAGTTATTCCTTATTGGTGGTGTGAGCAGGAAGTGGTTTGGAGCCAGAAGGATGTAGGCCATGTTCTTTAGAAGCAAGGATTACAGTTGGCTCTTACATGACAGTGGACTTTTCATCACACAGCCACACTGAGCCATTGCTGAGCTCCCAAATCTGTCACCAGACTCCATCAGAAGTGGTCGTCCAAATCGAAAAAGTCTGCTGCCATCGAAAGAGCATAATGGGAGAAATGGGGGTGGTGGTAGTTCTGGTGGTGGTGGTGGTGGAGGTGGTAAAGGCTGAAAATGTGTTCATGCATGTGCATGTTTGCCCGATCCCAGACCTGTCTGAGAGTGCCTCTGTGTGGAACACTGGAGAAGAGAGGCTGGGATGAACAGAGGGGAGGGAAAGGAGAGAGTGAGAGCGACAGAGGGGAGGGAAAGGAGAGAGTGAGAGCGGGAGGGAGGGCAGTTGAAAGGTTTAGGGGGAAAAAATGTGGTCACCGATTGCTGGCAGCAGATCCAGGGAGAAGATTATTGGACAGTAACCCAGCGGCAGATGTCTGATGAGTGTCTATTAACCTGCTTCCTACATCTCGTAGGCCATGTCACTGATGAATTCAGACCAGGAGGCCTTGTCCCGCCCAATAGGAGGGGTCGGTAATCCCTCTCCAAGAAATCGTTGCCAGGGACCTCAGGACCTGATTGGCTGTATCTGTGCTGCTCTGGCACAGCTGACAGGAGAGGGATGCTATTGAGGAGACATGAGTCAACCCCTGCTGCTTCCTGTCCGTTCCTCCTCTCCCATAATATCACTCTGCTCTTTTAGCCCTCTTTTCTTTTCTCTTCTCCTTCCATCTTGTTCCTATGTGTTTACATCCACCCACCGACCGCTTTATTCGCTTACCCTTACTCAATTTCTTCTGCCCTCCCCTGTGTACTTCCAAATGCCTCCATCGATGCCTTGTATACTTGCTTACCCTAGTCGTCCTGATAGGCTAGAATAAGATGATGGAGAGACCAGGCCTACTCTTTGTCATGGCCTAAGAGAAACTCATGGGGTTACTTGACTGTGGTATGGCAGAGTCTCTCGTCTTAGTCGCCATTGGTTCAGGTCCAACAAATTAGTACATGGACACGGCAGGGCCTCTCCCACCTGCTCCCCACCAGACTCCTACATGAATGTGCCCATCGTATCGAGTAGCTGGGACCATTAATAATTCTCAGAGAAAGGGTATCCCATCACCATTATTAAAGACACACTGTATGTGGATAGGCAGCATCCTTAAGGCCAATGCTGGTTATTTTGGCTATAGTTCGACTGCCTGTAAAAATATATGATTAACAGTTGATACGTGATGAGATATCAACGGACACATTTCTCTACAACTATTATGATCCATTCAGTGTGTTTGTAGGAGAAACCGTGTCCCAAAAGGCTTGATGATGAATGAGGTTGGTATCATCTGCCAACAATTCATTTTTCTGTCATCACCTCTTTGACTTTTGCTTCCCTCCCCTTTTCTCTGAGCTGAGCAAAACAAAGACAATTCTGCAGGGAGGCCATCTGAAATAAAAATCATGTCCACCTAACCGTCCTGGTGTGCCAGTTAGTTCCCATTAAACCTAAACTAGCGGCCAACTAAGCATGGCCCAGGACAACATGGCTTTAGTCAGTGTGGAGGGCAGCGAAAGGGAATAAGGGGAGTGAGAGCTCAGGGTCTGTGCTCCACATCTGTTGCTGTATTAAAGGCATATGGGCCGGGCCGGGCCAACAGCTCATGAGCATGCACGGATCCCCGTCCTGAGTCCAATCAGTCTTGATGGGGGTGATGTAATGGACCTGCCTTGGCCTCCCTTGTCCTCCCAAGCACAGTGCAACCGCACAATCGTGCATAGTAGGCCTGACAACATGCCAGCTCGCTGTCAACACCTGCCCTTCAAACACTGGTGGGATGAAGGGACACATACAGGGGGAGAGAAGGGATGGAGATGGGGATAGACTGAGGCAGAAAAAAAAGAGAAGGGGAGGGGGCAGGGGAAAAAAATGTGGCTTGTAGGAGCACTGGAGTCAAAGAAGGCTGAAAAGAGAGATAAATCGTGCAGAAGATGATGGAAGAAGGGGTAAAATAATAAACAAGGTTTTAGAGGCACCTGCCCCACCAATCATTTTATATAGACATATCCACATACCTCTACCTCTTATTGAAATAGAATATACTTGATTGATATAATTTTAATGTGGTAAGTTATGTTTTGTCAATTTAGCTTCAATGCATTTAAGTTTAGATTTTACAAGAATTGTCAATACCTAGTAAGTCTAACTGAAACTAACACTACACTTTCAAGGCAGTGTCATCGAAGAGACAGTACAAAGTAAGATGTCCGTATGTGCGGCTGTATAGTGATCCAGAAAAGGCCTGCTGCTTAAATATCAATGTCAGAAAATGAGGATCCTGGAACAACGTGTCCCTTCCACATTTATCAGCAACACTGCCATGCCTGGACCAGCACAAATGTGTTTTCATCTGCCGCCCACAAACGGCCATTCATCTTGGCTGTGGTGTAACAGAGGACAAGTTCAGGAAAGGGAACAGGATCAAGGGATCCTATGCTTTGGTGGACAGGTATGGGGGTGAGGACCGGGTGCCCTGAATGCCTGACTTGGTTGACTGAGTGTCATCTTGGGGTTGGGGGGCGCTTGTGTGCAGCTTGGCTTCACAGAGGGATAAGGTGTAGTCACTCTGTTTTGACCCGGGAGCTTGTCACAGGGGATGTAATGAGGTCAGATTACAGGCTAGTCCACAGACTGGCTGCAAAAGGTTGGCCCGTAATCCTCCAGTCATAAAAGGAATGCTTTGTTAAAAGTGGATGGAAGGGAGGGGAAAAAAAGAGATGGAGAGAACGCAGAAGAGGGGGGAATATAAGAGGTGTGTGGGGGAACTCAATAACACTTGATTCAATATGAAAAGCCTCTTGTTGCCACCCAGGAGAAGCCCAACTAGGAAGGATGTGAGGGAAACCAGCCGAGAGACTCCTACAACCAGGAACAAGACATGCCTTGTTCCGGGTTTAAGGAGCAAACAGATTAAGATGAATTGATGCAAGCTTAGGGACTTTGGAGAATGGGGGAGAAAAAAAACGCCCACAGATCAATAAGGCTTAGGAAGCAAGCAACCAAAGACAGAATCTCCACTCACATTCAGGAGGATAACACTCAATGAAGGAAAGGGTCTCAGATCTCATATATCTCTATTTTGTGTGGTTTAGATTAATACGAGGTTTAAGTGTAGAATAGCAAAATTTAAAAAAATCTGAGGAACAAAAAAACAAAACACCATTTTAAATTTGATATTTACAGCATGCTGGAGACCAGAGAATTATGTCTGCAAGTATGCAAGGCACAAGACAATTTAGAGAACAATAATGAAGTAAGGTTTTACAATTCATGCAGGCCTTACTTGTGAATATTTGCATTTCTTTTTTTGAGATTTATATTTCTGGGATTTGAAAGTGTAAGCGCCCGTACTAACTGCGTGCACTAAAACACACAAGGGGTTTTAAAATAAAGCATATGCAGATCACACCAAAAGTCCTATTGCTAGCAAGCTAACATACACCCAGTGTCCCACAGTGCACCGTGACAGATCCGTGCCGAAGCCGGCCTGGCGGGGCCTGCGCCCTGATGTTTGCAGAGATCAGAGAGAATCATCTGGGTTAACATGGTAATTATACGGCAAAGCCCTGCTATCTCAGGCTGGATCTGATACTGTTTTTCTCCGCTCTACGCAGAGATCTCAGGCCTCCAGTCAGGGGGAGCGACAGCTGTCTTCCAGAGCTAATCCCTCAAGAGGTGTTCCACCACTGTCAACTTAATGAAAATAAACCTGCTGCGAGAGCGTGCATTTGATTACACACACACACACACACACACACACACACACACACACACACACACACACACACACACACACACACACACACACACACACACACACACACACACACACACACACACACACACACACACACACACACACACACACACACACAAAATTTGATTTTACTCCCCAGTAGGGCCCCATGTACTGGGTCAATATTGACAGGCTTAAATGAATGTCAAAATTCCTCTCTTATGTCATGAATTAATAGCAGGTAGATTCATCAGCAATGGACTTTATCGTTGATACTTGCTGATTGAATTAAAAGACGAAATGAAGATTGAATTAAAACCTGTACCACATACACGAGTCTGAAAAATACATGCTTTTCTAGTTCAGTTTCTATGAAGTTAGGTGCTCCTTTTCACCCTTTCCCGAGAATATCTGAACAAATGCATTAAGAATACTACAGTGCTCAGTGACCCTGACATCTGTCGAAACAGACCCCATGGGCATTCCTGGGCCAATGTCAGGTGGTCGGACCAATTCACTATGCTGATTGAGTTGTGATTTTCTTTTTTTTGTAAAGGAAGAGATGAGCTGACCCCTTGCTAGTGATACCCATGTTATGAAAAGGGGCACCCAGAATAACATTAAGCTGCTTTACATAACATGGTGAACCATGAAGACAATGTCATTTTGTTTTGTAGAAGTAGAAGTAGAAGATTTTAAATAAAACGGAGCTGACCTTTAACAGTAATGAACTTTGTGTTTTCTTTGCCTCTCGTGTGGTGCTAAAAACACAAGCTACTGTCGACCTTCGATCAATTTCAATTCAGCGAAATAATCCCACATAATATTGCTGCACCTTTAATACAAAGAATGATCAAATGCGACAATATTATTGCTGTATTAATCACAGTTCCAGCTAACCGATTAACCTGCATGGGGGTAAGGAGCATTGTATGGCCATGACTGTTATTTCCCCATATGTTTGTTTATGTTTTTCTGTATTTATTGTATTGTGTATTATTTCCGTGACCCCAGGTGTGCCCTTTCACCCCATAATCATTAGCTGTTACAATCTGTGTCTCTACTGCACCACGCTGGTGAAAAACACGTGCGGAGAAAGAGAGAGAGCGGCAATGGGAAAAAGGCTCCGGGGCCAATTACAGCCCCAAGAAAACAAAGGGCTATATTTCAATGATTCCTCCAGCTGTGCTGTTTATGAGCTGTGTGCTTAGTCTCTCGGTGACCTTCACCTCCACACTTGCCCTCTCCGAGGGAAAACAAGTTAAAATGGTCTGAAGCGCAATCTTTCATTTCCCCTTGTTTTTCCACTATTTCACTCTTTTTCTGCAGTGGGACGCTGCAAACATGTTGTTTATTTGATTCAGGACTTATTTGTTATTTCGCCGTTTTTCATCACGTAGCAGTTTAAGTGCCACCTCGACATCCTATTGTGCCATGTATGAAACAGCCTTAGATGTAAAAATAAGAAAAAAATATGGACTAATCTAAGGCTTAATGGCAAGGTGCGTGTCATATGTAACCTTTATAACTTTGCTTGTCAGTCAGTCCCCCTGCACTCATGCACACCTATTACGGACCTCATAAGCAGGGTCTGGGTATCAGTCACTGTGGCCCTTTGACAGGTCTAACCTTCCCAAGCGGCAGGATACACCATCTTCACTGCAGTCCTATTGACCAAAGCAATAAGCCATTCTATATGGTGTATTAAAGTCATTTTCCACATGCTACCTCAGCACGATCCATTGTTCATGCAAGCTCCTGCTGACCATGAAGGTGGGAGTGGGGGGAGAAAAAAAAGAAAAAAAAACTCCCCTGTGCTCCCGGACCAAATTGCAACACTTTGCATGGTTAACATCATTTAAGGAATACGTCTTCTGCTGAAAATGTTTTTGTCCTTCCAGACATAAAATGTGTAGCCATTATCACAGTCACACATGAGGCAATTTTGGACGGTCAAAGGGAGACAAAGGTCCCAGAAATAGCACAGCACTTGGGAGGCACATTTCTTGACAATCCAGAGAGCATGTTCCATTTAGGTTCTGAATCCAGTCTCCCCTGTCATTGCCCTTAATTTTGCAAGCAAAGAAAAAAATGGATAAAAGGAGGGGCTCTTTTGTTGGCAAGCAGGTGCAGTGTAATATGCTGAGGCCATCTGCGTAGTCCAGTGGCTGCTCTCCTCTGCTCCTTGTGTCAGAGGTGGTGCTGGAACCACTGTGTTCCTCACCCCAGCCTCTGCTGAAATCAGCTCCAGTCTGAGACCATGTGACAAATGATTCCAATCTAGGCTGAGCGCCCTTGACTTGACCCTGACCGCTGTAGACAATAAGGGCAAGCTCAGTCACTGGAAAAGATGTTCTGCGCTAATAAACCCGAATGCGGACCAAGGGTAGCAGTGAGCTGAGGCGCGGCGGTGGGGGCTGGGGGGGTGAGGGGTGGGGGGAGCGGGTTCAGGTTCTGACCTCTCAGGTGCAGGTTGATAATGAGTCTCCCTGTTTGCTCTGTGAAAATGACCTCAGAGAGATGAAAGGAGCCAGAGCACAACAAAGAGCCCCATTCTCTGCTCCTCTGAAATGGGATTATTCTGGAGGATTGGCTTATGAATGCACTTTCTATTTCATTGCTTTTAAAGGGCACTTAAGCCAAAATACAAACATGTAAAAGTAGTTAGGCTAGATGCCGCCACACAGCCACTGAAACCAAGCACACCTCCTCTCAGACCCCACACATGCATACAAAACAGTCGCACACACATAAAGGAAAATGCACACTTGCACGAGCGCACACACACATGCAAGTGCACACACATAAACACACACACCGACAATATCCCAAATCCTGCTTGTGCCTCCCCTTGTCTCCTTAATAAACCCCATAAAATGAGTGTGCTCTTGCCAAGCGTGGTGCCGTAAACATGCCACTCCAGAAAGGTTCTGGGCATCCCGCTAGTTATGCTAATGAAACCCCCACCCTCCTCTGTTTTTCACTCTGTTATCCTGCTGGCACAGCCTTCAGTCTTCCGCAGTACACCACTCCATTGTCATCCCCTGCCCCTGTTCTGCTGGCATCAGACTAGATAATACACAGCAAAACGAAGATCCAAGAACCCTTGTAAAAAAAAAAAACATGGCAAGAGAATAATATGGTTATTATTTCTTTGAACTCAAAACCAGGCCATTGTTCTTCATTTTTGTGCCCCAATTTGTACCGAAATATGGTACAAAATATGATTATCTTAACAATTTGCATGCACGGACAGTTAATTATAATGATATAAACAATGCCTCCAAGGAGGGACTCAGGAGGAGGTCATACTATATTGAACAAAACAACCCCTCACTTCTGTATATTGAGCTTTAAGTCGTCAAAAGTTGTCCACAGCCAGGAAGTGGAGGCAGGACTTCTTGTAGTGCCAATTCTGACACAATAGCAAGTATCAGCAGGTTCTTTGTCATGGGGACTTTAAGGAACTTAGTTTAGAGAGGGGAAAGTGCTGGGCACGACAGGAACCACTGAAGTCTGCTGAACTCCGCTGAGTGTCAGTGTGGAAGCCAGGATTATACCCTCCATCCACTGGCTGCCAAAGACAAAACCCACTTGCCCCTGCCGTCCAAAGTTTTGTTTCTGTGAGTAGGTGTGCGAGAATGCACATTTGTGTGTCTCTATGAGGGTGTGTGCTTGTGTGTTCATGAATCTTCATGGCCTTATGTGCATGTGGCTTTCTCAGAGCTGTTCTCTGGCATGTGGATTTGTGGCTCGTCGACAAAGGAGTTTATCACAGATAATTACGTAAGAATGTGCTGGAAAAGGAACAAGCCACGGACAGTCTGGGCTGGCAGATGCTGAGCCTCGGCCTACACACTGCCCCATGCTCCCTGCTCTCCAGCCTTACATACTCCAGCCCCGCCCGTGCCTCTCTGAGCTTCAAATGGCAGCAGAGAAAACACAGAAACACTGGAAAAACTCTTAAAACACTTTTTTATTTGTCACCCAAAAGTCAAATTTGCTCTATTTTGTTCACCACACTTTACAAACGTTTAACGCAGCTCAGTTTACTGCATGCACAAGTGATTTCTTTTTTTCAATCTCTTGTTACAAATGAGTTGTTGTAACTGTTAATCATTCAAAATTCACAATCAACAAAATAAGTAGATAATATGCAAGTATCAGTTTTGAACATACACACTAATAAAATACTGTTTTTATTTATATTGATCTTCGTATAAACGTTGTGTCAAAAGCTTGAAAATGTAATTTTTGTGTGTTTTATTTTTAACAGTTATTTCCAGGAGAAAAAAACGTGATTTTCCTCAGATGAAGAATTTTGGTGATCGAGTATAAACCCACATAGTGGAGGGAATGTGATGTGACGGCAAAAATATTTTCACAGGTATCTGTGAGCCCACTGCAGAGAGTAATCTTAAAGTGTTGACATCTTTGCTCAGTGGCAAGAGTAATAAAACACGGCAGCAGACAGAAATGGTTGCTAACAGTACAAAAGACAAAGATTGAGGTGCAGTGCAGCCATAAACACACGATTGAATGATCTGTCAACGATATAAAAAGCAAAAGATTAACTCTGCTTTATTATGGGAACACAAACTCATACACGAAGACTACAACCACCACTAAATGCCCTCCCAGGGATGTGTACACCACAGCAGCATGTGTTGGAAGCAGTTGTGGGTTTAATGTTTTATTCTGTATTATGAAGGGAACCAGGAGCCCAGGGACCATTGACATGCCGTTATCCAGGTTTCGCCTTCCCTTGTCCACCATTAGATGGAAATGATTTCTGATCACTACCTAGCAGCCCCTGAATCGAATGAGTGACCCCGTGGTGAACACGGTACTATATAGCCCTATGGCAGGTTCATTCAGCCATTCATCCACTGTAGACATCATTAGTTCCATATTTTATAGGTGTCAAAAGTGATACGGCTTACAGTGTGTGTGTGTGTGTGTGTGTGTGTGTGTGTGTGTGTGTGTGTGTGTGTGTGTGTGTGTGTGTGTGAAAGTCACGGATTGTGGAGGCAAAGAGGAAAGAGGGCAATGAGTTGTAAAATGAGGTACGAGAACTGGACACACTTTTTAATTTATATATGTGTATACATTGTCTTTCTATTCATTTGGAAGGTGGAGTGCCATTAAAAAGCAACACTGATGCATATGCATCATAGCAGGGGCTATTTTTTTTTTCTTTTTCCAAAGAAATTCAATGGATTCTGTCTTCTCCAAAAATAAATAAATAAATAAATAAACCTGTAAAAAAATCCATGACATTGCCTGGGAGAATGTCCCCAATTGACAAGGCAATGTCACTTTTTTAAACTTCAATAAATGGCTCCCCAGAATAAAAAAAATCTAAATTAACAGTTGAGTTATTAGAAGCTGAAATGCAGCATTTTTGTTTCTCCTTAGCATGAAATGTCGCACTTTTGTCACTTTTTTTTTTGTCAAATGTCACTTCTCGCACATGCTGTGCAGGTCGCCTTCAATATGAGTGTGTGTTTACGTGTGTTTGGAGGGGGCACATCTCTATCACAGATGGTGTAGTGTGTGTGGGTATGTCTATGTGCTGGCACACCGTGTTGGAAATGGAAGTTTATAAGGTCGCTGGCTAAAAGGCTCTCCTCTGCCCTCTTAAGATAATGAAAACAACAAAGCGCGAACGAAAATCTGACCATTGCAAAACTGAAACCATACCAAGGTAGGAAGATGAATAACCTTGCGGCACCAGTACACTGAATTCCAGGTATCTATGGCTTTTCAATTCACTTACTTTTTTTGTAATCATCAAGGTCAAAAGGTATTTTCTGCAACTGCAGAAATAAATAAAACAGGTTGGCAGCAAATTAAATCGAAAAGGAGAACAAAGCCATGCCTCCAGCTAGTAACGGAAAAAACAAGGGTAGAAAATCTCACATGAAAGCTAATTTTAGATAACATCAAACATTGCCATTTGACTAATTGGAATACACTTCATTCTTCATACAGACGTGACATTAGCACTTTAAAAAAAATTGTTGTGCAAATTATTATTTTCTCATCCATGACTGCATCCAAAAGGTGGTGGTGAATATGGTACAGTAGATTAATACAATTGATTTTTACCTCACGTTACCTTAAAGAAACAGTGACTTTTGTTTGCTGATAAGATTTGACTTGCCAAAATGTTATTCCTTAATCTATTAATCTAAATAATCCATGTTTCCAGTATTCCATCAATGCTCTCACTTTGGCTGTCTTCTTCTTTACCCACTTAAAAAAAAAGAGAATTATGCTTGGACAGATCAACCTGCACAAGAATGTTAATGTATGTTATTTTCTATTTGTCAATTTTTTATGCATGGCATTTGTGACTAGCTTTTTAATGCTACACTTAAAAACATGATTTTTAGGACAGTGTAACAATCAGTTCATCTATTGTAATGACTTTGAATAATGGCCTGAAAAGTGTGTTTGCAGAACACTATGATGTAACAGGCGAGGTGACCTTTGAACTTTTTGGATCTAATATGTCATCACTTCATTTGTCATCATCAGACATTTGTATGATTTTTTTATTTTAAATTAGCAGATAAAATTCCTGAGTTATGTGCATGTGTAATGTGTGTTATCTTGACTTAGAGAAAAAGAGTAGCCTGCTGGACTTTTCTCTGGATCAATTGAGCAGGGTTTGCTGCCACAGAGAAAATTAAGTCCTAAAATGTAGAAAATAGTTTCCTGATTTATTATGACTCTGCTTGGCGACAGCCACTGTAAGTTTGTCAGTCCACCCGGCCCATTTCATCTTAAGAACCCCTCAAGACAATTTTCTGCAAATCTGACAAACATTCCATTGGACAAAAAAAATGAATTGATTAGTTTTTGGTTGCTAAAGATCAAGGACACTGCGACCTCACATCCATCCCATTCTTCTGAACGCGATTAATCAGGAATGACTGGAAGGAAAAACATTACACCGGGCACAAACTTTCACTTGGAGTCATAGTTGAGTCAAGAAAAACATTGTTGGCCATAGCTGTAGAATAAATGTGCCATTTATTTAATTCTCTTGGGGACATATGTCTAATTGGTTTACATGAGAAAGTGATGAGATTTTATACTCAAAATGTCAACTTTACCCTGACATCATGATGTCCTTAGAAAACATTGGCCATTGTTTAAAACATAGCACACAAACAAATAGATTGTGACCATTTTTCCTGCAACTTGATTGGCTGGTGTTAGTTTCCAAGGTGATTTTTGAGCAATTCTTTTCGTATTTTCCTTGTTTGAATCATCCGTTTGAAGACATTCTGTACTTTGATGTATCACCCACCCTCTGCTGGGCTTAAGTTGGTGGACAGCCACCTTGCTAAACTTGGGAATTAATTTGCCCTCTGATGATGTTCGATGTCCAGGCCAAGCCTCGATTCATTTTCCACAAAAAGAACTAGCGGATAAGCAAATTTTATTAACTCTTGATCATGTGTTACTAAGCAGTGTCAGCCACTGCTCAAGGTTATTGTGTAAAGTGGGTTCAGACTTTTTTTGTATCTCAGTAAAATGAATCCATATAACCAAATACTGAGAACTGCCATTTGTAGCATGACGTTCGCAGGAATTACATTCCAGCCATAATCATTTCCAGTAACAATAGCCCCCCCCCCCTGAAGAAAGTAAACAAGTTGCTGGGGTCGTGCAGTTTATTCCTCAAGGTTGCATCCCACTCCAACCTCCAGCCTCCTACTACACTGTCAGAGGTCTCTTATTTGTCTGGCTCTGTTGTCAGGGACAGATTCCTCTTGGCTAGCAAGAAGAAAGACACTTTTATTAAGTGTTGGCCCCAGACAAACGTGGCCTCCGCCTGTGCTCCTGTTTCTCTCAGTACATGACAGGATTTTAGGACTATTGTAGCAAATCATACAGGATACAGTTTACTTTTTGTCTAAGGTGCGTGCGGTTTAAAGGAAATTCGAAAAAGGGTGAGAATAGTTTATTGCTGTTTAGCAATTCAGAAGGTCTCCTTCCGAGAGCAAAGCAAGCGCAGGGGAGAAAGAGTAATGATAAGCTTTAGGTCAATATTTTATACAATGATGCATTTTGGGAGGCACACCTCTACGGGGCATGTGTGAAACAATGTAAGTCATAACTGCCCTGTGCAGCTTATTAATCTTCCCTCCCCCTCCAATCACTTTGCTTCTCGCCTCGCAACCACTGGTTACATTCCCACGTTAAACGAGAGACCATCGTTCAATGTGGCACAAAAGGGTGGCTCCAGGATGGTGATGTCTCTTTTGCACAAGGCAGCCAGGAGAAACAGCACAAGACGACTTCCCCGGGATGTTTTTAAATCAATGACAGCAAGATTATGCAGGGGAAATGTTACTGAGAGCTAATGTGTTGTCAGGCTCGTGTAGCAGGGATTCGGAGGACGTCAAGTTTTTCTTTCCAACTGTGTGGGAATCAGACAGGATAAGGGAAGTCATTTATTTCTTGGTGTTTTGCTTCTTTCCTTCTTCCCTCAAAGCCAAAAGACAAAATAATGAGTGATTACATATAAGCTACCTGAATAATACCTGTTAAGTGACAAAACAAAACCAGACAGATTTCCGAAGCTGTGACATCATGGTCTTGTCATGATCAAATCTCGGCAAGAGTTTTCATCCAGTGAAACAAATGGTGTCATGCTTACAACTGGGAACCATTTGAAAGGTATGTTGTGAAGTCATGCTGTAGTGCTCGGCTAAAATTATTCTATGGATGACAGCAAGGGGAAGTAGCCACTATTCTTGTTATTCCCCGTTGAGCAGTCATACTGCAGCAATTATTCAAAATCTTTGATTATCCTCAGAGAGGCAATGCAATCATGGCTGAAAATCAATTTCAGGGACATTAGGAAAAATCAAAAAGCCAGCACAGTGCCAACAGGGCCAAGGGCTTGTGCGAGAGAAGAGAAGGGATTTTTTTCTTCTTTTTTTCTCATCATCGCTTCAGTTTTCCCTTTGCTAGGAGCAATCAGCCAGCAACACCAGAGAGCCCGCTGTTTGTCAGAGCCAGATCCGGATGCTGTTCAGAACTGCTAGTGATGTAGAGCCAGGTAGCATCCAATTAGTGTTTTGTGTAACTTAATGCAAAGTGCTGGCACTCAGCTCACCGAATCCAACTAGTTGTCATAGTATTTCCACGCTTCTGCTGTCAAACACATGAGCATTTGCTGATTTGCTTTGCCTTCTCAAGGCACCATGAAGTTGAAATTAGACATTTCCATCAATGCTGCGCTGTGTATGGCCATTTTCTGCTAAAGCAGATTGGCCCTGATTACTTATGAGACAGCAGGCACATCAGTAGCAGCTGCTTGATGCTTATTGACAACTGTATTGCTTTAGAACCACATTTACTCCTTTTACATATAGAGCAATTTGTAATGGCACAGGTTCCAGAGCTCTGTAATGGATGTATAGCCAATAAAAAAAAAAGATAAACCAAGAGCATGTACTGTTTTTCTTCTTTTTTTTCTTTTGAAACAGGGTAAAAAAAGTTTCTTTCTGGTCAATCAAGGCGTGCTTCTTACTATCAAACCAGTCTAATAATTACATATTTGAAGACATAGCATAAAAAACAACTCCACCCTATGATGTCTCATAATAGCCTCCTGATCTGGTCGATGAAAACACTGAATGATATGCCAGACATCACAAAATAGGGGATGATGGGTAATATCTTACTCGTCCTCATTTCATGTATTTAAGCCCACCTCCATCTTTATTTGTCATCTTCTTTTCTTCCCTTTTCCTTCCCTCTCCTCTCCCCGAGTGTAGACAGCTGCATTGAGCTTCTCCACATACTGTGGTCTCTGGCAGAAGGCAGACAATTGAGTTTTGGAAGTGGCATGGAACGAGACAAAGGGAGCGTGGGGTGGCTTCCTCCCTCTGTCTTCCTCCCCATCAGGGCTCCACGGGCAGACTGCCCACTCTTTCATAACAGCATTAACAGAGACCATGCAGCAAAACAGTGGAAAATCCACTACACCATGTTTCCTCATCAGCGATGTCTTCTCCCTGACCTCCACCTCAGTCTCAGTGACTCACATGAATATGGAAGATGAATATGGGCCAACTTCTGAGGCTACGCCAAATTCAACAAGAGACAGGCTTGTCAACCATGAAATCGTCTTTACAGAGGGAGTATGGACAAATCTGGATGGGTTGGAGGCACTTTCATCCCTGGGAAATTTCTTGACCTTTATTTTATGTTCCAGGCCATAAAGATCAGGTAAAATGCTATCATAACAACCAGTATGAAGGAAAACGGTGGACTATTATCCCCCGTAATTCCTCTCTGGACATCTATCATGATTCACCCTCTATTCAGGCTCCCCAGCAACCATCACAGGACACCCCCATAGTCGTGCAATCTGTAGCTTTCCTCTTTGGCCTTTCTTGGTAATACCCCCTGTGACATACTTGGCTCAGCACCCTTACACAAACATTAACACTCGCACACACACAAACACACACTGCTGTTTGACCTCTAAGGTTCAGCGAGAGCATTAAATACCAATTAGGGTTGAGATAGGCCAAGCTGAGGCTGAGGTTGTAGAAAGGCCTTGAGGAGGCCTGTGGGAAGCAACTTATTGGTCCCTGGGCATCAACGTGTGTGTGCACATGCGTGTGTGTGTGTGTGTGTGTGTGTGTGTGTGTGTGTGTGTGTGTGTGTGTGCGTGTGTGCGTCCGTGCGTGCGTGCGTGACTACTGCCAATGCTGGAGAACAGGTTCACACAGCAGAATAAGAACATCAGTAGACAATCTCCCTATAGGCATATTCATACTTCATACACAAACCACACAACAGTTTATTTAATGTAACGTCCATGTTGCCCTCCCCCCTTCCTCTCTCTGTGAAACTTGTTTGTAGCGCAACTTAATCTTTATAACATTAAAACATTGAATTGAGCAGAACCATTTTTGATGTAGTATACTGAAGATGTTTAGACAGTGCGTCTTAATAAATAGCCCAATGCTGCAAGACTCTGATAGAATATGGCTTAAATTAGAGCGGTACAATTAGATAAGATGTCTGTAAAAGTTGTTTAAGATCAGAGTTTAGGGGGAGAGGGGTTCCCTCTTCAATGTTGGTTTTCCTTTTCAATATTGGGTACATGCATTACTTTCCACTTTATCAAAGATGTCATTTTATCAGAGATGCCTGTGTGGCTTCTCTTTTTTCCTCTCTTTTTCTCCATGATAGCTTTCATTTCAGTCACATGGGTGTATGTTGTAATAACTCCCGTTTTATGTTGAAAATAAAATAGCAATACAGGAGAGAGAATATTAGCAAATGCTCTGAAGGCAACCCTCTGAGAAATATCCGTCCTCCGGCAGTGAATCTTGAGACTGTGTGTGATGATCTGCTGTGGTTATCTGGTGGTTTAAGAGTCATGCCCTTTGCTGTCCCTCTGTTATTTACCCACCAGACACACACAGCTTGATAAATGTTTTGGATGACCTTCTAAATTTGTTTTCCTTCCTCTTAACTGTGATTTTATTTCCCTCGGACAGGCGAGACAGCTTGTGTGCGTGTGTGTGTGGGTGTGTGTTATTGTGTGCAAGTGTTTATAAAAGAATAAAAAGAGGTCTATATATCCAGAATGATAAAAATCTATCCTGTCCTTATTCCATCAGTTCCTCATTTAAATAAACAAACCACTGAATGGATGAAGGAATTGGAACAACCACTAATAGCAGTGCTTTAGCTGCCACTGACCATCCATCTATTGTGAATTTACTTCAGGAGAGAAAGGGTTAAAGTCGCCACAGGCCAGAGCAGAGTCAACATCGGCCACGGCTTGGCTGGCCTACACTGCCAGATCAATATCTGCAAATAATAAATTAGCTCCCCAGAGGGTCGCACTAAACCTTCAGCAACACCACCCTGGAAAAGTCCACAATTGGTGTGTGCGAGACTCAATAAGCCAGGTGAATGACTGTGCAGGGGCACATCTTTAGCACTCCATAATAGAAAATTAATGGTGCTCAAATCAGTGTTGAGGGCACCCTGAGGGTTACCTAATAGGCCTAGTTAGAACTGTCATCCCTCCCAGAGTCACCTAAAATATCACATGCAAACACAGGGAGCCAAGAAGAGTGGAGGAATGGGGGAGAATTGTGTGTGTGCGTGCAAGCCTTTGTGTGTGTGTGTGTGTCTGTGTGTGTGTGTGTGTGTGTGTGTGTGTGTCTAGGTGGGTCAGCTGGGGGTAGGGGTGAGTCAAGGGTGAATAGATCATAATTTAGGACAGGTAAAGGTGATTTATCTTAGGTATTAATTGCTTTAGTGGGAATGTTTGATGTTTAATTTTGAATTTGGAAGAGTGGAAAAAAAAAGAAGAATGAACAAACGGAACAAACTTTAAGATTAAAAAGGCCCACACCACTCAGGCAAACATGCCCTTAAGCAGGAGGTTGCTGGTTCAACTCCCAACCACTTGGAGCAT
This sequence comes from Scophthalmus maximus, assembly GCF_022379125.1. Taxonomy (NCBI): domain Eukaryota; kingdom Metazoa; phylum Chordata; class Actinopteri; order Pleuronectiformes; family Scophthalmidae; genus Scophthalmus; species Scophthalmus maximus. The sequence goes on along the minus strand of NC_061533.1, from coordinate 15,332,730 downwards.
TATTCCCCTCCTCTCTCACTATCCAACAAAACAAAACCATATATATAATACAAAATATGCATCATTGCCTATTAATGCTATGACTCTTTGTATTAGCCTGCTACCTCATTCTTAGTTTAATGGCAGCGAAGGCCCAGCCTGACGGGGACTTTTCCACTCTTCCCAACAGCTCTTTTAATCTATATTTGAAAAACATTTTAATAGCCCTCAGAAATAGGCACGACTCATCACACCACCGACTGATCTTTAGAGATATAACTCAAAGATAGGATGCTGGGAATCAACACTACATCATAGCGTTGTGGTGAGGTTGCATTTTCTGCTGCTTGTGCAAAGCATGTTTCTTAATATACACTATCAAGTATTTCACTGGTGTATAAATGTAAGTCAGATATTATCACATATTTTCTGAATAATTCACAGCCCGATGCACACAAGCACACTCATCTCAATTATGGTGGCTATAATCTAGTTTGTCATAGGAATTACACGTAGTATACTAAATACTGATTCTCTTAACCTAAAAGTCTCATATTGAATATGAATTTATATTGTTTATACTTAAATCTTTACTTTTAAAGTAAGAGGATTAACATTACCACAACAAACAGGGACACTTGAACAATTTGTCTCTGAAAATAATTAATAACAAAATATAATTTCAATTATGCTAGCCTAATTATCAGCCTTTAAAGGGAAAATGTATGAATTAATACAAAACCAATTTAAGATAATTTTAGCCTCCACTCTTATGAAACCAATGAAAACAAAACTGCTTGCAGATGAAAAGTCATTTAAAAGATTCTACAGAAGAAGAAAAAAAGTGGATGATAAAATATGATGTTGAGATATGCATGTTTATCATGTTGGCTGTGCTCAAGCATGAACTTGTCCAACCCACAGTGCTGTTTAAAAGCAGATCTATATGCCCAACAGGCTGGTAATGAGCCTTAAAAGCAAATCTGATCACTTATTCCAGCTGGTTTATTCCCCCTCTCCACAAACACAACTATTGGATTCAATAAACACACTTCATATTGATTCTGAACCACCCAGCAGCACATGCGCCTCTCTTACCCACACTCAACAAGATTTATTACAACGTTGCACGCCAAGCAGAAATATAGAGACACAAAACACAAGCATATGCCCACACACATATGCAAACAAATACACACGCACAAAGCAAAGTTTAAACACCCAATGATTCCTCATCAATGTACCCAACACACAAGCACACAAACCCTTCGATCTTTCCCCTGGCCCTAATTTGCCTATGCAGTAACATCAGAGGGGCTGGGATGTGTGGGGAGGGGTTTACCTCCTCATCTCTCCTCCTATCCCCCACAGGTTTGGACTTTGGCAAACTGTCTGCAGCGTTGACACTGAACTTACCCACATGCCGCCACACTGCCGTCCTCCAGGGCAAACAGAGTATGTCGCTCTCCGCAGGCCACTTGAGATATTTTCAGGGATGATGGAAGACTCTGGAACAAACGCGGTGCCAGCTGTAAAAAAATAAAAAGTAATAAAGTTCCCAGTGAGGTGAAGAATTACACTTTATATATGAATTTCTCTGTAGTTAAGTTGCTGTACTCCATCAGCCTGGCAAACATCCCAAAGACAGGCAGAGCTACAGTAGATCCTCTCAGTGTGGATGAAGACATAACGAGGTGAACAACAGAGGGAACAAGAAAGAAAAACCATACTCCTTTATGGCACCGAGCTGCGTAGATCTGATGTTTTTAAGTCCTTGTGTGTATGTCTGTCTTTCTGTGTGTTCATGCCAGTGCCACAAAAGAAGAAAAAAAATGAAACAGCCTATGAGAAGAAAAGGAAGCCTGGTTCCTCATCATGCGCTTGTTAGCTTGTCCAATCTATGGCAATCAGCACAGTCCCAGGGGTTGAAAGACACGAGATGCCGGGGTAAGGGAAGCTGAGGCTGAGGAAAAGATCAATACTGCACTGTGAAACAAGAAGTGTGGGCTATTTACTCTCCATTGATCTGATGATGCTGGAGAAACACCTCACTCTGCTATTAAATTGAGGGTATACGTCTACTGGTGAGGGTTTTTTTTTCTCTCTCTCTCTCTCTCTCTCTCTTTCTTTCTCTCTTTCTTCACCCCAAGGTCAAGAAAAAGCTAAAAACATCAACGAAACAAACAAAAATGGATTGCTGGGGCCATGGAAAGTAATTAATCTGCATTAAAATGCCAAGGGAACGGGCACTAACTACACATCTTAAGTGAAGTTTTGCTCAGAGCGACAAGAGACCAACGGCAAGTAAAGGATGGACTCCTAGAGACCACAGTGATAAATACAAATAGACTGCTCGCAAGGGGCCGGCAGACCTTCACCGGACCCATTTAAGCCTCAGATTTCCACCTACTAAAAAAAATAAAGATGAAAAGAATACTGAGAAGTTATTCAGGCCTTTTCTACAGCAATGCAGAGAGAATCAAGTATAATAGTATGATGAGTAGTCAAGATAATACACGAACGTTAGATATCATCTTTGCGTGCACTACAATGCAAACCACAAACAGGCTTGAGTCAAAGAAAGCAGGTTTTAATAACAAATAGATTTTTGTTTTCTATACTTGGTTTACATTCATTCCATTTTAAGGAGATCCATGTTTCTAAGTTCTTAACTTTACTTAATTGTAGCAAGCCATAAAGAAGGTTCAGGTTGAACATGACACTTAGGGTCGTTTCACAATTACCTAAAGATGAAGGGTCATCACTGAACCACAGCACATTCTGACAAGATCGTCAATTTCACCGCCATCAGTCGATTAGCTCAATAATTTCTTCTTTTGCTTGTTGCACAACATGAAATAAATGAAATAAAGTGAGAACTTGAACATGAATAACTAACTACATGAGGTGAAATCCATGAAGTTTCACACCCAGTTGGATCTAATAATGAAGTTCAACACAGTGCTGGCAAGAGGGTTTTTTTTTTAACAAATTTCCTATCAATTTTTCAGGGTAGTCCTTCATAACAAAAGTATGAATCGCTGTAAGAAAAAAAGAAAAAAAAGAAGAGATTCAATCAGGGTAAAAACTAAAATAGCCCTTATGTGGCTAAAAGAGAGAGGGTGAAAATGAAGCCATACAATTAATCTCTGGCTTCTCAACATATGTGCCATGGCAGAGCTGCTGACATCCAGACATTTTTCCGCAGCGTGAACTCATCCATCCGTGTCTTTCTTTGCCTTTCTTCCACTCCTCAGAGTAGCCTTATTGACTGTGTGGCTGTATTACAACAAGCAGTCTCTAATGACTCCCTGAAGACCTCTCTATCCCCACCGCCCGCCCTCTCTCTCCCTCTCGGTGTCTCTCGTGCTCTGCCTGCTCTTCAGGCTCCAGTTCAGCAGCTAATTAACCCTCTCTAATAGCGTAGATTACATTAGCTTTGAGCGTCTCACACCCTCCGCTGGACTCGCACTGCCACACAATGAACCCAGCCTTGCTTTACAAATCTCCCCCTTCACAAGAGCACAATTATGAATTCAAACAACTTCTTATCCACACTCACTCATCCAGGGACAGAAGCCCTCCTCTGCAACTACCCCGCTCTTCCACTGCCACCCACCTCCCACGCCTTCACACAGAGAGTAATGAGAGAGCTGAAGAGAGGAGACCACACAACAAGACGGCCATGAGGGGGGAGAGGGATATTGAAAGGGGGGGGGGGGGGATCAGAGAGGTCACTAAAGGTGTTTCATTGGTTGAGCCTACAGAAGCCCAGTGATAACCCTCCATCTTGACGTTCCTATTCAGAGCAGAATGGAATCTTAATTACTGTGGGCAGATAGAGCCAGAGGAGGGAATACCAGGACTAAATGGAGGTTTATGCTTTAAGTGGCCAAAGAGAGGGAATTAGTCACAAGAATGAATGACTTAAGCCAGGAGAAGCTGTTTTCTACACATTGACAAAATGGCCGGGAACTGAAAAGCTTAATGAAGACTTAAAAAACATGTTTTTACTTTCAGTTTTTTCTTTAATTCATGATAAAATTACGATTTTGATGCATCAGACTGCCCTATTGGTGAGTCCAATCACCGCAGACCCATCGTGTGTAGAAAAATATACTTCTCTTGGTGAAAGGAGGATTACAAAGTGTTCAGCTCTGTGCTTTGAGAACGTAAGAGGGTCCTATGGTTGGTTAGTCATCTTTGATGCGATCGATGTGAGTTGTATAACAGTGCCGTCGCCATTAAACTGCAGGAGTCCAACCGCACTGAGTGTTCGAACCGATGGAGTAACCTGGGAGAAGGAAGGCTGAATCAATGAGAAAAATACTTCTTTTTTTTTTTTGGAATGACAATGAAATGAGATATGGAGGTGATTAAACAAAAAAGAAGAGTAGAGAGAAATAAAGTATGGTGGAAATGGATGTAATCTGCTCCGTCTAAATGTAAATTGGTACATTTGTAGTGAAAGGACATTCTCATGTTTCTTTGTCCGAACAAGTAATTCCCCCGCCCCGTCCCTCTTCTGTGAGGCTTGCTATAGCAGCATTTTCTGCAGCACAGAGCACTCTCCTTTCTATTTCAATAGGACAGCTCATTTGCTAGACTCCTAGGCCAAACTGCTGACTGGGTTTTTCAAGGCTGTGTACTTTGTGTGTGTGTGCGTGTGCGTGCACAAGCTTGTGTGGAAAAAGAAGAGGAAAAACAGGGAGAGAGCGGCATGAAAGAAGGATGGGCAAAATGGAGGGAAAGAGTGGGAGAGAGAACACATTGTATCATTAAGGTACTCAGAGATCATTAGATATATAAGGGCTCTGCTATGCAAGGTCATGACTGCTGTGTTTTTCTAGGTCGGCGGAGGAACAGTAAAACCAGTCTAATCAGCCGCTGCTCTCCCCTCCCCTCGCTCCATCTCCCTCTCCCCCAGTAGCGCTGCCTCACTCTTCCATCTAGGGGTAGTGTGGATTACAGCCAGTTTATCCATGCCCCTGTATGTATTTACTAACATTATCAAGGCTTACGAGGCAAGGACATGGTAAACCACACAAAAGGCCCAGACGGGCTTTGAGCTAGATATTGGCCTTATTATGAGGTAAAGTTGTTGGCTCCCTGTCTCGCGCCCGGGATGTAAAAGTCTGCTTTAACAGGTGCAGAGCACTGCCATGGCTATCCAGCATTTTTCATTAAGGCCATCATTTAATGTGGAGTTTAGCAACTGGCAGGCTGCCCCAGTTATGAGTGTGTATGTTTCTACTGTTTGTGTGTGTGTGTGTGTGTGTGTGTGTGTGTGTGTGTGTGTGTGTGTGTGTGTCCTGAGCACCAACAAATATAAGTGAACATGGTTTTTTTTTCAGCCAAGAAGATGGACATGGATTTTATTGACTGATAAATCTAATAGGCACTGGCAATTAGTTGAGGCCATAATGCTGTAGTATGTGGCATTGCTATATACTTGTCCCTATACAACTAAACATCAATAATAAATTTGAATTATTGCCTTGTGGCCTCGTCTCTGCCAACCAGTCAAGTTGCAGTTTACATCGATGTCTGTCCAGACTCATAATATACTGTATGTAGTAAAGACTTTAAAGGGATTGAGTATTTCATCATAATTAGCGTATTGATTCTTGAGATATGGCCAAAAACATGTTTTGTGAGGTCAACTTTTGTGGCCTTTGACCCTCCAAATATTAACAAGTTCATCCTTGAGTCCAAGTGAAAGTTTGTGTCAGATTCAAGGAAATTCCCTCAAAGAGTTTGCGGTGTGTCACGTTCACAAGAATGCGACGAATTTGGGGTCACAGTGAAATTGATGTTTGACATCACATCCACGAGAATGGGACGGATGGACTGAGAACTAAAACAAAATAATGCATCCAGCTGTTGCCGGATCGAGGCATTAAAAAGCAACTGGGCAACTATTCTCCCAGACACTCAGTCTAAGGCTGGATATTGAAACTACTGTTTTGTTTAACATTTGAGAACTTTGATATTTTGATACTTCTTCAAGTTTTATTTTTACCATCACAACGCATCAAATGACCAACAGAGAATGATCACCGGAGTCTGCAGCTCCACTCAGTTGTACAGAGTTTTATAAAATGTTTCAACTCACTCATAATCTGTCAGGCCCACAACTTCTTTTGGTTCACTTTCACCACACTTATAATTAAAGGTTTAAGATATTGAAAAAAAAAGAAGGTATTAGTAGGTATTCAGGTATTAGTATCAAACAGATGAATACCAGCCCAAACTCGGGTGTTTATAAAAAACAAGCTCCATCCCCTCCTTGTGACTAAGGTCCAGACATGTCCACTGAAAGTCAAACTCCTGCGGGCTGTGGACAGCAAGGAGCGTGATGCCGCTGGTAATGTGTTGTGTTGATCACGATCATGATGGATAGCTTCCAAACGGACCCTGGGCTTTAAAGAGATGAATGTCCCGCTTGGATTCTTACTCAGCACTTTGGCCTTTCCCCCCCACTTGTTGTGCACCCTAACCAAACCCGAGATGGAGATTAGCAAATTCCGTCTGGGAAATTGAGCCGTCCAAAGTCAATCAATCAAACTTGTTAATCAATCAAGAAAGGAAAACACACATCCGCAAAGCATCACCATGCACTCATTCATTCCAGTGTGAATCCTTAGTGTTGAGTAATTATAGTATCAGAAGGGCGTTTTGACAGAGGGGCATTTCGTGGGATGAGATAAGATGAAGAAGCCAATCGAGGGGAGAAAAGTATGAAAGAGAAACAGTGTGTAAAAGAATCCCCCTGCTGCTCTCGACCGTCTCATTAGGCTAATGTTTTTTTATAAGGCACTTCAAATGTCAAGGCATTGGTGGATTTAGTGTAAACTTAAATTCCATTACCTGGCAGGCATTAATTGCTAACTGAGCCCAGGGATCTATCCCGAGAGGCCTCTATGTTTCCTCTCTGTCATCTGGCTAACTATTCTGTCTAGACTAACTCAGAGCACCATAATCCACCATGGGGATCAATAAACTGCACATAATTCAGCTCCAATAATGAGCTTTCACTTCAACACAAGCGCCAGCCCTCTTTCCCAAGGAACCAGCAGGGGCGTAAAATGATAATGTAATTATTAAAAGGACAGACAAAATGAGTAAGCACTTTCACACCGAGAGGGAGGGCGAGCCCGGCCTCAATTAGACACACTTAAAGCTATCATTGTTATTCGAGACAAAGCTAATCAAGGAGGAGATACAGGGGCATCCATTTCAGCAGGTAATGGAATGACGCTCGCGAGCTCTCCCATTTCCCCAGGCTCATGATGTTATAAAGGCCGCCCTACAGTCACGCGTGAGTGGGTTCTCTTTAATGGACTGCAATGTGGATGTGGTTTCTTCCACCAATCAGCGACTCACAAGAGGGGATTCAGAGAGGGGAAATTTAACATTCACACTCCTTAACAGCAACGTATTAAACCTTGAATATGAGCGATTTTTTTAACCTGTGTTGCAGTTCTTGGAATAACTTTGATGAAATATTTGAAGCTCTGCAATGTCACAGCATATAGTTCACACTCGATCCAGAGATCAAACTAGTGGCTGCCTTTTAGACATGAGAGATTTGGCGTGTGACAAAGTAAGATTTAACCCGGAGCCTTATCCACTAACTACTCTTTCTCCAATTATATGCATCCTTGAACTCCAGTGAAATCGGGAGAAGCTTGTTTGTTTGTTTTTTACACCCAAGTGCACCTAATTCATCTGCAGGCTACAGGGGGTCCAGGGTGGATAAATCAGGCCTTTACGGAAGAGTTGTTCCTACTGTTTATCTGCTGGTGACATTTGCTGCACAGCCCAAACCACACCATAATTGCCCCACTTATTCACTAAACAGGAATCATGCCTAGCAGGAAACCCCTGCCACAAAGGTCGCACAACTTAAGGCTATATTCTGTCTCCAGAGTTCAATGGCCACAGCTCTCTGAAAGGACTCAATTGATTCGAACATCGGCATGGGTTCACTCTCGCATTGGTCGAAAAAGAAGACGGGGCCAAAGTAATCGCCTCAGCAGCTGGAACAAAGAGCATCGTGGCTGATGACGATGATGAATTTACAGCTGACTGCACATGCTTGCCGAACACACGGCACACCTTGGCACACTTGGAATGTCACAGTTCCCATAGAGGACTGGCATTTGGAGCGGATTCTCCGGCCCTTGGAGCGGATAGCTATCCATGTACCCAAGAGGTTGACTGTCAAGGGGAAATGACACATAAAAAAAATGAAGAGCACACATCTCGATGATTCTATTCACTCTCATTGTTCGGAATGTGTTGTGTTCTTATGTATTAGGACATTGAATGACTGGAGAACATTATTTCCCCCCTCTCTCTCTCGAAGTCATTGCCATTTTAGATGACTTGTGATGCCGATTGTCTCGGTACACACTCAAATTCAGCTTCACCGGGGAGTGACCAATTAAAACTATGGATAGTGTTTCTTTGTTACTTGTGCAAGTCTTTAGCAGCCCAGAGTTCTGCATAGTCTTATCTGTCAAAGACAGCGAGCACAGATGGATGACGAGTGACAAAGGGATATTTGGTTGAGGTTGTGCAGTAATGAGTGTCACGTGACTCCCACGTTCAAATTTCAGACGGCCGCTCCTGATCCTAGAGCTGCAATCAACACTGGACCATCTGCAAGACTGCAAATTAGCATAATTGGTGTACATTACATGCTTATAGAGAGTACATTTGTATCCACTATTCTTCGCCCTTAACAAGATGAGCTGCGGAGATACTGGAGGAGCAACACTGTTGATTAGACACAGATAGCAGGAGCAGACAGCGGGACTTGTTGTCTCGGGGAAAATGGATGAACTGACAATCCGATTGGTGAAGAGCCAGGTGTTGGGGCCAGAGTGCAAGTAGGCCAGTGTGCATCTGACACAAGCACCTACCCCACACCTGGAACCGGGGCCTGACGTGATAGACAGCCCAGCCATCTTGTCAAACAGCTCACAGATAGAACACAAACAACACTTAGGCCTCTTCCAGCTGCTCTACCAGAATAAATTGAACTTGATTAGAATTAATCACACCCAACCAGGCGCAATTTGCAAATAACGGGGAAAATATTCAAGGAAATCTGCTTGAAAGATTGTAGTTAAACAAGGGGGGAACTCCCCTAAACCAGTGCACCCTGGTTTTGACAATGTCCCTCGAACATGCAGTTTTTTGTCATCGTTTTTTTAAACTAAAAATACATATTTTTGGATGTGAAACTAAAAGGCCACTAGTTTTTATGCAGAGTGTATTTCATGTTGTATGAATTAGCAACAATCCCATAAAGTTCCGGCAATAGTCCAAAGTAAACTGCTTGTACATCAACTGAAGTTATCTTTTAGATACTATACAGTACAACACATTTAAATCTCAATTGCCCACTTGGTCAAAACACCGGGAGTTTTTGTTGACAAATTACCAGTTGCAGTCCAACACATTACATGCACATGGGTGGACAGCAACACATAGGCAGTGCCATTTACACACAGCCTCCATGATGCCACACGTCAAACAGGCTCAAAGAAGGTGTACGATGAAACTGTCATGATAAAGTCGCATCGCTCACATTAATAGAATTCATTCTGGATGAGGAGAGGGAGAGAGTCGCCATAAGTTAGCTGTCTCCTACCCTGTGTACACCATGGAAAGATGAAGTATGCAAACTGCCTGATTTCAAACTTGTATCTAATTGTCTCACGTCATGGGTCTGGGCCAGGGCATTGTTGCTTGAAGAATAAATTGGGTAATTCAATTAAAGTGCTTTCCAAAGACACATCATAAGTGATGGAGAATGACTGTAACCCAGGCCTGAACTCCGTGTCCCCCCCATCGCTCCGCTAGCCTGACAAATGGATGGCGGTGTATAATTGAAACACATTGCTGCCAGCGTAGGTCAATAACATCGCTCTCTCTGTTCACCAGCACCAGATTAACAGACTCTATTTTATCTTCCCTCGGCCTGTCCCAGCTTGACAGAGCAGGAGCGTCAGCTGCTTATCCATAAAAGCGGCCCCTTATCTTGAAAATAAACAAATACATAAAGTGCAACAGCCTGCTGTCTGTCCAAGCAGTTAAGGGCTACTTAGTTTAGGGCAAACATGTGGGCAGTGTTTTGTTGAACACATCATCCTATGAGATGAAGCAAGAGCTGTCACAATCTCACGTCATTCTTCATGGTATGATTCTAGATTCTCAGAAATTTTCATTTAGCAACACCATCATGTGGATTTCTTTTCTTTCTTTGTTAATTTTCTGCAGACAATTTCAAGTGAAATAAATAAGACATCAATACGGCCAGTGTCATTCAATGTCATTCACCAATGTTTGTGCAAAAACAAGGTCCTGGTGTGTTTGGACAATGAGTAAATTGCGATGGCATTATATAATTAACATTTTTTGATCAAAGTTAAAAGACCCTGACTTCTGTTGACGTGTAATGCAAAGCCATCGCTGTTTGTGCACGATAAACATTGAGGATTAATTAGCTTAAGCACAAGTGTAATGTGAAGCTAAAATGGGTGATTATATGTATTTAAGCCCAGGCATAACAAATCTACGGGCTTAAATTAATTTGATAAACAAATGGGAAAAGCGGGGTTAAGGTTCAAGGGTAAAAAAAAAGTCCATTATCTCCCACTCCCTACTCTGTGCTTTCATATAATTATATGTTAGGTTAGACAGAGTTAATTGAATCTGGTCCATTCTGTTTGTTTACATTTCAGCCACAAGGATTGGAAGCAATAATTCCTGACTTTCAACATCAACTAAATGAACAAGTAGCCTCAAAATTAATTCCTATAAGCGGCACGTGCACAAGTGTGCGCGCGTGTGTGTGTGTGTGTGTGTGTGTGTGTGTGTCTGCATGTATAGGAGCATGCATGTTAAAACAAGTCTGTATGTATCTTTGAAGGGGCTTTAAGCTTCTACTTGTGCATGTTCCCACATGCAACACATACAAATTAGCCATGGATGGATATTCAAATAAGTCCTTTGTAAGGGGTCTATGTAGGGGCGGGACAGGATGCACGGTACAGTAATCCATGATGCACAACAAGGTGGCAGCTCCATTGTCTGTCTGACGGATAGAAATTATTTGCAGGCGTGCTCGACCAACAGATTAAACCACTGTTGGGGGGGCGAGATAAGATGGCAGCCGGCGGTACGGAAGGCACCTCCTCCAGCTCAAACAATGCCTTTAATCCATTCCCTTCTCACAATCAGGTTGTTTGACATTACTTTTCGGCATCCCACACACTCATTTTCTCCCCCTTTCCCCTCTCTCATTCCACCTCTCATCAAGGGGAAGGCTTAAAGCAGAGGAGACTCCATCATGTAAATTAATGTGTGCATTATGTGAAAGTCCCCAGAGGCAGTGTCTCAGAGACTGTCACTACCTTTATCAAATGAACTATTTGGTTTTCAGTTAGAGTCACTTCAGGCCAGATGAGTTATGTGGCAAAGTACAATTTTGTTTAATTCAATTATCGCTAGCTGGTACTGTCCTTCCTGCCAATACTGTACTGCTTCATAGTATTTCATTACTGGATCCTGACCTTGGCAGGGTTCCTTGAATGAAAGTTGAATGAAATCCCAGCGCTATAGATTCACACTGTAGAGGTCTGACATTAAATGCTCTCAATAGATGATTCAACAAGTATGTTCAAAACAATATGGCTTAGAAAAGTCCTTGACACCATGGAGAAAAATTATCATTGTAAAAAATGTATTGCCGCCTCTCTTTGGCAAATGTTTTAGATAATGACTAACTAAACCACATATACTCCACTCCACATTAATTGAAGTTCCACTTTTATAAGTTCTTCTTGTTCAATAATCTTCATACCGTGTGTTCAGTGCGTACAGGGTTCAAAGATTACTTCTGAACTACTATGATACTGCATATCATCAAAATGCTTATATACAGAATGACATCTTGAAATTCAAAGCAACTCAGCCAATGCCACATCCATACTACTATGATTTTTGTTTTAAAGCAGCGTTTTTAAAACTCATTCCACGCAACACTTTTAATCCCTGTCCATACTAACACACCAAAAAAAGGATATGATGTGACCATTCATATACACTGAGAGCATGTGTGTAACTGTGTAAACAGGAAGCAGATTGTCTTCTCTGCAGTTGGTTACTTATATAGCCACACAAAATACCACAAACGAGAAACAATGGTGAAAAGTAAGAGCACCTTGGTCCTGACTGATGAGAACCAATAGGGTTACCATTATGAAGGCAAGGTGACTGCGTCATTGCCCCTCCAGATTATTTTAAAAACTAAAACGGGGTGAGCAGCGTTTCCAGACTATTAATTTTTTTAGGGTGCAGCAGTGTTGGGTTTTAAAACGATCATGTTGTAATGTGGATGTTCTTGTAGCCCCAGACAGATTCACTCAAAGGCCATTAAAAAAAACTAGACCAGTGAGAAATCTTGATGACCTGAAAGGACTTAGCTGCAATAAAGTAGAAACAGTTGAGAATGGTCACAATGAGAAAGACAATTACAACAATGAGAGGAAACAACAATGGGAAATATGACAACTTAAATCCAAACATGCATACTATATACGTAATTATAAATAAGTGCAGTGCCGGCTGATTTATGCTGATTGTGTTTGTGCATTACTCCTATATGCTACAGTACATACAGGAGTTGATAAATGTAGATTAAAAAAAAAAAAAGCTTTTACCAAATGGTAGGATACAAGTGTTTGTGTATCGGCCACCTTCTTCAAGTACTGATCAGTCACATTCTCAAAACATCCACGCTATACTGCCAGAAGGTTCCACCAGCAGCTGTTTGTTCCAGGGGCAACTGCCTACTCTAAATTTGCTTAAAAATGATTATTGCCAATTAGTTGCCCATTAATTGTGCAGGCATGGGATGCTGCCAGCTGTTTACATAGGGGAGAAAAATAGCCCTTCTTGTTTAATTTTTCCCCGCAAAGCCAACATCACATAGTCTCTCCCTGCCTATGTGTTTTATTACACATAAGCACATGTTGTAAATTACAGTTTCAAATACTGGATTTCAAAAGTGAGTGACCAATGTGTTGTCCTGTAGAAGTTTCTTAAAACAAAAAATTTGCTGCCTGTCAAATTTTCATAGAGGAGAAAAAAAAAACATACATTCATAACCTGAGTGACCACTTTCGATGTTTACATCTAAAAATCCAAAACATTATCACCATTTAAAATGTATGGTGCACCACCCGTGAAAGGTGACATTTATTTATTTATTTATTTTTTCTCCAACTTTACAGTGATACAGTGCGTAACTGTTGCTGAATTTGTGATGAATGGCTGTCAGCTGCTCTGGCTATCTGGACGGCTTTAACCTGACCCCACAACAATAGCCAGGGACTCTCAGCTTGTGCCCCAAACTGGCAGAAAGAGCTGAATTTTGTCTTTTCAATGGAAAACGTCTGACCCAGGTGCAGTCTGCCGAGTCCCAAAGCAGCACACTTTTATTCCCACAAGCCCAGTCCCTGCTCAGCCAGAGCTTAGGCTTCCAGGAGGAAGCATCTATTGGCGGTGTCATTAGTTTACCTCTGACCCTTCTCTGAGCCAACCTTATAAAAGGAGCAGGGACTGGTGGCAAACCTGTCTCACCTCTAAAGATGGGTGCTGAGCTAGCGGATGCTGCAATTGTGAGCAGACGAGAGGGATAAATAGCATTCAAGCTGCCATGAGACAGCCTAGCAAAAAGACTGCAGAAAAGATAAATGAATGTTGAAATCGGGAAAAATTATTCAACCATTTACAACCCCTGCTAGCACATCACTGTTATTCTATTTGTCTTTCACCACTTAAACTGTAAAATCATACACAGTGCTGCGACCATTTCTCTCTCCGGTTTGTTGCCTCACTTCCACAAAATAACACATCATTGGACAGATAGCATCAATTCTGCCCACAGTAATCCCAGCACCTCTGGTTGTATCACTCATTCAATTTCAGCCGCTGGCTACAGCAAACATTACACACTGCATCAAGATTACCAGAGAGCAGCAGAGGGGGGAGAGAAGAGGGGGGTAAAAAAGGGGCTGTATCCATCATGCCATGATGCTCCTGTTATTGTGACAGATCAAATTCAGTGCGTGCGTGCGTGCGTGCGTGCGTGCGTGCGTGCGTGCGTGCGTGCGTGCGTGCGTGCGTGCCTGCCGTTGTGGTCAGCATCCATGTGTAGATGTTGTGAGTACATTCATGAGGCTTGCCTGAGTCAGATGACCTCCTTTATACAGTAGCTGGGGCCCTGGTCGCCACGCTTGTTTTAGCGACTGCAATTAACCTTGTGAAGTTATAACCCTGAAACCCCACCCACATAGCTGTAGGGCAGAGGGAGGGGGAGGGGGGGGGGGGGGGGGGGGCCTGGCAAGAAAAGTGATTGAAGAACACCGAGGGAAGAGACGTATGAAAGGCAGGTGAATATTTAGGGCAAAATATAGGGCAAAAAGGGTGAGAAAAAAGAACCTTAAAAACAAAAAGAGTCCAGGAAGAGCTTCATTTTAATGTGGTTGCTTTCCTGCCTGCCTGAATGAGTGGACGGCTGTCTGCCTGTCTCACCGGTCGCTTTCACTGTGCTGTGTCTCTCCTCTGGGATACATGGGTTTGCGATCCCGGCCTTTGAGCGCAGGGGGGAAGATGAAGAGGCAGTGTCAGGCTGCCTTTTAATGGTCAGGAGTGTGGTTAGTTCCACTGACTCAGGCCTCTCCCCTGTGACGCCGGGTCCACTCCACATAACTGGCCATAATTCAACTCATTTGGCAGTTTGAGGTCTTGGAGGTCTAGGGATAAAAAGTGTGGAGAGGCCTAATGGCAGACGGAGGGACCAGCTGAGGGCACTTCTTACGAGATCTCCGCAGGAGAACATTTCTGGAGCAGACCCTGGAAACCACAACGATCCATTAGCTATTGTACAGGAGGAACAGGCAGGGCGAGAGGGGAGAAACAAGGGAGGAAAGACTGTTGCAGCTCTACAGGTACAGTAAAGGTTGTATGGCTGTCATACAGATGGAACATAAAAGTCATCTGCCTTTGTAGCGGTTCCAACTTTTTAAAATACCAAGCCATCAAATAACACATGGTCACATTTCATAAACAGCAATCAAAGAAACATTAAAAACTGTTTTATCTATAACGTTTGTGCAAGGCTATTTGCATAAAAGATATTCCGTCTGCCACCGTTAATAGTTCAGAGTCACTACCTGTATATATTCATCATTAGTAGGTTTTGCATTCTGTATTGAACCTTAAGATATTTTTTTTAAATCACATAAATCCCTGAATACTCTCAAAACTGGAGCAACTTTCAAATGCAAAGACACACAATATCTGACAACTGCTCATGAACCGGTGTAGTTAATCTTTTAGTGTTGATTGGGACAGAGAGAAAGTTAAGTGATAGTTTAGTAATGTGGTTTTGAAAAAAATTAATAAATAAAAGAACTACAGCATCTGTGGTGAACGTTCACAGGGAGAATCCACCACCACTGCGAATCGCTGCGGCTCTGCGGGGCGATATGCCTCCTAAGGGGTATTAATTAAGATGTTCAAGGAGTAAGTGGGAAGGGACCGAGATGAGGCACAGTGTGTGTTTGATAGGGGAAAGGATATTTTGGCAAATTCCAGTCTGGGCATGTTTTGGGGGGCCCTTTGAGAAGGCATAGTGAGAGCATCTGGGAGGGAGAAAGGGAAAAAAAGATGTGTGCGTGTGCGTGTGTAAATGAGAGAGGGCCCTGCTGACCCCAAGTTGGAGCTTTCTGGCTACACAATTAAATGGTGTTGGAGTGCGAGAATGAGAAATCAATCTGCTTTATTATCGCTGATGTAGAAATTATAATACTTGTTAAAATGAATGAGAGGGTTTGGTTTCCTTACATCCACAAAAGCCTATAACAGGATTGTGAGTGTGTGTTTTATATGCATCGTATTTTGTGAATACCCGCAATAGAAAAAACATTGGTCGCAATGTCTGCAAATGGTTGAAGAAAAATATTCCGTCTGACAGAAATATGTCAGCTGAGTATTCAGCTCTGACAATCAATTTGCTCCTTAGCAGGACACAGGCACCATCATCGTCTGACGTGAAGATGGGAGGATGAGGAAGGAAAAAATGCTTGAATTTGACAAAGGGAGAGGTTTTCCATGTCCGAGTGGGTGCAATTTTGGGATTAGGATTGGCTGTATGCTGGTTAGGGGACATGTATATGATGTGAAGGTTAATCACAGGCTGCAGTTTTGTAATGCTAGTCGTCACTGCACTGCAGTGCAATCAGCACTGTGAGAAAATAAGTGGGTCACAATGTGAGACCTTGATTAAAATCGCGGTGATTATAGTGCGGCTTCAGCTCTGATTTTGTGGGTTTCCCAACATCTGTCCTCTGGAGGAGGAACCCATATGAATGAAAATAGACACACACACTATAGACGTGTAATGCAGAAGATGCTTCACGGGTGCACACACGTGCATGCCCCCACTTTACAATGCGCACATGTGCATATCGACACAAACACAAGCTCAAACATACAGTACTGTGCATTCTATGATTTCTTTCTCCATTTTCGCAAACCACAAAGAAAATGTGTAATGTAAGCATTGTTTCTTTCAGAATCAATTTCTTAACTAATTACTTCTCTCTCCCTCACTTAGGAAGATATTGAAATGGCTTATAATGAAAATTATAATGGTAACATTGACACCAACAATTACTTTCCTATATGATATTTAGAATCAGCTTTACTTAAAGCAAGAAAAAAACAGATACATTGTTTATTTCAGAGACAGGTTTTCCTTGTTGCCTATGGTGCAAATATGAACTTCAGAACACTACTGCAGTAAACATGTGTACTGTGAAAGCTTTTTATACAGGCACTCTATTCAGTATGATACAATTTAATTTTCTATTTAGTTATAGAAGCAAACCGCAGAGTAACTGCATGATCAATACAGGTTGTCCCTTTTTTTTTTCCTCTCCTGTTCCTGTCAAGTTCGCTGGGAGTCTATGTGAGAAACAAAGTGCAGAGCGAGGGGAAACAATGCCCATGCCATTTAACAGCAATGTGAAATCAATAAATGTTCTGAAATGGCAGGAAAAAACATCATTGTAAACTAGTTATTGACGTGTTAAAGTAATTTACACTTGCTAGTACAAGACAGATCGTGGCAATATTTATTTAGCTGGCAAGCTGGCGGTGGGAAAACGATACGGCAGCTGCAGCTATCACCAGATGCTGGTGTTACAATGTCCGTCCATCAAACCGTCCCCCGCTCCCCCCTTTTTCCTACTCCGCACCCGCCTCGCTCACTTTCCCAAATGGCTGGCTCCCTTATCCCTGCAACCTGACAGTCTTAAAACAACTGTATAATTACAGCTGCATCTGTCACACAGGTTTATCCTGGCTCTCCGTTCGGGAGTCCCAGGCTGTGTGAGACACTCGAGGACACAGCACCAAAGCAGGGGAAGCAACGGACGACATCACTCCGGCCCATGAATTCAGGTGGTTCACTTCAATAAATGCTGCATATTCGATTTTTTAAATGACTAACAACCAAAACAGTTGTTCAAAGTTTCAGTTAAATTAATGGATTTCACATATTAAGCGCTACTACAGATAGAGTTGTGCAACGGGGAGAAACACCTAACGGCATACCGTCAGACAACACGTGAACAATGAGCAATTACTCTCCGTGCTAGCCACCTCCAACAAAAAAAAAGAAAGAAGGTGGGGGGAAAGGAGGAAAGAGGAAATATGCAGCTGTATGGTGAGCTATCCCACTATCAGCTGCCGCAATTAGGGAACACAATGTAAAATGTCACAGCCGATCTGTATCAACGGCAGCCCTGTCACAGGAAAAGGCCAGGAGGAGTGGAGGAGAGGAGAGGAGCAGAGTACGGCGAGTCCCCCTCAGACGAGCTCGCCTTAGTAACATGAGAGGGACGATCGTGTAACATCACGGTGGGACAACGCTGGGACTCTAGTTCGGATGCTGTCATGTCACCCAACCCATATTAGGAAGGGACACAGACAGGAAAAAAAGGACAAATTGATTAACTGGCGAAATGCATTAGTCTTCTGCAGGTTGATAAAAGGCAAAAGGGTGTGCACGTGTATCTCTTTTTGTGCGATTTACGTGTCCATGAATGTAAAATAAAATAAAAACTAATAACAGTAGAGTAAGTGAAGACAAATGTTAGAATTTGTAATATGCAGTACTTTTTTGAAGGACTACTTTTGAAAAATAGGTGGTGATTTTTCTTATTAGAATTACTTATACACGTGTAGTTGTACAGCATCATTATTTTTGAGGAGGGGATCTGAATAAAATAGATAGAATAAGATCAAATAAAATGGAATTTGATCTAAATTAAACCAGATAAAACTCTTTTTCTCCACTATCCCGACTGAATTGCTTTCATGCTCCCACTTTCTGTCTATATTAGGGAAATAATGGTGACGAAAGACGCCTTTTAATTTTCGGCTCAGCATCATTTTGACATGTGTAACTGATGAATCTCCACAGGATGTGATAAATCATTTGCAGATTTTCTCTGGTTTTTGATCAAGTTGGGATGACCAGACTTATGCCCAAACTCATTACATTTGGGGAGCAGATTGAAAGCATGCCTGGACATGCTCTCTGTTACTGTCATTATAAACCCAACTCAAGCCTCCAAGCAAAATGTAGAATTATCACCTCTGGCACATGCACACATACACTCAGACTAGAAAAAAATGTCTGCGTTCACACAATAAACACGTATGAAAAGCAATTATGGCATTTGTTTGAAGGAAACCACACTCCACGCAGAAATTCATGCCTTTACCGCTTGTCTATGATCTCTGAGTTGTCAGGAACATGAGACTAGAGGACAATTGCTGGTTCTTAGGGACGGAATGGGGAACATTTGGAAGATTTGAAAAGGCTGGACAGACAGCGCTGCGAAACTGAGTCCTGACATGAGGGACCACAGCATAATATAAGCTCCCTCTAGTGGCCAAATAATGGATTGCAAAAAAAGAGTGGTGGTCAATGTAGGGGAAGGAGTCTTGTCCTTTTTTGGTAGTGATGAAAAAGAAAGAAAATGTTTAACCTTATTTGCAAATGTTCAGAAATGCCAGCATCAACTGACAAATGAATTTTACTTTGTAAAACTGTAAATTATCCAGTTTGACCTTGTCACATATGTAGTCGAAGCGGCAGATGTGAAATCAAAGTTAGCAGGGGAAGCACGTGTGTGTGTGTGTGTGTGTGTGTGTGTGGTGCAGGGACAGCGTGCCTGCTGAAGGAGACAGTGAAGGTTCACTCTCAGTACCACAGAACACCCCGAGCTGGGCTTGCCACTAAGGAATGGAGATGCCCAGGGAGAAAGATAAAGAGAGGGAGATGTGGAGAGAGTGAGAAGGAGGTAGAAAAATAAAGAGAGAGAAAACAGCTACGTATATGAGAGGGAGGGAAAGTGGAGAGGCTGCATTCATATTTTGCCTATTTTGCCACAAGCTTTTCAAAGGCTACGTCTTGCCTACAACACATCTGGGAATGAGAGTGAAAGTTGAAGAGTTCCTTGTGCTCGTTTCCCTCAACCTCCCCCAACTCGTTCTTCCTCTTGCCTTTCCTTTCTGCCATAACCTCTCTCTCTCTCTCTCTCTCTCTCTGTGTGGTTTTTTTTTCATTTCATTTGTAGAGGACCGTGATGTTCTCTGGTAAATCTTAATAAACACCGGTTTTAAAAATCTCTCTCTCACACACACACACACACACACACACACACACACACACACACACACACACACACACACACACACACACACACACACACACACACACACACACACACACACACACACACACACACACACACACACACACACACACACACACAAAACTTGGCAGCTGCTGTCCAGCTGACCTCTCCCCAACATCAATTTCCTTTGTTTTTGTCTTTTGTTTAGTTTGAAATAAAACATTAATCCCCTTTTTTATCGAGCACAAATCCATCATTCCACTGATTCACTCAAAATGCAGTAAATCAACGATGGCTCCAAAGAAGAAACAACAAAAACTAAACTGGGACAGTGTCTAACTGTAGCGTGAGTCATTTAGAAATCACCTACACCGGCTGTCTAAATATGAGACTGTCTGGGGCAAGCGACATCAGCGGATCTGGGCTTTTACTATAAACACAGAACACGGCAGACTGTTCAGAAAGTGAATAGTGATATGGAGCGCTGTGATTCCTCTGAAGAGGCGTCGGCAGGTTAAGAGGATACCTTTTTCTGCATATATTTCTACTGTTTTAGTCAGGGCTGTGTCTTCTTTCCAATTTCACTTTTTTCCCTCTATCTTCCTTTCTTGCCAAGGTTTATCCCTGAGGTGTCCTCTGGGGCTACCTACTGGATAAGCCATTTGAAATGCATTTTCTAAAGAACCTTCCGTTCCATTTTTGAACTGCTGCTATCTCTCAAAATGTCCTTAAGAAAAAAAGTGCGAGAGAAAGAACGGTAGCAAATGTTTTGAAGTACTAAATTAAAAAAAAATAAAAAATAGTACGCTGTACTTTTGTGTGTAGTTTACTCACACAGAAAGCAGCCGCAGTTTCCCAGCCGCAGTGTGATGTGTACTTCTGGGACTTTGATCTGTGTTGGGGGGTACTGCACAATGTGACCTGCTCTGGGAGAAACCTTGACTGCGCCAGTAGCGTGCAACTCAACAGGGCCTGGTGGAAAGGCCAAGCTCCTAGAGATTGTCCACTGGTAAAACTTCATGCTGTAGGTAGAATTTTATTTTAAAACATAATTATTTTAAATGATTATATGACAGATTAAAAGAAAGAAAGTGTCCAGCTTGTTAAAAGATGATTTGAAAGGGCAATCTCGAGAGCTCAAGCCATGATCAGTCAGTTCCCACAAAGTGCATCGCTGTGCCACATCATGGACTGCAGCCTGCACTGTCAACGAATTATGCCAATTACAGCCAGAAGCCTCTGTGGTGTTTTGATAAGGCCTTCCACCATTTCTTCCAATGAAGCAATTTGTTCCAGTATTTGTTTACAGAGAGAGGCTGTGACTCGCAGCGAAAATAATATTTGTTATCTCCATTTGCCATCAGAGCAGAGTGAATCCACCACTGGCTAATCTTAACCCGACTTTCTCATTGAGGTTTAATCTGGTCACGGCAACTTAGCATCTAGCACGGGCAAGTGTGAGCAAGTGAGAGGCCGTGTTTGATTAAGTGTGTGTGTCTTGTGAGTGGGAGCATGGGTGTTTGAGAAGGGGGGTGCAGAGGAGAGACAGACAAGCCAGTCACTCTCCTCCTGCCGCCGCCCCCCCCCCCCCCCCCGTATCCATGTCAAGAACCAATCACGTGTGAAAACTTGCCTTAACTTCGCTTGCCTGTGTGACTACAGCGTCAGACAGAGTTTGACAGATCCGCGCGCCACAGAGGCGTCTCCCCGCCATTTGGCATGCCATGCGCGTCTGGTGCGCTGGAGACTGCCTGTCAAACGCCTATGAGTCGGTGGCGCAGCCAGGGACCCTACGGAGCACCAGATGGGCCATTAAGGTAGTATTAATGTAGATGCCATCGCTTTTCTCCTCTGACTGGGACATGCTCTCTCGAACTGCGAGCAGCTGCTGCCATTTACTAGGACAGCTTCCTGCTAACTTTGGCCAACTGGCATCACCACTGACTGGCTCTGAATGTAATGATACACTTTTTCTTCCAACTATACCTGTGACTTTTGTCTCCCATTCCCCCATGCCCTCCCATTCCAGAGGTTTCAACTGGATGAAGCTGATTACTTCCAGCTTTTCCAGCAGCCAAAGTGACACAGACACACACGGCTGCACATGTAGGCAGTGGTTTCCGCTCCCTTTTTTCTCTCTCACAGGCACACGTACTGTACACGCACACACACAAATATCAGCGCTCTAATAAGAGTGTAGAAAGTGGATCCATCTGTACATCCACTCATAAATTCATAATCATGGCATGATATTCAGTGGTGTACGGTTCTTTCTGTTTATGCCCTACTGAGTGCTAATATCATGCTTTAATTGAGAGAAAATTGGCTGTTGGCAAGAAACAGAAAAGAAGGTTACCAGAAACCCAACCATGGATAAATGTTGCAATCAGTAATATTCTATTTAGTTAAGTAGCCTAAAATGGGATGTTTTGAGATCATTATTCAAATCACATTGACAAAATCCTATTATGAGAATTAGTTTTCCGGAAGGAAATGTACAGACTTATTGATGTGTAATAAATGTGCTTTCGGGTTACATACACTAGGGGCACATTAGGAAACAGTAAGGCGTGCGATTCAAACTGAAACAAGGTCACAAACACCTCTCATTCACACTGGGAAAATAATGCATATGTCAAGTTCAAACTTTCTACGTCACATGCCAAACACAAACAGCCTGTAGTGAGTCGCTGAGTGCAGCAAGTCATCACGCTGAACAATTCCAACACGGTTGCCCAGAACAAGTCAAAGGGGAGAGTGAAGAGTCAGAAAGATGGTTTCGTCTTGGTACTTATGAACAGACGCAGATCTCCAGAGGTTCAGGTTAGCCTTCCTACACGGCTGAGACTAAATCCCTCTGTTCCATCCCTTCCTTGTCTCTTCCTCTAGTTTTTTCAGGGGAGCCCAGGGCCTGAGTGGAGGAACAGAACAAGCGTCCTTTGAGGGGCCCCTAGGGGAGATGGGTATAGTAGTTTAGGTCTCTGTACACCCACATGGAGTTCCTACATACTGCATAACTTGTAACTGCAGTGGAACAACAGACAAGTGATAGAAGTACAGTATATACTGTGCAATGCAGCGACTTTATTGTCTGCCAGCAGCCATTCACTTATTTTCACCCTCTCTCGGCAGCAGCAGCCCGAGTGAGATGTGGGGGAGGGCCGTCTATGCTTGCGTCTCAAGAGGCAGCTCAGATGAGGACTAGAGGGTTGGCATCACCGGTGGTCAGTGTTGAAATCAAACGCACTGTCACCGAAGCGCAGCAAACGCTTATGCTCCTGCACTGCCGTTAGTGTACTTGTGGTATCAAACTGACACCTTTTCCCTTGGCTGCTCCTGACAAGGAATTTCCTCGTCTAAAAAATTAGCAGTACCTTGACAAAAAGCACGGCAGCAATTTGTACAGTTGTGAATAGATTTAGTCCCGGGTAGACGAGAGAAGCGTTTATTGTGTTGAATAACAATATGCAGGTCCAGGCAGTCCAAAAGCACGGTACTCGTACAATATGATCCATGACAAAAAAAAGAACATTGTCCTTTGTTGATGACCTTGCACTGTAGGATGAATGCTGAACCAGCTGTCTTTCAACTAAGCCTGAAATGAAACAGCCTCTTCCAAAACTTACTAAAATTACCAACCATGCAAACCAATTTCTTCTTAGTAGATTAAAAACAGCAACAACTATTTTGGTACTTGTGAGTAGGGTCAGCTTTTTATTAGAGTATGTAAAAAAAAAAAGCTAACTTGCACTAATCAGCATGTCTGCCAAATAACCAATGCAGCAGAGAGAACCACATACATCTCCATGTGTCTGTCTAACATCTAGACAAGATTAAGAAGCAGACGGTTACTGCAAAGTTTACTTGAGGATGAGGAAACGGCGTCTGTATACATCGATGCGAGATGGTGTAGGGATCCATTTCCCACAGCTTTATCCAGGAAATCCAACCTGGATCAGGTTCTTTATTTACAAGGTGCATATTATTGCTTTGCCATGCAAATGCTTTCAAAAGCACTGTAATGCCATCCTGCTTTTGTGGGGAAATGATCGCTGCACCAGGACAAGCGAGCCAGGCTTTGATGGGCGCAGAATAACGGTGTTACAGAGCTAAGCAGTGTGTGTGTGTGGGTGTACCGCAAATAGGTTATTTTGGATGGGTTTTTTTAGAAGAAAGGAGGCATTACTGAGGCCTATTGGTGCACCGACGTATACTTCCAACCAAGGCGATTAACATGAAAGGAGATATCTAATGTTATTTTCCACTTCTGTGAAGAGAGGAGCAGAGAAAAGCCTGTAATCACATTACTATTTGTGTCGGAGATCAAGATCAATCAGGGTTAAAGCGTGTCACAATGTTTAACAGTAACAAAGGAAGGTTGCTTGTGTAGGAGATATACACCACACTGATGTGCGATGTGCCTGATACTGGGGTTGGGGTGGGATTTACATTATACCATTCTGACTGAATGCGCTCAACATAGCCGTACACACAAGACACAGTAGATAATGGAGTAATGTTTGACAACTGTGAATGTGACTGGGAGTGTTTTCTAATAACATGAAGACAAAGAAGGAGTCACCGCTGCAAAAAGAGACGAGTGAGGCGGCATTCCCCTCAAAGGGCTGTAGTGGAAACAAGGCAGCATCTTAATGCTTGGGGAGAAATAAAAACTACAGCAGCATACGCAGACTACAGAATACCTTCAGTGCCGCAAAAAGTGGCACTTATTTTACAGTACATCCGAAATGCCTAGAAATGAAAAAACAGCAGAAGAGGGCCAGAGATGGAATCTCATATCGCAAGAACATGCGTGCGCAAAAACATTATGGCTTCTACGATTCCTCAAGCAAGCAGGTAAAACAAACCTCTGTGTTTCCATTTAAAGAGTCACTGCTAAGGAGCCTGAGAGGGAGATCCAAACTGAACGAGTGCATTGGCAGCTTGTGTAGAAGAAGCAGGGAGGCAGGCAGTGATTAACGGAACACTTCGGAGTACAAGGCACAGCGGTGCTCAAAGAAAACAGTGATGATCTCCACTTAATCGCAGAGAAGCCTGGAGCATCTGCCGCCGGAGCAGGGCAGCGGCACCGGCGAGCTCCTGCTCCGCTAGGCTGCGATCTCCAGAGAGCGGTGGCCATATGCTCGGCTCTGCTGCAAACTCGCAGCAAGTTAATTTTCTGACAAAACACAGGGATAAATATGACATTCAAACAAGTTGTGCTCAGCCAGCCTGAACACAGATGCCATGCCAAGCTCAAGCTGCACACGTGTCACACTTAGGAACAGAGTTTATTTTCATGCTCCCACATCCCCTTTTTTGCGTAGTTCTGAAGAAATGCTGACAATGGGCGGTGCATTGTTAACCTACTTAGACACCGAGCTATGCTATGTATACAGGGAGAAAAATTCATACACACGAAAACAAACAGACCTATGCAATATGATACTGGCTTGATCCTACAAAAGCGACCACAAAAGCAATCACCAGTGACGACTAATTCTAATCAAAATGTTTACATGGGGCAGCACACGGAGAACTCGAGAGGGATCGTCCTGTGTGCAGTACAAACACATCCATCAAAACTCTGAGAAAATGACAATGTCATTGTCCTAATGAGAGAGAGAGAGAGAGAGAGAGAGAGAGAGAGACAGAGAAAAATAAGATTAACTTTCATTTCCTTTAACAGACACAGAACCCCACGGTGCCACATTAAAATCATGTCAGTCAAACCGTTAAATAGGAGCTCCGTCTAAGCTCGTCTGTTGCAGGTGAAACGCCATAGTGGGCCCGGACAAAGGGCTCACAGGTGTGAGCAGAATCCCAACACCTTACCACCGGGCCAATAAAGAGGAGAATATAGTGTTTCTCAGATCTCAGCCGTCTGCTACCACTCCATTTCAGATGGTAAGGAGAAACGGAGCCTGAGGGGTGAAGCTGGCAGGTCCAACCTACAGATTCTTTACAACAATAGCCAGTATCATATAGTTCGCAGTCTGGGGAGATCTGGAGGTGGAGCAGCTTGTCTGGACCTACTGAAAAAAAAAAAACCCACGCACACGAGGAGGCAGTAGGGATGAATGAAGATGGAGGTGGGTGGATGGAGGGCAAGGTTTGGGCCTCCACCTCGGGCAATCAGAGGCCACTGGTATGGCTAGAATGAGATGGGAAAGGTTGACTCAGGGATACAAATACCACTAGGTCCTATTCTCTTGCCACTGCTACTGCGTTTTCCCCCTTCAGTATCAGTTGCTTTCACAGGAGGATGAGGGCTGGGTGCAGTCATGCAGATCCCAAAGGCCTTTATCAGCAAGGGGAGAGGTGAGAACTTTGGCCCAAGGGCCTCCGCACTGCTGCCAGGTGGCCCAGTACTTTCTGCCCCCCCCCCCAGAAAGCATTAGACCAGTCTCACGTTAACTCAAAGGCTCTCCTCTGGGAATTTCTATCTATGCAAGTATTACGTAACTGCTGGAACGAGGCCAGGGAAACTACAGATAACATGATAAGAAAACAGTATCCTGATGATTTAAAAAGATCCGATACATTATCGTAAATATACCAAATAAATGCCTATTTACATATCTACTAACCCTTGAACGACATTCCGGCATCATATTTCTATGTTAATTTATTATAATTTAATTAACAAGTAACATTTCAATTTGTTTTGTTTTTTGAATGGTGCTGACCATTAAAAATTCTACCAAGAGTTCTGCAAGAAATAAAACAGCAGTATTCCATAACTTAGTCATGCTGCTGGCAATGTATGTCTTCCTCTAGGGGAGTTGATTATTTGTCTTACAGTTGAGTATGAGGTTTTAGATGGCTATGTTACGCAAAGCGCATCCTGAACAATGCATTATAATATTTGATTTTACGAGTGGGGATAAGATTGTATCAGATTAGTATTGGATTGGTATCGCCAGATACTCAAGGTTGCAGGACTGGTATCGGATCGGACACGAAAAAGTGTTATCGTCCCATCCCTAACACTGACGTCAGCACAGGAGAAACCAATGAAAATAGGTTACAACATTCAGGCCAAGTGAGAGAGAGTGGACGAAAAATATTCCTCCACTTTTTCTTCAATCCATCCATTACAATGTGTGGGAATAAAAAAAACAACTGAGACCTAATGTATAACAATGCGCCAACGTAAGTGCAAGAGACTGGGAAAATCTGTCGGAGATATAACACATCCACGACACATGTGCATGGAGTCACATCCATATATCAAGCGTTGAGTGGCAATCATTCACCTCGACACTGTCACATTGTGGTAAATGGGCTTATTTTGCATGAGAACGGAGAGGGAGTGATGGGCCGCAGTGAGCAAGAGAGGGACTGAGGGACTGAATCAAATGATATGAGTAGGCAAAATTAAGCTCCAATGCAAGTGGAACACTTCACAAGAGAGCCAATTTCAATTCCACAGCACTTAATTTAGGATTTGTATGGTTCAACAGCATGCTGCTGCATGGTAAGCCATGTAAGGACAAGCGACAGAGACGAGCAGCGAAGAGCTATCCAGACCCTTGAGGTATCCATCACTCGCCTGCCTCCATCAGACCCCCCCCTCTCTCTTTCTCACAACAATGAATTAAGAACTAATGATGTTATACTGCAGAGATTATGTAGATGTTTTAAATGGGGGGCATTAGAAAATCAGATGGGTTTTAAAGTGATGAGTGCACAGTTTTCTGTGAGAGTTGTGTGCGTCATGTTTAAGACATTCAGAGGGTGCCTGTTTTTAAATCATACATTTAGCTTTGATTTCATCATTACTGTAAAGACACTATACCTATTCCCCATACCTGGTGCTCTTTGAAGTCTGCCCTGTGGAAGTCATAGCCCAGCTGGGCATAAAAGTTGTTTCCAAAACTGTAGGCATGTCCACTTTGAGTCCATAGGAAGGAGTGTCTGCTTCCACAGGCCACACCGACGACGTCGACGTCATCCACACATAGGCCACCTCCACCAACTTTCACTTTCTGGGGCAACTTAACCTCGACTGGATGGTCCTTTACTTCCCTCTCTCCGTCTCCAAGCCTAGAAAAAGCAGACAAAAAGTTTGGCTGGGCGATTACATATTTATTGTTCAAAAAAAACATTCCCTTTTTCATGTTAAATACAAATCTAATGTAATTCATAATATTGTCAATACTCTATGTGTCTGCATTTGACTTAAAAAAAATGAGGCCCTCATATCTACATATGAATTTGTCATTTTCAGAACACTGTAACCAGAGATCTCAGTGGATATCACTTTTAGCTTGCACCGTGACAGCAATACCGTGTTGCTGTCTTAATGGTATGTTTTCTCTACGGAGTGACATATACAGCATGTCTGAGAGGCATATTTCAGTGAGGTCAGTTTTCGTTCCAGGGGAAGAAATAATAACTCAACCTAACTCAATTTGTAGCTGCACAAATGACTTTACACAGGCCTACATAGCTGAGAGTTGTGTTTCTGTGTCCATGTCCCCAGTGAGAGTGAACAAAGAACATCCAAGACCCCGTTTCAAGATGAGCTGGTCAAACGCAGCCCCAGCACCCCGTGACCCATGAGCTCCCAGCAGTTTCAAACGCAGCTCTTGTGTTTGCTTCTTGATAAAATGCTCCTCTTTGTATTTGTTTCCCTGAGCCAGCGTCATAACCTGCAATGCCCCGGCCATATCTGCTAGTTTGCGGCATGTCTGGGAAAAATAACAAACGGTCTCCTCCATTATTTCCACAAACGGGGAACGAAAGGTCCTCGCCCGCCATCCCCCCCGAGAGCAAGTATTGATTACAACAATGCTTCAACTCAAGACAAGACCACTCTGGGGTCACTGCTATTTCCATCAGAAAGTTTGCCAGTTTAAATTTACACATCTCCCCTGTACTCTTCTCCTCTCTCGCCTCCAGTGAGACACACAGGAGAGCCGAGGAGTTTTCAGATATCAGAGTGCCAGTTGTGTAACAGAGCTCACCCTTTGCTCTGAAAGTGGGTGTTGTGGAGCTCCTACTATAGGCTCCTCCAACTATAAGCTCCCCACTAGAGCCTCGACCTGCTTAGAGGGGTCAAAGCATCATGAGAGGAGAGAGAGAGAGACAGAGAGCGAGAGAAGAAGAATAAGGGACAACAGGAGATGGTGAGAGTGAGAAGTGATGCCTTTGTTTCTTTTATGTATTTCTCTAAGGTCTGTTGTGCTGCGGTTTGAGTACCTGTGGGCCGCTGAATCGCTGCAGCCCCCGGGCCCTGAGATGTCATTAGGGCCAGACTAGCTCCTGGCTAGAGAAGTTTTAACAAGGAAGCTCATCAGGAGGAAAACAACTGTGCTGATAACTATGCTTGCTTGCTTGCTTGTTTGTTTGTTTGTTTGTTTGCTCGTCCGTCTGACTTCTTTCTGCAGCTTTATATACGGTTGTGCAGTATATTATCAAAAGAGCCTGTTAACTCTCTAGCAGAGCAAAATCAACCAAAGACGGCTTCTACGGACACTGCAGTATCATCACAAGTGATTTTGCTGAACACATGATGTTCGAGTGAGTTTGATCTTTAACCCTTTGGATATAAAACGTAACCATTTAATTTAAACCAATTGAAAATTTAGCTTGAGTTACTGTAAGTTTATTGAAGGCATCTACTTACTGTCCACTGTTGCCATTTCCCCATGCCAAGATCTTGTTGTCCACTGTGAAGAGAAGGGAGAGAAGACAATAAGACATTTTTATTGAAATGGATAAACTTTTCTGGAATATACCTTGTGGGTAAGACATGCAGCATAGGGTCAGCACCGGATTCAAACACATGGCACTCAGCCTTGATACATAGATTGTGCTCTACCAGATGATCTCAACTAATCTTTGAGACAAACTTTAACTGGTCCGCCTCGCAGTTTAATGCCTCCACCAACCAGTCAAGTTGCAGTTTACATCAATACCTATAATATATTGTGAAGACATGAATGAATTTCATCAAATGGTGTTAAATATATTTTCAGAACATTGTCGTCGCTGTGAAATTGACCTTTGACCTTTTGAATATAAAATGTCACCACTACATCATTTTATCCGATTAGACATTTGTGTAAAAATGCGTCATAATCTGCATATGAATCAAAAATTTGTTTGTGCCCCAAATGCATTCTTGAGATGGCAGTGAAGAGACCGACAACGGACGGACAGACTGAGGGCCTCCGGCCACGGCTGCCGCCAGCACGACCTCTTTTTAAAAAGTGTGCGCTTGTTTTTGTATAGATCTTTTAAAAAAAGTGGTAATCTTCAAAAGCTGCAGATGCTTCTCTGTAATTGCTCAGATTGTGCAATGTTTTCCCTTTTTGTCCTCAAGTGAAGAGTGAGCGGTGCGCCATGTCAGTAGGTGGACCCTTCCCCACTGTGTGAAGTTTGATTAATACAGCCTCAACAGAGAGTTCAGAGACTGGGGCCACCTCTCACACACCCTGCTGTAAAATAATGAGCCTTCAGCGGGAAGGGATAATATACATGGGAGGGCAGAGACACTTCCTTAGCACGAGTCCAAGCTGAATATATTCAAATGAAATGAGAAGAGAAGGCCATCCTAACTGATTAGTCTAGTCTCAAAAGAGAGGGACAAGCCTACATATTTCTCTCTGTATGTACATGTATTTAACTGTCACCTCTCTGCACTAACAATCCAACATGGCACTGATCCATTTGCATATGGTTTCTATAAATACCTGGACCTCTACCTGTTTCTGCAGTGATCCCAGTCATGTTGGAACACAGACAAGCCTTATTGGTCTTATGGGACCTCGAACGCCACAGGGGTAACAGCCAATAGCAACAGACTATACTCATCAAGCCGGCAGAGTTCTCATACATTATAGAGAACGTTACATGATTTACCTAAGCTTGTCAAAAGAGAAAAATTATCAGGCAAATGCGGGGAAATAAATTGTAATCCATGCTGCATATGTTTGACTTGTGACCCTTGGCATTTTAACATTTGGGTTGTGTGAAAGAGTTGCAGCAAAATGTGTGAGAGGAAATGCCATGAATGGTTAAAAAAAACAAATACAAATTTGAAAACTTTAGGGAAAATGTTCAAAACATTGTCACTGATATATAGTATTGAGAGGTATTGTATGTTTCAAGGAACTTATACGGAGATGTTGCTGCTATCATGAGAACAATAATACAACACTTCAATAATGTTTCTGGTCTCAATTCTATTAAAATCAATCAATAATATAATATTCTCATAATCATCTACTAATGTTGACACACTCAAACAGATCTTCAAGCAAGCAATTTTAGCACATATGCTCGGTTTACAGTCAATTTCTTTAGTGATATTTTGTTGTTCCCACGTGTGTAGTGTGAATGTTATTTTAACTATGGGAAGATTTACAGTACTTACAGAATCTACTGAGCAATTAAGAGAAGCGTTGCGGCTTAACATCTCTTGTGCCCCCTATTTTTGTAATTGGTGAATGTAAAGTTGTAATTGTTTTTACTGCCATGCAGAACTGATTGTTGGCAACTTTGATTGTCTGTTCTACAGAGCGAGACCACACCATAATCACAGGAGGCTGTGAAAATTCAGCTCCTGGACAAATTCACATGCTGACACGCGTCAATTGACGCCTTGATTTCAGTCAGATATACAGCTCACTGGAAGGACCATAGGTCATACTTAAAATGTACAGTCCATGCACTGTTTCGCTTGGGACAGGAATACTGAAGCACAAACTACTTTCAAAACAAGAATCCTTGAATACAACAGCAGAGCTCCGAGTGTTGCTTAGCTCTGTGGCTGACAGTGAGCTGTGATCGCGAGAGCTGTTAGTACCGTGCATAAAAAAACAGAGAAACAATGGATTTTTAAGTTTACTTTTACATGCATAAGAGTCCTCAATAGATAATGAAATAAAGATGAGCATGGAAATGCATTGGGAATTAACATGGTTACTGTTCCAGAGTTTTATTTTCTTGTTTTGTATTTTTGTTTTGTTTTGTTTTTGTTCTCCTACTTTGTAGTTTTGTTTTTGTTGTTTTTGCTCCGTTATCTCTTGAGAATTTTTATGTGGGCGTATGATAAATAGCATTGCTTAAGAGTGCGTATAACTAAAACAGAAAAATATTGGCAGCCGTATGTCTACTGCAACACACAGCACACAAGTACAGTATTAACAGTACCTGTGTTAGCAGCAGGCTTGGGTCAACACAGTGCACAAGAGTAATAGAATTCTGAGTGTTAGATATTTTGATTTAGATTACAAAAAGTGCAAAATGGGTGGGTTATATAAAACTCCAGCTGAGTTCTGGACTTCAAATTGTCAATTTTTGGTTAGTGCACGGTGGTGTAGTGGTTAGTGGTTAGCACTTTCGCCTCACAGCAAGAAGGTTCTGGGTTCGAATCCCGGTTCAAACCAACAAGGGCCTTGCATGTTCATCCCGTGTATGCGTGGGTTCTCTCCGGGTTATCCAGCTTCCAGAATGGGATTAGGTTAAGTGAGACTTTAAATTGACCGGTGTGAATGTGAGAGTGAATAGTTGTCCGTCTCTTTATGTGGCCCTGTGATAGGCTGGCAACCTGTCCAGGGTGTACCCCGCCTCTCGCCCAATGTTAGCTGGGATTGGCTCCAGCCCCCCCACCGTGACCCTTAAATGGATGAAGCGGTAGACGATGGATGGATGGATTAGTTTCAGTCTGTTATTAGGAGGCTAACAAATGCAAATACTTTCACCCAATCAGGTTCAAAGAAAGTATCGTGTGAGCCAAGTCTTCGTCGTTTTTATCCGGATGCATCGTTTCACTGTGCTAGCCCCCTCACCTTGTATCTTAGAGTCCTCTGTTATCCTCAGAGTGGCAGATGTTTCTACCCCCCTCCAACCCCACTCATTCACCCACCCCATTCTCTCTCCGTCTCTGCGGCAGAGGGAAGCGGCTGGCGCGGGGGCATGGAGGCCGGCAGCGGTGCATCAGCCTGACGTACAGAACTGATGGGCAGGGCTGAGAGCTGGCAGTCTGGCAGGTTGAGTGTTCGCCCTCCTTTGCCCCCCACTAGCCCCCTGCTAGCCCCTGCTGCTCTGCACCACACCCAGGCACCAGCATCCCAGCGGCTGGTAACCCATTGCTTTGCTCCCCCATAAAAATAGCCCATCCCATTATTCTTCTGCTTCCCTGGGGGCCACAAGGTCTCCAGCATCATTACCAGGACTAAGGATCTGACTCTGCCACCACCACTCGGCACCCCGCCCCTCCCCTCATCCTCTTCTCTAATTATAGGTCAAGTACTCTTTTTGTAAATTATAAAACCTTTGTTCTTATCAGGAAAACCGAAAGGAAAGGGAAGATACCGTGGAAGGACGAGGAGCAAAGAAGAACAGGAAAAAGTGGACGAAGAAAGAGGAGGGAAATGGTGTTAAAATAAGAAAGGGGGGAAATTTTTCAATTATAAAACCAAGCTAATTTGGTATGACCAGCGACTGTCATGCATGGTGACAGAGCTCCATTATGCAGTCATTTGAGCTCTTTCAAATTAGTTATGTTAATGTCCTGCGTGTGAATGTAACACTTGGATGGGACAAGATTTCAGCAATTAATTTCTACAGTCAGCGGAGAGACAAGCAAATTTATTTTCCCCCTCTCAGGGAATTGGTGGTGGAGGGAGTGAGGAGGGAGAGAGCATTCTGGAGCAGGGAACAAGCTAAACACAAGACCTAAATAAAGCCTGAACAATGGGAGCCAATGCCTCCTCATTCATTCAATTGACAATGTTTTGCAGCTTAAACCTGTTTTATTAATTATGTTTGACATTTCCTTAATTAGTTTCATTTACACCAAATCAATCCCTGCTGCTGTACAGCGTCATTTATCATTTTAAAAAATTTGCATAGCCACTGCTGACTTTTTCTACTTAATTATACATTAAAAGTGTCAGCCGCGCTTGCTGCCTGGCATTATCTGAGGCAGAAAGGTTTGTGGCTGGACGGGGGTGGCATTAATCATCGGGGCGGGAGCGGGCAATGGGTGCTCCCAGTCGCCAGCAGGAGAGCGGAGCGGGGCTTCTCATTTTCAAAGCTTAATGCTTCCGGGGCCATGGTGACCTCAATGACCTACGGGAAAAGGCAGACAAATCAGCGACCTCCACACCCAAAAACAACTACAGCTTGTTTATAAACTATGGTTAGAGGAAAGAGGGACCATAACCGGGAAAAGGAAAACGCTGCAAGATGTGTAGCCAGTATGAAAACATAAGTTGAGAAGCATACAGGTAATAAAGGAATGGGTACATTTTTAGCTCACACATTCCTTTTCACCCATTCATGTGACATTTAAAGTTATTAGTATTTTAATCACCTACTCCTTCAAAGACACACCCGTTTTTTTGTGCACAAGCCCGAAAATAACATACGCAAAATAAAAAGGGACTTCAACCCGTTTGATTACAGTCATAACCCAGGTTTCTTTTAAAAGGTTTAGATTTTACAACAAAATTGTCATAATGATTCCAAGAGCACAAAAATTAGAGAGGAACATACATGATAGAAATCTAAGCTTTTTTTAGGGCATATATTTTTGAATAAAAGAGGAACATGAGACCTGTAATATTACCTTTTGTGCGGAAAACCCATTGCCACAAGTCTGGACCAATTTTTAAGCCAACAGCTGTTGTAGTAATAAGTGTATGGTAAATTGCATGGCACAGATAAAATCTGTAGTCTTTCATAAGCTGCTTTCATACGCAGGCACCGCCCGTTGCCTTAACCGAGCCCAGGGTGAGTCCGAGTGAGACAGAGGCAGCAGGAGAGGCCTTGGTAAGGTCATCTTCCACCTTCTGCTTACAAGAGGTGAATTTACAACTCACATTAACTTCATACAATATCATTCAATTTGAAATAAATGTTAAATTAGTATAGTATATTCAATTTGAAATTAATTACGGACACCAGAGTAAAGTCACATAATGAATTTGATTATGTTTACATCGAAATACACAACCATCTGGGATATATAGACATTTAAACACATAATTTCAATGTTTGGGAGGTTCAAGGGTAATAAGACAAATGCATATGAGGTCAAACAATCATTATACTTAATATTTTGACATCAGTAGACAAATGTGTCCCAGGTGATTCTCTCCCAGAGCTTTACTGCAGCCACCTCCAGCTCTTGCTTGTTGTTGGGTCTCTGCTTTTAGTCTGGTCTTTACCAAGTGGAACTCTTCTAAGTCAGACTGAGATCAGATTGATGATGATTGACACAGCCAGTCGAGGATATTTCACCTCTTTACCATGGAAACTTATTTGATGTTTAAGACTTGTGTTTAGGATCTTTGTCCTGCTAAAAGATGAATGTTGTCCCATCAGTTTTGATGCATTTGACTGAATCTGCAACACGATTTGGAAACCTGCAGACCTCTGCATTCATCCCGTTGCCCTCGTCAAAAGTGAAAGCCCCAATAAATGCCAGTGTGCCTGTTCCACTGGCAGCCATACATACACGAGCCATAACAGATTATATACTACTTATGTACATAAATAATAATTATCTTTGGGTCGTGGGCTGTTCCTTGTTGATCCGTAATACCTCCAGAATCCTGCTGGTTTCTTATTGTGTGTCTGCAGCGTGGCCTCTCTGTTTCCGAGTTTTACCAGGGGTTTGCATCTTGTGGGGGAAGTTCTCTCTTGATCGTTGACGAGTAAACATGTCCGCCTGCATCCTGCAGAGGATTCCTTGAATTGCTGTGCATTCATAAACAGGTTTTTCTTCACCATGCAAATTATTTTCTGCTCATCCACAAAACTTCAATTGTTTGCCATTTTATTTTTTGATTTCCTGTACACGTCTGCTCTTTTTTTTTCAATAATGTGTCCAACAGTAGATTTATGCTCATTAGTTCATACTTCTTCACTGCTCCTCCGAGCAGACAACTACAACTCCCCAACATTTAACTCTCAGGAAACTTTGAGCAACATAAAAGATTTTTTTGTGCATGAGACACCAATCACTTCTGTATGCCTAAAATGTCGGCACTGTTTTAAAAGGGCTTCATCTCCAGCACAGCTCCGTCTGTGTTGATGTAAAATTTCCCAAAAAGCTGAGACGTGGCACAAATTAACTGAATAAATTGGATATCCATTATTTTACATAGAACTTAATACCAAAACTCAACAATAAATAATAAAAAAAACTCCACTTTGGTTCAAAAACATTTGGTGTAATTAGGTCGTGATGATGTCATTATGAAATGACGACATTACGATATTAATTTTTCTATCATTGCCTGAATGGTATATGTATGGCATGTGCGGGGTATCCATCGCCCCACCTGTTTTTTTGGTTGGTTATGTCTTGCCATCTTGTGCTTTTCTAGGCGTACAAAACTTTTTTTACAGAATGATCATGGTCACGTTTGGTCGAGTGGGTCTTTGAGCTGGTTAAATAGGCTGGTTAAAGGCTGTTGTGGACACCCAGAGAAAATGTTACAACAGCACGCTACAAGTCAAAGAGAGAAAAAAAATTGTGAGAAGCAAATGTGAGGCAGTAAGGAGGTGGTGGAATTGTCTGGTGATCAGAAGTTCGATCCCCTGCTCCTTCAGAGTGTGTCAAAGTGCACTTAGATTGAATACACTGAACTCCTGTGTGCGAGAGCATGAATGGGTGAATGAGATGTGCATTGTAAAGTTGTTTGAGTGGTGGACAGGCTACAAGAGGGCTATATGACTGCAGTCCATTTACAAGTTACAAATCAACGGTAACAACCATATGTATTCCGCCATTATTCCAAGAGTAACTCAGTTGGCTGAGGATGGCCATTACTTTCCCTTCGGCAAGTTTGTGAACACGTAGCAAACTGACAGCTCAAACACCTGGCCAGCTCGCTCCTGAGTAAATCTTCCGAGTGTTGAGGTGAACACAGCTTTACAAATCACCCATTCAGGAACCGAGACAGAAATTGGCAGGTAGGCAGAGCTGCGGTGTCAGGAGTGAAAATTACTCTGAAATGCGGAGCACAGCGAGAGGCTGACGGAGTGAGACTCTGAATGGTGAAAGCTATGGGTGTCACTGTGCACTATGTTAACAGGGGAAATCAAACAAGTGTATTTGTGAGGTGAGTGAACATCTTTTTTCTTATACAAACTGAAAATATTTGATGCCAAATAAACTTTGAATGGCCTCAGGTATTCCCATATAGATGAAAAGTGTTGTGAATGTCAGAATAGGGCACCTGTTCATGCACAAGTGAACCGATTACTTTTATTATTATTGTAGTGGTAGAATACCACCAAGTCTTCACCTTGTAGTAGTTCTCAAACTTAAATTAATCTTTTATAAGGACGTCTGTAACTAATCAAGAAGATAGCATTAAATGTATAATGGTATAAACCAGTCATTCTCCACATGAAGTGAGCTGCTTGAGCTAGAATCGCTGAAAGGGAAACGCATCCTGAATCCGAAGAGCAGGGGGGAAAAATTAAGGCCTGTCCAAATCCACCGATTTCTCAAAAACTCCCCTCCCTGAATAAGCCATATAAAGATGTAAAGAGGAGGGTGTAGCCGTGGCTTTGATTGCAACGTCCTTGAAGGGCAACACAAAAGAGAGGCGGGCAACAAAGAACCTGATGAAGTGGCTAATGCCCTGGCATGCCCCAACAGGAGCGGCAGGGGGGCGGTGGCTACATGTGCATGCCTCACTGCCCCGGTTGGCCCCAGCTGAAGTGCTAACTATCCTCCCAGGGTCATTAGACTAAGAGATATGCAAAACCAGAAGCAATACCTGTAATTGCAACAGGCCAGATCAATATTGAAAAAGAAAGGAAAAAAATAAATAATAAAAATGTTCCCCTTGCTAGTACAATTGATTGGGGACTGTTTAAGAATGAATTCTTAAAATGTGGGGGATGGAGAGGCTGCGCATCAAACATCATTATTCTAGAAAGTTCCTAATCAGCATAGTTATGGTGGTACATTGACTGTGAAAGTTTCCATTTTTTCAAAGTAAAGCAGTTGAAATAAGCAAACGTTTCTTTTCACTCATGAAAATATTATAATTTATATAAGTGATCAGTCTAAAAACTAGAACTTTCCTCTCTCTCTCTCTCTCTCTCTCTCTCTCTCTCTCTCTCTCTCTCTCTCTCTCTCTCTCTCTCTCTCTCTCTCTCTCTCTCTCTCTCTCTCTCTCTCTCTCTCTCTCTCTCTCTCTCTCTCTCTCTCTCTCTCTCTCTCTCTCTCTCTCTCTCTCTCTCTCTCTCTCATCCAAAAGCACCCCCTTTAAATGCAAAACATTTCCACTATCAAGGATTATGCTTTCCTTTTAGGATATATGAAAAACCCTTTGTGAGAATATGATGATGAATTCATGGGCCTAAAACTCCGGGGTAGTTTTTACATCATCGGCAAACCGAGGAAGGGGAGGGAGAAAAATCACCTATTTGGATGGCATATATTACCATTATTCTTGTATTGTGTCTCCACTTTTCATAATGAAGGGGATAAGTGTCCTGCTCCAAATGCGTATCCGCTGACAATGGAGGCAGACATTACTTGGTTAAAAGCTCAGGGTCCTGTGGGTAAAGAGGCCCAGAGAATAAAGAGTATCCGTCATGGCTAACGAGCTATAAGGATAGCACATTGCCTTTATAAATCACTAGATCTTGCTGTTTATTTAAATTCATTGGTGCCTCATTATAACTGAGCTATGCACCTTTAGGTCCAAGTTGATTAGGAGTGCCATAGCTCAAAATGGCTTTTAATTCAGTGAAACGTAGCTCTGACCTTGGTGCCGTAACCCTGACTAAAACACGCAGCGACTCCCACATTAATAATGATGCTACCTTTACTGGGCCACAGAGCCGCGCCGCTGCTACTTAAAATATGTATTATTAGTTACCAGCGACGGCACATTTATCACACCAAATTACCCTTCGGTGTAAAACTGCTTAATTCTGGGTCCCTGTACCCCTCTGCACTATTACCTGCTCTTTAGAAAGGCCTGGAATTAAATGTAGGGATGAAATGTCAGGGTAATGGGGAAGAGGATGCAGGTCGATGGGATGCACACTTGATCATTCCCTAGTGGCCTTCTCCACATCCAGACGATATACTTAATGTGTCTTTCTCATAAAGGAAGTTCCATTGCGCCCTTGCTTTGCAGACCTTTAAAGGATGTAAATGAAGGGTGCTTCTTTGAAATATACTTTACACTGTTCATTAAAGTTACATGCAAAACATTATCGTCTCCGTGTGAGCTTGAATGAGAATTTTTTCACTCTTAAGTATCAAGATTTCATGAAAAATTTAATTCATAAACAGAAACTTTGGATGAGCAAAAAAAACTAAACAGAAGCAACCATAAACTTCTTATTCACCGAGGTATTTCAGCAGACGGACACTCCAGTGACTTGGGGACACATACTGAACATAAACAGGGATCCACACACACACACACACACACACACACACACACACACACACACACACACACACACACACACACACACACACACACACACACACACACACACACACACACACACACACACACACACACACACACACACACACACACACACACACACACACACCAGCCCACTGTAGATAGACACAGGAAACCGGCCTGCAGCCACTAAACACTTGTCATTGTTCTATCCCATGTGTGCCCACCAGAGACTGATTACTTTGAACAACGGCTAAATGATTAGATCAATTAGGTATTTTGGAGTGGGCATCAACAGTGGCCTGCTGCAGCATCAAGACCTGCGGGACTTGGCCCATCAGAACCGCCTCATTGGTTCTCTGGACTCTGCCCAAAACCACGGCACAAAGACAAAGACGGAGGACCAGAGGAAGAGGAGACAGTGGGGAGAGGAGCAACCGCGAGAAGACGCAACTTCAATAGGTGAATTAGACGCATTCCTACTGTAAAGCACCTCTGGGATCAATTGTGTTTATGTGGTGCAACATTTCAGAAACATGTAAAAACAATACAAAGCGATCTAACAGATACAATAAGTGGGAGTATTTTGAGTGTTAGCCATATAATCCATTGTTATGAGAGCAATGGGAATGCATTGGTATACAGAATCTCTTCTCTCCAAGGAAAACATCAAATAGTCCAGCAATAATTTAGATTACCAGGGACAACACTACGTGGGGTTTACAAAGGAACACAGGCGGCGCTGGCGTAAACACATTTCTCATATCAAACACAGCCGTATAGTACATAAATATATGCACAATACATTAATGGTCCCTGCTCATCTGAGCAAGTGGCGAGGCTGGAGCAATGGGAGAAGAAGACGTTACGCGCGTTCCATCAGATGTCGAATCAATTAGTCACGACCATCTTCCAGAGTCAGAAATAACCACTCGTCCTCCCGTCTCAGGGGAGCCGGGGATGGGCCCGGGCAACTGAGGAGAGATGGGAGAGGATCCAGAGACCCAAAGGGGGGTAAAAGAGAGGAAAATCTGAGAAAAGGAGGAAACTGGATAAATAATGCCGTCTGTTCTGCACTGCGCAAGACTAGCATTTATATTTTCACTGGGTTTTCATACAGACAGGAAACTCTTCAGGCTCGGCGCAAGTGCTTTGCATATCAGAGGGCACTCACTTTGCACAGTGCAAACAGTCTGGTCATTAACATGTGATGACATTATCTTCCTAATCACAGTACAGAGGGTCTCCTCTATAATGTATACAGCACAGCTGCAGCGACGACTCAAACCTTTCTTTGACATGGCATCATGGTCTTGGTTTGGGCTGCGGTTTTGTCTTTTTCCTCGTCTCAAAGCTTTTAATCTTTTAATCTGAAGCATAAAGCAAGTGCACGTGGCGCAGAGATTGTGTGACCACTTTACTAAAAGGTAAAAAGATGATTATTCTGTGTTAAAAGGAAACAATGGAGATCCCTTCCACACAGGCTAAAAATAATCTGTCAACAGCCTTAGACCTGAATAGCTTCCGTTATTACTGCAGTTGGTCACAGATAAATCTGGAATAGAGAGGTAAAGCCATTGTATCGGCTCTGATTCCTTTCTGGCTTTGGTAATCTCTCTGAACCACCAGAATTAGAGCAACTTGTGATGGATACAAGAGAGAAGTGTATGGACTGAGTAAAATCCTTTAAAATAGTTTGATTAATATGTCCTAAACAAACCTACAAAAATTATTATCTGCAATGTTAAAAACATAGATTTATTGTTTAGTTTTAGGATTATGGTTTAAAGACATTACAGTTCAGCTGCAGAAAACAAGTGCTCCACAAATAAAGTTACAAAAAGTAACACTGATACTGTGTGATGGCTTCTTCTTCCCTCACACAGCTATGCAACTGAAAGTCTTTCAATTAATATATATATATATATATATATATATATATATATATATATATATATATATATATATATATATATATATATATATATATATATATATATCAACACGTGTAACTGAGAGAGATTGGACGAATGAATTCCACTGAATTCTTTTTTTCTAATAATCTGTTATCTTAAATGAATATTGTCTATCACATTACAAGCAAAAAACTTAACTTAAAATTCTGCAGGTTTTTTTCTGGATAACTGCTGGGAAAAAAATAATAAAAAAAAAATATATATATAAGTAGATTTCGTTTGGGCCTATTAGGCAAAGACGGGGAGTCCCCACAGCACACAGCACAAACCAGCCCTCTGGGTATAAGTGTTGTTGTTTGCACATGGCCTTCACCCCTGGAGGCACTGCGAGAAAAGGAACAAGGAGAGTAGCAAGAGAGAAACACAGACAGAGAGGGAGACTCTCTGTTGAACCGGAAAACCGCAGCAGAGGAGGCCAGTGGCATCCAACGATCCCCTCTGATTCTGCCTGCTATTTTCCCAGGTTGCAGCGAACACACTCCTTATTGGTAGGAGTTGGCAGCGGAGCATCAGCGAGAGTCGTCACAAAGCTCCAGTCCCCGCTCCGAATCCACCACATTAGATGGCGTGTGTTTGTGCCCTAGGGATCGCAGCGCCACAGCCTGTGTTTGGGGTACTTTGTCAGATGCCTCAGTGTGTGTGATTTATGAGCTCTGGAAAGGTTGCATTTCCAGCACGCGTGGACGTCCGCATGGTAAATGGAGAAATTCTGAATTTATTAACATACAATGAATGATGATTAATGTTTTGGTATAGATCATGCTCTCTTTTCAGATGTCTCAGTGTGGGGGTGATATATGTAGCAATAAAACAATATGTATGTACTCAAAAGCACATTGTTCGAGTGTGGAGTCCATGACTCTTTTAGACACGTTTGCAGTGTCCCCGTGTGATGACAGTTAATGCAAGGTTTCATACTGTTGTCTGAACTCTGTGGACACACACACACACACACACACACACACACACACACACACACACACACACACACACACACACACACACACACACACACACACACACACACACACACACACACACACACACACACACACACACACACACACACACACACACACACACCACAACTCTACTTCTTCTGCATACATTATCCTCCACACAAAGTGAACTGTTCTCTCCTATGGCAGAGGCACCTTGCATAGTCAATGAGAGAAAGTATAAATTAAAAACACAAGAAAACTGTGAGCACAAGAATGCAATTTAGACCGTTATCAGTATACATTTAGAGGTCCATTCGTCAAAATCCCCACCATTATTAACTTTTGTATTCTACAACACATCTCGTGTCTCCCTCATCAGCTTTTTCAATATCTTCTCAAATACATTACTGCCAGTGTCAAGCCTGTACGTTCACCCTGGGCCAATTACTTCACTGAACCAAAGAGGTAAGCAGTGCCGAAGAGGGTTCTGTCATATATTTGCCTTCATGTCCCAGCCAGACCCCTGCAGTGGGAGGTGGAAAAATACAAGGAATATCAAACATCTTTCTAATCCCAATGACAAAAGAGGAATCAATATGCAGACGCATGTTTCTGGCAGGTTTTTTGGGAATACCTCTATATGGGTGAATGCTTGTCTGCCCGCATGTTTGCATCTCAAAATGGTGAATCATGGCCGACTCCTACTTATGCACTGACCTTACCATTTCACCCTTGGATTGAGGTTGAGTACTGCTTTGTGCTTGCTCATGAGAAAAAAGAAGAGGTGTAGTGTGAATGATCATTCCAACGTGTGGCCTAAAAAAAATCAAATGTGTGTGTACGCATATCTTGATGTGGCTGTAAATATGTGCACTCTGTCATGACTATGAGTGAGGTGTGGGGTGTGTGTGTGTGAGGGTTGTGTTTATGGCATATGCGCAAATGCAAGTAAATATACACAGTATACAAGTGTCTGAGTGTGTGTCTGAGTGTGTGTGTGTGTGTGTGTGTGTGTGTGTGTGTGTGTGTGTGTGTGTGTGTGTGTGTGTGTGTGTGTGTGTGTGTGTGGGCTAACTTCATATGTATGTGGTTGCTGTCAGAAGAAGCTGACTGGTGATGAGGGATGGAGAGAATCAGAAACACATTGGGCTGGGGATGGGGTGTGAGCCGCAGGGTCGCCCTGGCACAGAACACAACTGCCTCGCACATCATTACCCTCATCCCCCTAATGCGCACAACACTT
Source organism: Scophthalmus maximus (assembly GCF_022379125.1). Classification (NCBI taxonomy): domain Eukaryota; kingdom Metazoa; phylum Chordata; class Actinopteri; order Pleuronectiformes; family Scophthalmidae; genus Scophthalmus; species Scophthalmus maximus. Next base: position 15,289,383 of record NC_061533.1, on the reverse strand, counting down.
AGAGCTACAAACAGGCTTGACTCCAGAACACACACACACACACACACACACACACACACACACACACACACACACACACACACACACACACACACACACACACACACACACACACACACACACACACACACACACACACACACACACACACACACACACACACACACACACACACACACACACACACACACTAAGCGCCACCCATTCGCACAGGATACCACACACAGATATTCAAACCTACATGTGCCTGCACACTCTCATAAGCGACACACAACTCGCTTTGCGATCCAACAACAAAAAGCGACAGTGTCTGAAACTTCGTTTGAAAAACACCCATAACTGGAGGTGGACAATCCTATAAGATGCCACAGGTCTTTTGACACTATAAAACAACACAACAGTATGGTGGTCGGACGCTGTGGTGACTCTCCCAAAGCTGTTCTTAACAAAGTAAACTAAAGAAGGCACTTCACACCCTCACATCCTTCCCCATTCTGAAAACACATTTTGAGACATAAAAAAAATGATAGCCATTTCAAACAGAATTGAGCTCCACTGGGAATAGTGTACCTATTCAACGGCAGGACTTCCATAAAAATCACAGTAGTTTCACACGGTTACGGATGCCTTCCTCCCTTCTTGCTGCATGAAAGGTTTTAAGAATGGTGGGATCGGGGGAGCGCGAGGGCAGAAAGGGGGGGAAAAAGACAGAGGAAGAGAAGGGAGCAGAAGATATGATGCAGAAGAGTGGAAGAGAGAGGTAAGCCAAGCATAAAATAACTTCAATCTAACATCCTCTCAGTGGGGCGGTAGGAGGCAAATAGCAATACCACCAATGCCGTGTACTCAAGGGGGTTCCCCCCACCTCTCACTGACCCATAGAGAAGAGGATCATGGGAGAGCAGGGACGAGACAAACCCACTTCAATTAAGGCACGGCAATGTCTCGTCAGCACGGCAGATGAGGTGTCAGAGAGTTCAGCCGTGGATAGATCACATGGAAGAAAAGAAAAAAAAAACAGTTCCATGCTCAGCACAGTCAGGGTCTTGCGCGCCTTGGACCTCTCTCTCTGTTCTCCTTTTGCCTTCTTCCCCATCTTTCTTTCTCTTTTTTTTCCGGCGGACGTTTATAACATGAAGACTTTTTGGCAATTCCTGCAGGGTCAATTTGGCTGGGAAGTCATCAAATCCCACCGGTGGCCCTTCTCACTTGCCTCATGGATTCTGGATAGATAAACTTCTTATCAAATTTGTGCATTAGCAGCGAGCCGCCTCGACACACCTGCAAATGACATTTAAAGGTCAAAACAACATGTACGGGCGGGGAGTCGCATGCTACATATTATGGTGCATCAATATGGCTGCGGAGGCGGGCAGTCAAGTCAGAGGACTATTTGGGAGAGAAAGAAAGACAGAGAAATGCAGGGATGACTAAAATGAGCTGTTTCAAGGGGTAGTCATTAAAAAAAATAAAAAAAACCTTCACAGAGAACAGTGCCAAGTTGCCAGGTTGCCTTAAACGCCAAGGGAAATCAACTCATTGTGCTAATAAAAAAAAAGCGTGACATTTTTGCAATGCATCACACCATTCAAGATCCTATGCTGCAATGGGAAAAATGTGCCATCCCGTACAGAGAGACTGTCTTTAAAGTGAGAGGGGCCGAGGGGGAGGGGGGCGGCTTAGGAAGGGGGCAGACACGGGGAGACCCCAAGGTATTCACGAGGCAACTCCTCTGCCAAGGATTTCCGGGAGATATCTCTCTCTGTGATTAGATTGACATTACCATAATATCGGCTTTGTCACCTCGCAGGCCAATTGTTTAAGGAAAAGTGCCATCCTGTCCTCGTTTCCCATGGAGGCACCAGGCAGCGAAGCAGGCAGGCATCCCGGAGCATAGAAGCCGCTTTCTCCTTTCTCTTCACCCAGGAGCCCCCCACCACCACCACCACCACCACCACTCCCTCCTGTGAAGCTCCGCTTGGGAGATACAAGCTGGATTTGGCTCACGTCCTTGCCTCTTCCCCAACGCTGCATGGCTGCCTGGTGTCAGAGCGCCAACTCTCCCGGCCCAGCTGCACTGATTAGCACAGGCAGATTATTAGCCAGGCATCTCCTGGAAGCACTGCAAACTTCTTTTTTTTCTTTTTCTTTTTTTTTTTTACTGTGCTCTTCTTTTTTTTGCTTCACTTTCAAAATCATTGTGTCCCACGGTATATTGTTTGTGCCTAATCACCCTACAAAAGGAAATAAATAGATGGAAAAATAAAGAATAAGCGCCACACGTACGGAGGCTGAAGTGGGGGCCGAGTTGAGTTGGGGGACGCAAATTTGTTAGCACCGCTTGTGAATACGTCAGCAAAAAGTGATTCATCAGCATCATGAAAAGGCTCGCTCATCTTTCATTCCTCGATTCCCTTTCTCTCTCTCTCTCCCCTCCCCCCTCCTCCCTAGCACCTGTCCTGCTGCCAAGCATTCACCTCCCAAACCCTGGGACGTGGCCATCCCACTCTCAAACTTGTGCAATGCCTTATCTGTGCCCCACACACTAACATCCAGCATCTGAGGCATCCTTCTCTCCCCGTGCCAGAAATATGCCGGCATCTCTCTCCCTCTCTCTCACCCCATTCTCCATCATGTTCTTTTCTCCTTCACTCTTACACTCTCTCTCTCTCTCTCTCTCTCTCTCTAGAGCTTTGCATTTGAAATTGAACAGACACACAGCCAATTTATCATAGGCTGACACGTGTCATGTCCAAGGCCTAGCCACAGGGACTTACAGTAGGCATTGCATTTATCCCCTTTGTTGTCAGCAAGGACCAAGACAATACCAGGAGCTATTAAAAAAGGAGTAGAGAAGGAGAGAGGAAAACGGTGTGGAGAATGCAAGAGGTGGGAATATACCGCTGAACATAGATTGCATATGCCTCTGATGTTTACTGCTTGGAAAGGTTACAGACCCCTGCAAGGTTGGAGCCAGCACATTTTCCTAACCAACAATCAAATACATGGTGATGCAAGGCATCGGTGTATGACCCTGACACAAAGCCAAAAGGGGCACGAGATGGATCGGGTGGAGAGTGAGCACAACACTGGATTGGATCTTTGTGCTGGGATCATACTGTGATTCAAACTCTAATATAACTGTGCAATTCTCGTGCGGTTAATAGACCCGCAGTAATGTAAAGAGCAAAGAAAAAAAGAACGGTCTATCCGCATGCAAAACGGCTGACTGAAAAACACCCTGCTCTGAAAACATTCAAGAATAATCTGAAATACATAAAGAAGCCTAGAGAGTTCACTCCCAGTTGCTAGGCTGTCATTTAAATGCTTTCATAAGCTGCAATAAAGAGCAGGAGATATACTTACAGGTAATCATTCCTGAGACAAGAAAGGGGACAAAACTGTTAATGTGCATCATATAAAACCCTTTCTGCCTAATCACTTTATCGCTGTATTATCGCTCCTCTCTTTGAACAGGTTCTTTAAAATAACACACGTCCTTATCGTTATACTGTGCGGAAAAGGCAAGAAAGATGACCCCGCCTGATAACACTGTCACTACAAAGAATGTATATATTCTCCTTATGCAGACTAGTTGGAAAAGATAAAGAGAGCGGGGACAGAGGCTAATGAGATGAGGGAGGTGTGTGTGTGTGTGTGTGTGTGTGTGTGTGTGTGTGTGTGTGTGTGTGTGTGTGTGTGTGTGTGTGTGTGTGTGTGTGTGTGTGTGTGTGTGTGTGTGTGTGTGTGTGTGTGTGTGTGTGTGTGTGTGTGTGTGAGATAATGTTATGAACCACAAGGTTATTAATTGGCATCTCGCACGTTCATACGCTTACATTCATTCCTCTTTAACACTATAGTATTAGGCATGAATGTTGAATAGGCTGGGGGATTTATATTCAACCCAATGACTGACTGACAGACAATGCTCACAATGGTCAAAGGAGCTCGAGAGACAAAGTGCCTCCCTCCTCATCCTTTCACTCAAAGCCACTGTGTACGTTACAACATCATACATGCGCAGGCTGTGACGGTCTAGGAGAGCGGCGGACCAGCGAACTCGAGAGCTTCTGAGACTGTTCATTACCCAGTGGTAAGTGACCTTTAACAAACTAGCTTTGGAAGCCATTTTGGCTCTTCCAGTAATTAACAAGTGGTTATGCATGGGAGATAATTAATGGAAGGTCAAGTGTTCGCCTGCTACCCTTTCCTAGATGCCATTGGGTCCCCGACACTGAATTTGAAGTTCAGGGCCCATCATTTTCATGTCGGATTTTCAGAATGGTGCTTCACACATGGGAATAAGTCACCTCTGTGGTCTGTAGCATGAGGTAGACTCTGCCTTTGGTTTCTGTCTAGACTTGGAGAAAAGGGAGCATAATGTGGCTCCATGGCTAAATACCAGATATGAATCTAATGGAAGAAAGGAGAGTGGTTGAGACTATGAGAAGAGACCCTTGAGTCTTCACGTTTAATGACGTTTGCCCCCTACTATGTGTACACACTTTCAAATTTAGACACAGGCTGAATGATAACTGAAATAAAGGCCAATCATGAATAGCTAGGTATTGCCTATTGCCTTGAGAGAGCGGGGGATACTTTGCCACTTACAAACGGCGAGCTATGCCAGCATGCCGCTGAAGTATTCTGCTCTCACCGCCTTGTATATTTACCCTATTTTTTACTTTCTTAGCGTACGGCTGATGTTGACTGCTATTAAATTTCCCTCGAGGGCACACTCCTTCACTCACATGATCCTATCAAATGAACCAACAAAGCATATCTGGATGTCGTGTCTGTGAAACACTGCATCACCTTTGTTCACCCTTCATCAACCCTCCGCCCCCATGCTATTACCACAGGACTATTCCCTATTCCCTGCTTAACCCTTGTCTACAGGTCTGGTGTCACACAGAGCACCACTCTGCTGCTCTCCATATTCCACAGTCCCTCACCTCTGCTGACATCCAACACTCGCTTGTCGCCTCTGACACGCATACAAACGCGCTTCTGACACACAGTCACAAACTCAAACTGCATGAGAGCACAAACGCGCAAACTGCAGACACATATACTTTAAATTAGCGACGCACAGAGACAAATACACAGATGGATGATGAGCCTGTGGAGGGTTTGATGTCTCCACATCTTTGCCATTCATAATAGTAGAGGCACTTGTCTTCCCACTGAACTCTCTCTCTCTCACACACACACACACACACACACACACACACACACACACACACACACACACACACACACACACACACACACACACACACACACACACACACACACACACACACACACACACACACACACACACACACACACACACACACACACACAGTTAACAGCGGAGCAAAAGGTGGCAGAGGAGGATGGCACGAGGAACGCCTTTGTCAGTTGCCTGCCGACAGCACCTTGGGGATTGCTAAAGTTTGATTTGATGGCTTTCCCTGTTAATTAGGGTTTGGAGGTGACTCCCGAATTGGAATTGGGCAAAGTGTTCAAAAAAAGATGTGCCAATTCCCACACCCCCTCCATCTCCACCTTCCAAACCATGTGACCCATATACTGCAGCACTTAGTGGAGAAAGTAGAACAATCAAGTCATTTGAAGTTATAGGCCACTTTGTGTTTGTGTCTTTTCCTGCCAAAGTAGGCAGGGCAGTTCAGTCTAACTAATAACATGAAACGGGCTAAAACTTGCATGCGAACAAAGTCAACAACAAATAAGGAAACAAAGAGGAGAATGTTTGTACTTTAATTAATAGTGCATACATATTTGTTCAAGCATATCAAAGTACATGTCAAGTAACAGTGTCCCCTGCTGGTCTGGAGAATTGCTACATGTACAAAAAAAAGAAGAAGAAAAAAAAGATTTGCAATCATTATGCAGCTCTGCAGTACGTTGTGAAGAAGTGGAGAAGATGAGAGAAAAAAACAACAAAGACAGAGAGAAAGAAACAAAGACAAAACACAAAGAAAGGGGAAAAGGCACAAAAAAGCAAGGAGAAGATCATTTTTAACTTGTCAACTGATATTTGATCAGAGTGAGGAAGAGGGTCAGGAGATGTACTGAGTGTCTTAGACAGGACTGCTCACCCTTCCTCACCGCCCTGTTGCAAGGCCTTTACTGCAGTGTGGGACTCTTAAATACATACAGTGCACAGAGGCCCAGCTATTTCTGATTTACTGTGTGCGTGCCCTCGTGCATTTTATTTAACAGCTGGCCGGGATGCCGCTGCAGAAGGATACTGCAAAAAAGCCCAAGGTCAGGCCACACATTCGCTGGGACGAGACACACAGTGATAATAACGCATACACATCTTGTTCTCTCTGCCCACCCAAAATTAGTGGTCATTCTCCTCCGTCCCTCTCTGACTGCAGGTCATCGCCATTAACTGTCCTGACTTTTCCAACCAGAATTTGTTTCACTGCAAGTTATTTTGTAAATCCAGAATAGCACAGAGGGTGTCGGTGGTGCGCAACCACAAGACAAAAGCAGACAAAAGAAATAATAGAAGAATAGAATAAAATAAACAATGACATGCATGGTGCAAATAAAACTTTTTAAGACGTGCCCATGAGAGGGAAATTATGGCATGCACACAGAGGATAAGGCGAGAGAAGAAGAAAGTAGAAAGAGTGCTGGGGTAAGTCTATGCAATGACATACATGAGGTGGGAGGGTGGTAGAGCGAAGGGGTTGTTGGGGGTGGGGGAACACTAACAGTGTGCTGACAGCATGTAGAACAGTCACCAGATACCTTTAATCAGTGAAATGTATTTCCCTCCTGCTCTGCCCGGGAATTGTTCAGCGGTCAGACCTGCTGGGGCGGCACAAATGAATCTTGGCGGAGGTGTGGACAAAGGCGGCCGTAAGGTTATGGCATGTAGATGATTGGAACTCTGACGGTTTCTAAGGGAGCTGCCACGTCCCACTGAGCGGGTGTCACAACCAGATGATGGGGACAGGGCACCCGCTCCCCAACCAACAATGGCATGGGCCGGGCTGCCACGTTATGGATGCAGGAGTGTGTTTGTATTCAAGCGCGCGCACGCACGCACACACACACGGCAGACAAATGATTCCAATGTATATTTTATAAAAAACAACTGACTAAAAATTCTACGTGCAAATGAGTGTAGGTCATGGAAATCAAATAATGATTTCAAAATTCAAATATAATAAAGCAACAGTTCATGTCTTTCCACTTTAACCATTTTCAATTAACTGTTATTCTAATGAACGCAAAATAACAAAACACATAATTTCCCCCAGAGCAGCAACTGTACTCTATTATTCCTTTTTGACCTCACAAAGCATTTTATGACCTTGCACTAGAGAGAAAACACTGTACGGAAGAAATTGTATGTACTCCTTTCATAAAAAATGAGGAATGATTTGTATTTTTTCACCTTACAACATTGTTTTCATCATAAACTTTTTCTTAATTTTTTTAATTCAAAATTAGAAGTACTTTTTCTGACCTAAATGTTTTTTTTTATTTTGCTTATATTGTAAAACCCTGGAATTTCATAATAAGTGTTGTCCGCATGGCCAGATTAATCCTGATCATCAATTTCGCCCGAGGATACCAAGAGTGCTTTACCTCAATACTTTAAGTTTTTTTTAATTATATTACTTTCATAACTTATTCTGTTGGATTATTCGTCCCATTATTCATACTCCTCTGTTCAAAGAGGAGTGAGGTAAAGCCAATTTGGAGCTTCCCCAGCCTAAACCAATCAGCATCCAGTAGGTGTGGGTAGAGGCAGTTAAGGGTGTGGCTTATCATGCCCTATGACCTGAGCCCCTGAGGGAGCCTCACTCACGCAGATGTCTTGTCTGTGCTGCGCACTCTACCTCACATGCATACCGCCATCGATTGTCAAGGATTGAAAGCATATGAAAAGCAAAAAAAAAAAAAAGAATGGCACAGAAAGGTGTTATAGTGATTCTCAAGGTCTCACCAGTAGAAGGCAAAAAAAACACAGAGGGAAGAAGGGGGCAGCTCCAAACCATAGGTCGGGGGAAAAAGGGTAACACAGCAGGTGTGGAAGTGTGGGGTACACATAGTGGAAAGGAGAGGAGTACGGGTGAGTGGAGAGGAGGATAAGGTAACATGTGAGTGTATGTGGAAGTGTGTGTGTGTGTGTGTGAGTGAGAGAGCGAGAGAGAGAGAGAGAGAGAGAGAAAGAAAGAAAGAAAGAGAGATTTAGAGGTGTGTGTGTGTGTGTGTGTGTGTATGTGTGCTGAGGTGAGAATGTTTATAATGGGATACAGGTGACAACATGCTGACCAGAGCCACTGAACAATGATTACTCAGGAAGCTAGACGTGTGTTTGTGTGTTTGTGTGTGTGTGTGTGTGTGTGTGTGTGTGTGTGTGTGTGTGTCTCAGAGACCGAGAGAGAGAGAAAAAGACGTGAAGCTTTAAAAGCTTAAAAAAGAAAGGGGTAGAGCTTAATTAGGGCTATTTCCCTATAATTCTGCATATAGAAAAAGAGCAGAATCCCCAGGAGTATGTTGCATCAAAAAGAACCAGGAGAAGAAAGTGCTGCTTTCAGATGATGCTGACATTGATATAAACTTGGCTGAGAAAACACAGTGCGACTTGTTTAAAGCTGATCACTATGAAACGGGGGTCTGGCATATATTTCAAATCAACTAATTTTACTTACATAATTTTGACAAATTCTAGAAGGGGAATTTAAATTTTTTTTGAATGGTTTAAGCCTTTGAAATGGGTTTTATAATAATTTTTCAATCAAGCCAAAACATCTAAGAGACAATTGTGTCAATTATTAGTGTTGATGTTATTCTGCAATAAATAATGAAAATTAAAGTTGAGCAGCTGTTTTTTCTTGAACATAAAAACTCCCACTAATAATTTAAATTATTACTTCTTTTGCTTAACTAATAAAATTATGATGCAAAGCAAAGGATGTTGATTGATTTTAACTTCATTCAAAGGCAAAATAGAAACTGAAAAACTAGATTGAAAACTTAAATCCACAGCAGAACTTCAAATAATTTGATAGTTAAACCTTGACATATTAAATTTTTTTCTGTTTTCTCAATTATTAAAAACAGGTGTCAAGGTTAACTGATTCCTTCTTAAGACCAACAAAGGAAAGTATTCTGTTGCCTAAAAACTCTGGTTAGTACATAAATTGCAGAAAATAAATGTCTTTGTATTAGTGAGATAAGACTGAAATAAGGACTGTGTAAAAAAGAGAAAAAACTAAATTACCTTAATCGGCACTTAATAAACAAATGAAATACTCTTGAAATACTCTTAAAAATTTAATATTTCATTGTTGTCATTTCCTAAAATTAAATTAACAAGCAAATGCTTCTTTTGTTCAATCTGATTTATAAATCACTGCATGAAATGAAAAAATCAATTCTCAAGCCCAAGTTAAACTTGACTGGTTAATTGACTTTGATTTCTCTGTCGCTTCACTATGAGAACTGTATTAACGACTGATAACTGGTGATTGTTTTCATTAGTATGTACCTTGACCCCAACTTCTTCACCAGGCATTTCTTCTGAAAAGAAAATTATTCAGTTGCAGTACTGCCAAAGCAAATTTATTTACTGAGTCAGGGTGATGTTGAATTATTCTAAAAGGCTTGTCGAAATTAATTAAAATATTTGTAAGGTAACTTTGTAATTCCTCTTACTTGTGGGCAGGCATCGTTGTGCCAAAATCGCATCATTCATCAGAGCATAATTTCCTTTCCAGTGGCATCCTCACAATGTGAATGCAACATTGTGTGGAACACTGGTGCCACCTAGTGTTAATTATGTGACCTTTTGATTGGATCAACAATAATTGAAATCATGTCCAATCAATACTGGCTGGCAGGAAACACACTTTCATCGAAGCCGCCGCGTTTATTGCATTTTTGATTTTGCTCACATACTGTGTGTGAATCATTTATTTTCTTTTAAACTATTCTCAACACGTTCCGAATAATAAATGTTACATTATCTGATTTAAACTTATTATTATCTGATGTAGAATGACAATCAATAGTCTCAACAATATTAAATTAACAAACCAAAAAAAACAAAATCATATATATATATATATATATATATATATATATATATATATATATACATATATATATTACATTTTGGAAACAAAAGCCCCTAACATACATAATAATACCCTTGTTAATATCAAGGGTCACTCACACCCACATAAAAGACATTTAATTTGAGACCATGCCGGTAATGGTCACTACTGACATGAAGTTTAATTCTACTGACTCATTTTTCCGTGTGTTTACTTCCAAGTTGTGGGGGGTCGTATGCTCTCCCGTCTCCCAGTAGGTGGGAGCTTTAGCCAGTGCAGACATTCGCATTAGACTTCATAGTTCACTGGACTCACCACAACTCCGTGGCCACGCATTAAAAACCTGATACTCTCTATCATCAGGTGATAAAAAGAAAAAAATCAAATTAAAAGGATTGGACAGAAAGGCATTCGAGTTTAGAATATATAATTTCATCTCTCTGAGACTCAAGTGTTCTATATTACAAGTTAAAGTTTTTGATCCCAGTTGAAAGCTATTGAAACACAAAATGTGTGGTCTCAAACATCTCGAATATGAGCGGGGTTTTGATGTCGATAATTGTGACCATTTGGCTCTCACACTGACTCTCGTCTCGTTGCCACATAAACACGCAGACACACACATTCGTACAAAGACTTTTTTTTTGCCTTCACTACTGCCTGAGTGAGACTCCATCGTGAACTTCTACCCTCAACTCTCCTCTCTCATCTCGGAGCTTTGGAAATTAAGTTATTCTCATCTGGCAACCCTCTCTCCCCTCAATCCCCTTGATCACAAAGAAGCCGTCAAGCTAAAGATATGAAAGCACCCCACAACAACCCCAAACCCCCCCCCATAAGCATGCCATGTTTCTTATGCAAATGCAAAAGCGAAGCACTTACAAGAGGACTTTAAAAAGTATGGAGACCCCGTCAATGCAGCAGGGTATTATAACGCTTACTTGCTAATTTCTATGGGTCAGCTGTGGAGGAATAGACCTGCCAATCATTTTCACATGTAGCAGAATTTGTCTGTCTACAAACAGGGATACTTTGCTGTTGCTATGGTGACTAATCCGAGTCCGCAACTCCCCTCGCACACCCTGTCCACATTCTGTGTGTTGACACTGTCAGGCAGTTTTTGAAACTACCTGATCACACATTTAGCTGGAGGCTGGTGGAGCCACCAGAACGCTTTCAAATGGAGTTCACTGATCTTGAGGGCGGGTATCGAGGTTTGTCTCCCTCTCCAACTTACTGTCTCACACAAACACAAATGTGAAATACAGATTTTATTTCCCCCAATCTGTTGCGCATCGAGTATTTGTCATGAAAAACTTAGGTTTTTTTCTCAACAAGGCTTTAAAGCTTCTTTTTTTTAGATAAACCCTGTATTATCATGGAACCAAGAAATAGCCAACAATTGCTCAACTCATCTGCTATTCCAATTTTTTTTTTCAAACAACCAATTTTATACGCACGTGAGATATAGACTCCCTTGGACATATGCAGCATTGTCTCTTGAAAAAAAAACGTTGAATATGATCTCTTTTTTTTTTGCAATGAAAAGGATAGACAATTAAAACAAAACACACATTTGCATGATGGTGAACCTGAGTGTATAGATTTTCAAGAGGAATATTGTCGGTTGTCTGTTTGAAATGCTGTGCATAGATCCTATACCTTCTCCCTGCAAATCAAATATTCATGCACCACCTTGTTGTCTCTAGTCCTGAGGGTAGAGCTGGAATTACATATGCCTCACACACATCGTCATGAATCATATATCACTGTATACCTACACACAATCATAGTGGCCATTATAGAGTCCGCACACCCACACACACTCGCATATGAACCAAGACAAAGATTTGTATGAATGCCTATCTACATGTGAAAACTGCTGTCCAGCTCTTAAGGTTTATTTGCAGCACATGGAAAGGATTATACGTCTCTGCTTAAAGAGGTCTAGGAGATGAAACCTCAACGCCACTGTAACACTTCAGTATGAATGAGAGGCTGGTGAGGGAAGTGGACAAGAAAAAAAAAGGAAAAGAAAGAGAGAATGAGGAGTAACCTGAGGGTGGGGTGTACGAGTGTGGAAGGGTGTTTTAACGTTCTCGGGGCAGTGGCCTTTCTTGGTGCCAGGATGGGCTTCGCAGCCCCCTTCAATTAAGCAGGAAAATTGATGTGTATCATTAATTATGTCAGTAATATCATAAATCATCACTGGGTGCAGTAATTAATTATTTTCTACTCATGACGAACATGACAGAGAAGAGATAAATAAGGGGAGAGAAAACTAGAGTGGAGTTGAGGGGGAGGCAGGGGGACCCAGAGAAAGGGAGGACCGAGAGGAGGGAAGGGTAGGGATAGAGGGGGGCTATTCGTCCATCAGTAACTGGAGGGGTTGGGGGGGAGGGGGTACACTCACACGCTCTATTTACCGGACCATTGGGATGTGACGGGAACGTGACAGCCCCCCTCCTGCTCTCACTTACCAGCGTTCTCATAGAGGATCGACAATTAGGCCTGAACGAGACAGGCACTTCCTGGAACAGATGCTGGCATTCCCTATGAAAAGCGACCATGTCCTGCCTCTGAGGTTAAGGTGTGTGTGGCAGAGTTACCACTGCCTCTAAACGAACTAAGAGCCCCGTGATGGACCATTTATAATCAAAGGGCAGAGAAAGTACGCCTATAAGGCCGGTGAAGCTCGTCTGAGGAGCTGAATGCATTTTATTGTTCCGAGTCCTGCCCACCATAGGACGTGTTGTGGCTTAGATGCAATAGATCTGAAACTTTCTACTTGAAACCTCACTCGAGTCCACAGTCGGCTAAATAAGGTTAAAATAATTTCATTAAATTCTTAATATGTTTTTTCTCAGAATTTTGGAACACAAAACTACAATACTACTTTAATTTAGCCGTTTAACGGATCTGTATGTTCCCAGTAGATTCATTATTTTTTGGTGTATGCAGTTATCAAAATAGAGTAAAATTGACTGTTTTCATAACAATGATTATATTTTGTGTTTTTTTTCTAATTTATGGGTTACTTTCTTGTGTTTTTCTGACAGGTTACAGGAGACCCCTTACCACAAGTAGCATGTGCTATTCTAGTCACTTTATTTTATTTGATTGAATTGCCACTTGAATGAAAAGCATTTCAGTTAAGTAAATTCATAAAAAAGAGCAAATGAAGAGCTCTCTCTAAAAGGTTATGCAAGCACAATTCACCGTGCTATTTTTGGACTCTGCAATCAGTTAGTTTCACTTGGTCATTTAGTCTAATGGCTGAGCATCAATCAATAATTTTAAATATCTATATTTGAAACAGAGTTGGGAACCAAAATCTAAAATGCGAAGTCCTGGGTTTCCGTTTTTAAAAAAAAGAAAAGAAAAAAATGTATATTTTTGGTTCGCTATGCCCCAACAAAGCTCACCTGTGTATGAACTGCTGATGCTTGCACACATGCATTTTTACATGACTTGCTGCAGTCAAATCTTTCTAGGCCGAGTTTGCTTTGGAGAACAACCATTATTAATGGAATTTTTGATCGTTTGATTTCATTTTATTAACCAAAAAGTGACTAAATGTAACCAGTAAGCAGCCACGTGATTTTTGTTTACTCTTGTTTAAAGCAAAAAGGCAAAAGAATGGGCAATAGAGAGAGAGACAGAGCGAGCACTTGAAATCTACTGCCCATCACTTCTGTTTACTTATTGACATGGTATAATTTTAGCCTTCATGGTGTTTTGGGGCAGTAGCAGCAGCCACACTGGTGGTGAGGTAAGCAGTTTGGCCAAAGCGACACAGTGGTCCAGGCTCAATCTAATTTGTTCAATAATGGCAGTTAGTCATTCACCCTTGTAAATTTTCTTCTGATTAAAATGTAATTGTGTGATTCTTGGCCAGCATTGTTTTTCCTAATTTTCCTGAGCATAAAATCCCCTTTATATTTGTGTTTTATGACTGTTAAAATTATCTCTGGACGACTTGTTTGTTTGTTGATATCGGGGATAGTGTGCGATGTCCTTGATGGGTAAAATATAACAATCAGAGATGCATGTCTCTTTAAAACAACTAGCAGTTAGTTTAATTAACATCTCTACATTAATCGTTATCTATTATTTACATTTTTAAATGCACAAGTCTGTGGATACATATGTTTTTATTGAAGTAAAGACGAGTAAGTAGAAATTACTCACTTTGTGAATGTTCAGTTAACAGTTAAAAGAGTAAAGATATTTTGATATATAGACATTTTATGTCCTTTTTTTAACCATTTTGCAATCAAATTGGGGATAAGAACCAGACCTGATCAGAAGAATCGATAAAATTCAAACAACAACTCTATTTAAAATATGCTTAAGCATTTTAATAGCTCTGGTAGAGAACAGATATTGTATAGTTTTTCATAGCTAAATGGGAAGTCACTTAAACAGTCAACACAGGAACCAGCCCACCTACAGTATATACACGCAACATCCTGACTACAGAAAGTCTGACGAAGTGGGAGAAAAGGTGATGGGATACTGACCGCAGCCTGGGAGATTTCAAACTCCATTGCCTTTAGCTCGGTAAGTGTTGACTGACTCACATGCTCGTTTGCCTTCTCCCAGACCTTTGTGGATGCACAGTATCGATCCGGACGATGGGGAGGAGATGAAGGGAAGAGAGCCGGTGCTGAGAAAAAGTAAACACTGCTCGAGATGACAAAACACTGATCACCCCGGAGACCTACACCTTCCCTGCTCGCTCCATCATTCCTCATGACCTTTGGCACATCAGCCTAAAGCGATGACCAGCCCCACAGTTGTCTACACAAGTTTATGTGTGTCTGCAGAGTCATCCATTCGGTCATGGGAGAATTAATACGGACAATAGACGTATGTATTTTTAGATTTTTGTTTTGTTTTATGCAGTAAGGCAGTAGTAGCGTTGAGCTAAAGGGGTTTAAGGAACACAGGCGTCTAAGCCAGTGTTTAATATCAAGTGTGCACGGCAAAGTTTAATCAATACCAGGCACCTTTTGTTCCCAGCCTGCTGAGGACCGCCGCGGCCATTCACTCCGGAAAGGTTAATGCTGGGGGTCAAGTGATTTCACACCCACACCAGGATCTTCCATGTCACCACAGCTACCACGCCTCCAGCCACCATGGCACCAGCATCCTGATTTATGGGTTGTGAGAGGGTGAAGGGAAGATGAGGGGGGCAGTGTTATCTTATGATAATGCTGTCCCTCTGTACTCCCACAAATGAAGGGAGTGAGAGAGTGAGAGACGAGAAGCAAAGGAGAGACGGCACACTCAAACTCCCCTGCACCCACGTGGGTGATTTTTTTCTGCCCCCCTTTCTGTCTTCTCTTTGACATGGTCCTTTTGTTTCTGCCAAATGGCTCTACATGCAGACAGAATGGTAATCTTTATTGTAATAATTGCTCTAAATTTGCGTGTCCACTTGTGAAAGGGTAGTGCCGCTTAGTGCAACAGCGGTGAGGCGTGATGGATTAGAATATCAATAATAGCATTGGCGGGCGATTACAAATCTGTGCGAACTGTTTATAATATCCATCAACATATCAGACAACACATTTTTGCCATTTGCCTTTAAATTAAGAAGTGAAAAGCGAAGCTGTAAATATCACATCGAAAGTCTCGCTGTCTGTGCGGATAAATCTGTGTAACGAGGGTGGCGTGGTTAAGAAGGTGCCAGAAAAGGAAGAGGAATTAACATGAGGACTTATCTCGCACTGGCCATTATTTAAACCGTCACTATTCTAAACACACCACCCCTCCAATGAGAGGGACAATAAATAATACATCCAAATAAAATCTATTCCCTGCAAATTCTCCAGGATACAGCCCATCATTATCAGTAGGAGGGGACAGACAGCAATTAATAACACAGCCTCTAGTCTCTCAGAGAGCATCCATCTTATTTTCATTAGGTCTATTGCTGTGTGCATACGTGTGCCGGCTTGTGTGCGAGTGTGTGTGCTTGTGCACGTATGTGTACGCAAGACAGGCTGTGTAAGTGCATGCATATTTATGTGTTGTTGAATGATTCCCAGCCACATTACGACATTCCCTTATAGTCCGGCCTTTGCTTTGTGAGTTTTGGACGTATCCTGATTGAGTAATGTCTCATTACTGCTCCACCAGAATTACCTTTGATTCGCTTCTCTGGATTTCCTGCATTTTTTTAAATCTCATGTTTGGAGGCAGTATTCTCTCTACAAAAGGGCAACTGCGCTAGCATTAACATCCTCTGGGTCTCTGGGGTTGACAATAGCAATTAGCTTCAATGACAGAGCGATATGAGAGGCTGCTGATTGACAGTTGCCCCCAGAGAAGGGGCTGACTGAGGTGACAGCTGGGCTCTCCACTCCCTCTGGCTGCCCCAGGCTCTGGCCCTGTGTCATCCCGTGCACCAGCCAAATCCTTCCCCAGCACACAGTCACATGTCTATTACATCCTGTGCGGTGGCCAAACGCTTCCCCATCACTCAGGCTCATGCCTTGTTGTATCCTCCGCATCGGCTAAACCCTATCCCCTAAGCTTATGCCTGCTTCTTGTTACTCTCACACACGACAATATGGACACACAACAATGACCTTTCACTTTCCCCTGAGTGTATGTATGGGAATGTGTCGGTTTCCATCTTCTCTGATATTGTACAGCATGATGATGATTTGGTATCTCCTCCGTGTCAAAGCAACAACTGCAGCAGCCCTGACACATCAGTGAGTGTTTCTTCAGTAGAAGCCTGAGGAAATGAAGAGTTCCACGTCTATTGATCCCCCTACACTCCACTGTGCATCAGGGAGACTTTGTTTTCACTGCCTAACAGAAACACAGCTCCATCAATACTGTACAGTATTCCTCTGCACCAGCTCCTCTCCTCACACAGTAGCGTCCCAGGAGGCCTGTGATAGACTCCACTAACTGTACACAAACTGTACAGAGAGAGAATACAATATGTTTGTGTGTGTTGTGATGTGTTTGTCAAAGTGCAGAGGGGGCCCTGGGATGGCAACGGCAATTTAAGGAGTATAAAAGACATATTGGCAACAATGCTTTGTGAATGATGTATTATGTAATCTGCCCCCAGAGTATAGCTCTTCTGCTGCATCTCCCGCACTTTTTTCTCCCCTTACATCTTTTTAGCTCTGTTTTTCCGATCTTTATCTTCCTCACTCACTCTCTGCGTGTCTGCGGTGGGGCATTTAACGCTTACTTCCACATGCATCAAAACAAGTGCCAATAAACAAATCACTGCACTAAACGGCATCAAGGTCACATCAATCCGAGAACAACATTGCTGACTGGTTTCACCAGTCTATTAGTTCAAGGGGGAAACAACCAGGCAATGGGCCAGGCTCCTGTGTGTGTGTGTGTGTGTGTGTGTGTGTGTGTGTGTGTGTGTGTGTGTGTGTGTGTGTGTGTGTGTGTGTGTGTGTGTGTGTGTGTGTGCACGTAAGTAAAGAGACCTCAGCTCCATCAGTCAGCATTGATAGAGCAGCACCACTTTTATTTATAGCCTACTGTACTATATGTTCAGCATTCAGCCTTCAACCAGGACAATGGTACGGAGCTCCGAGCGAGCGTCCGTGTGCGTGTGCGTGTGCGTCTGTACATGCTGGATAAATTACATAAAGTCTGGCTCATAACCCATGCCATATCTTTACTGCCATCTTGACAAATCAGACGATTTTCAGGGAATACAAATAAAGTTTAACTATCGAAGGAATTTTACAGATTTGTGTCATAATAAGCACAAAAGCATTGTGTCGTCGATGTTGCTCCTTTAAAGCTAGTGAGGGTACATGTGAAGTAAATTTCCTCCCAGCTCTGTACGGCCAACCTATTTACTCTGCCACCAACTACAAAGGTTTTTGTAAAACATTGTGTAGGTTGTTTGACAATTTCACTGATTTTGTAATTTCGCAGGCAAACTGAAATGCTGCTCAGAGTCACATTCATGAACTTAATTTCTAAAAATGGTGTGCGATTAATCAATTTTATGAGTCATTGCCACCATTACTTCTCTGTTAATGACAAGTTCTCAATATGACCTCTATAGATTAATCATTGATCCCATCTGATGCTTAACAATGATAATTACTGAGATAACTTCAATGGTGGTTCTCTATTTGACTCCTATAGTGTATACAACATTGACTAATGATTGGACATTGAATGCATTTCAATAAAATCACAGGGTAATTGGTACATGGAAGTATACAGGATATTGGAAATACAAATGTCCAAAAACCTGAGCTTTCTAAGGGCTTTAAAAACATGTTACGAGCCTATGATAATATTTTAATGAAAATAAATAAATATTGAACCAGTTACACAATTGAAGAAACTATATTTGACTTTCCTTAGAATGCTTGCCAGCTAGCTCTTTAATTCACTCAAGTGAAAACAACCAGCCAGGATCATGACGGAAAGTCACTGTTTAACGTAGCACGACCATACAGGAGCTATTCATCAGATTATGTCTGGGGATGAAAGGCATTGAACTACAAGCTGGTAAATCCTCTAGTTACCTGTATCACGCTTTAGCAGATTCAGCTGCCTGTTTGGATTGTTGACATAATCAAAGATTCCCTTTGTCGAGTAAAAAGTTTGTAGTAAGGTCAAGATCCCTCACTCCAGCCACCCATACACAAGGAATGACGCCGAAAACCAGTTCTAGCTATCGTACAATATTATCTAAGAAGAGTAATGTCTAGGAATTTTTTTCAGGACTATCAAGAAAAATTACTGTAGGTCCAGACCTCAGTGGTGGGTATGGCCATGACTGAGAGGCACTTAGTTTTTGTTTATGGCTCTTAACTTAAAGTGCATTTCCTCCCACCTGCCCTACAAAAAATCCACTGGTCCGGGACAAGCTGACCAGTCTTAATGTCGAGACTTCTCCAAGTACCCTAGGAAGAAGTATAATAAGCACAACTGCACAGCTTTGGTGTCCTCATTGTCCTGGAGAGACAATTTGACCAATGATTTCATTGAATCAACAAACTGATTTGCCATGACTTGATTATTAGACTAAGAATGGAGTCAGCATCTAAGACACAAATATATGCAGGAACACACATCCATAAACATGTATTTCTTCACCAATTCTTTATGTACTTTTTAAACATTGATTATTAGGGGCACCCTAATAATGTACTGTTGATTTTTCTTTAGTTTGGCGAAAAATTCAACAAATAAATTGGAACAATTTACAACAAAATTGACATTTCTATATCTCACTGTGCAGTTCGAGAAAGGCTTTACATCTGTACATGAACTGAATCAAACATTTTACTGCACATCCAAATCAGTGAAACATTAACAAAGAGAGCCCCCTTCTAATGACGCAAACTGTTAACTTATAGGGGAGGGAGATTGTGCAGGTCAAATGTTGCATTAAAGTCATGTTCCCCTCCATTTCCTTTGCCATCAATATACATGTATGCATGCTCTCACTCCCTCTTTCTCTCTCACACCGACACAGACCACAGGGCGAGTGTTTGTGCGTATTAATTACTATGCACAAAGTTTAAGACAAATAACTGTATTCTATATATCTATTAAGAATCAAACTATTTTGTGTCAAAGTACTGCAATCAGTAATCAATTTTATATAATATAAATACATATTGTGCATGTGTAGCCTCTCACTTACTGTCTACCTCTCTCAGTAGAAGACAAACACAGCCACAATGTTCTGTATGTAAGCTCAGATCATTATAAGGGGCAGAGGGGGGGGGGGGGTTGTGTAATCGTTGGGCTGGGTTTGTGAATCACTTGATTCGACAAGACATCCCATACAATGTATTGCCTCTTAAAGTGAAGTCCAAGACTGAAAAAAAAAAAATCTGCTTAATAAAATTCATGTGCACTCAAACAGGATCGACAATACATTGCTGTACGTAAATATAGACCCATGCACTGAAAAGCTCCCACAGACAGGCCCCTGGAAATGGCTTGTGTTTCAGTCTGCCGATCCACCTCGGTTAAATCTCTTCTCTAATCACAATTATTGATCGGATGAAATAATCAGCAAGTGGCCTCATCTTTACTCGCTCTAGCCAACCAAGACAGAGCTCTCAAACTCTGACATCACGGAAAATATCCAACCCAAGGCTTTCATTTAACCAGACATACATTGAATGATATTAATAACACACCACTTAATGGATCAATTCACTTTGTGTAAAGTGGAGTGGAAGAGGGGAGGGAATAGAAACCAGAGAAAGACAAAGACACAAAAAAAAAAAAAAGGAGGGAGGGACTACAGGGCAAATGAGGTATGGCCAGATAGGGAGAGATATTTCTGTGTGGGAGGGTGTGAGTGGAAAAAAAACACCTTATTAAAATGACAAGCTTTTCCTGGTTTGCGCTAATTAATTGTGCACTGCCACTGACTGCTAATTTGCTGGGAAAAATGCAGCCCAAAAGCAAAGGGGGCTCCTGCTTGAACTTTGCCTCAGAAGCACCTAATTCACCGGTGACTGCAGCTGTGTCCCTCTCCTGGACGGCAACACTATTAAATTA